>NW_021703780.1:37833160-38308331 GCF_005190385.1 Monodon monoceros
TTCTCTGTCAAATATGTCCTTTTCTTAGCGCTTTTTTTTTTGCTGTACGCGGACCTCTCACTGTTGTGGCCTCTCCCGTTGCGGAGCACAGGCTGACGCGCAGGCTCAGCGGCCATGGCCCACGGGCCTAGCCACTCCGCGGCATGTGGGATCTTCCTGGACCGGAACGGGGCACGAACCCGTGTGCCCTGCATCGGCAGGCGGACTCTCAACCACTGCGCCACCAGGGAAGCCCCTCTTAGCGCTTTTTTTTTTAACGGTACAGTAAGTACCCTCATAGATTCTAATTCTTAAGAGGTTGCAAACACACACACACACACACACACACACACACACACTCCTAGGCTGGATCTTGAAGGAATTATTAGGAATTACTGAGTCCTTCCTTAGCTGCTCTTTGATTTTTAATCACATGATGGTAATATATGAACGAGGTTGAAGAGAGCAATTTCAAGCTTTGAAATTCTAGGATTCCTTAGAAAATCCACCCTTTGGGCCTCATGTTTCCCTTTTAGAAATTCCATTCTTTAGGATTCAGTCATGAAATGCCAAATGTGAAAGGGGCCTTAGAAATCATCAGTGCCAAGTTTCTCACTTGATGAGAAGGAATATAAGATCTTAAGAGGATCAGTGACCAACGCATGATTATGATTTATTTTCTTTCAAGTTTGCCCAAAATGCTCATTGTAAACTGATTCTACTTGGAGAGAAATATATATGGGAAGGTGGGTCAGGAAGTGGAATTTGGCCTAGGCTCCAAAAGTTCCGAAAGATGACCTTGGTTACATGTGAAAATATTGTCTGTCCAAGTAAGGAGACTTTTGAAGATTTGAAGGTCACTGGAGGACATTTCTTTTTTGTTTTTTAAGGTTTATTTTGGGGGGCCGCTCTGTGTGGCTTGCAGGAATTTTGTTCCCAGACCCTCGGCAGTGAGAGTGCAGAGTCCTAACCACTGGACTGCCAAGGAAATCCCAAACATTTCCTTTTTTGAAAAGGTATAAAATAAGGGTGGTTGGGTCTTCCCTGGTGGCACAGTAGTTAAGAATCCACCTGCCAATGCAGGGGACATGGGTTCGAGCCCTGGTCTGGGAAGATCCCACGCGCCACAAAGCAACTAAGCTCGTGCACCACAACTACTGAGCCTGCACTCTAGAGCCCACGAGCCGCAACTACTGAAGCCCGCTGCCTAGAGCCTGTGCTCTGCAACAAGAGAAGCCACTGCAGTGAGAAACCCGCACACCGCAATGAAGAGTAGCCCCCGCTCGCCACAACTAGAGAAATACGGCGCACAGCAATGAAGACCCAATGCAGCCAAAAAAGGAAAAAAAAACAATTAAAAAAAAAATAAAAATAAGGGTGGTGAAACTCTTCTACCCAGAACCACTGAACCACTGAAAATTCAAAGGAGAGTCACACGTAATTAAAAAGCAACTTAATTTAGTTTTTAATGTGTTATTAAAATAGCTCCTAAAAATTAAGTACACATACAGATATATTTTTACATTTTAAAATTATTTAAATGCTAAAAACAGGATAAATTTCTATAAATAATACACTTTCAATAAACATAATAAATAACTATTTATTATGTCTAGCTAAGAAGGAGAAATCCCAATTAAGGAGAAGGGGAAAGGAGAGAGAAAGGAAAGGGGGAGGCAATATCAAATTAAAAAGAAAAAAGGGGGAAGGAAAAAGGAAAGGAGAGAAGTATAGGAGGAGAAAATTAGAGTTAGGGAGAAAGAAAAGAGAGAATGACAAAGAGGTAGGGAAGGAGAAGGAAGAATCAGAAAGGGAGAGAGAAACTGGGAGTGGGAGAGGGAGGAAGCTAGTCTTAGAAGGGAGAGAAAGGCTAAGAACAAAGAGAATCGCAGCAGAAGCCAGGAGAGGTGAGTTAAGGGAGTTCCTTTTTTCGTTCTACAAATATTTATTGCCCATCCACTGTGTGCAAGGCACTCTGATAAATTCATTTCTTGGGAGAAACAAATATGCATTACTCTGCAAAAAGAATTCATGATTTCATTTCTTTAGTAACTTTTTTTTTTTCTTTCTGAGAATGAAACTAATTTATGCTCCTTTAGTAAATTTGGAAAATAGGGAGTGGAATAAAGAAGCGCTAATTCTCTTTCTCTGGGAGAAAGGCAGGGTAAAAAAAGAATCTAATTCTAGCCTGTTGACGTTTTGCTGTCTTTTGTTTTGCACTTTTTCTGATGCTCAGCCTGAAGGGCAGCAGTTACCCAGGGAAAACTCTTCCCATGGAGATGGCAGAGGTGCGAAAGGGCAAGCAGAAACACATCAGGCTTCTTCGGGCCTAGGTTTAAAACTAGCACACTGTCACTCCTGCCCCAGTCTCATGAAGCCATGGCAGAGATGTGGATGCAGGGTAAAGAAATGAGGCCAATAACCGCATATATCTAATTTTATATCATATAAAAAGTATAACTCTCTAAGTATAACAAATTTAAATTTATATTTTTACCTCTCCTTGGACAATGCAAGGACCTTAGAACACTTTTTTATAGCCATTTTTTTTTTTAAACCAGGATCCAAAGGTCATATATCGCATTTGGTTGTTTTATTTCTTTAGCCTCTTTTAATCTAGGGTAGTGCTCCCCATCTGCCCACCATTTTATCTCCCTATAATACCAATTGTAAAACAGAGATCAGTTAGCTTGCAGAACGTTCTCATGATTCTTTCAGACCTGTAACAATTTCCAAGGCCATTCTACTTTGAGGATTTCTTTGTCTTTATCTTTCAGCATATAATTTTTTACTGAATTTTAATTATTACAGTATTTTTATTTCCAATTGCTCTTTCTTGCTCTTAGGTTATTTCTTCTTTTAGCATCCTGTTCTTGTTCCATGGATATATTTTTCTGATACTATGCTTTCTTTGAAGTATTTTTATGCTCCTTGCGTTGTCTCTATTTCCTGTGATTCCTCTCCCCCTTCATTCTCACATGTTGCAGGTTTTTAATTTTTTTATGTTGAAGTATCTGATGATTTTTGTTCACTTATATTTTAAGAGTAAAGTCCTAAAAGCTGATTGGGTGCCCCGAGTGTGTGTTTGAGTCTTGTCAATTGAAGGGATTCACTGTAGGCTTTTCCTATGGGTCCCCTAAATGTCAGGGCTCTTTTCTCTGGCATGGTTAATTTTTCCTGAGAAGCACACTTTATTTTCTGCTTGAGAGTAGAACTTGGCTGTGAAGTTCTGTATGTGAGCAAGAGAAGAGGCCTGGGTGTCTCATTTTCAGATTCAGACTTAATTCCTCTCTATTCAGTAAGACATCTCACTCCCACTCTGATGTATGCCGATGTCCCCACATCTAGAACTCCTCAGACTTACTTTCTCCAGAGGTGGCATTTCTTGTTTCACATGAAGGTAAAAGTAGTAGCCTGATTATATCAGGTGGAGTTGGGACCTGGGGATCTGACCACTTCTTAAACACATTTTCAAACAAATCTCTCTTTTCAACACTACACTCCTTCCGTCTCCGCTCCTCTAATTTCCTCCTGTGTCTTACCTGCTTCCAATTCCTGAGTCTTTCCAGGGTCCCTTCTGGTGACCTGCCTTGCTTCTCCTTGGTTTTGTCTTCCCCACCACTTAGACGTGAACTTGCTTGGGTCTGCTAAGTCCTTTATCACCCTCCATCCATTTTCCATTTTCATGCATTGTAGTTTGGGGTGATTACCAGTTCAATAAAGATGAAATTTGTGTTTCTGGGTTTTTTTCCCTCCTTTTTATTTTTGAGGGAAGTGGTGTGGGGAAGATCTCAACTACCCTGAATTGAAAAGCCTTCACTGTTTTTATTTTTAGTTCTTCAAATGCCTTGAATTCTTTACTGCTGCTGGGCTTTTACATTTGGTGTCCTAGCTTTCTGAGACCTTTTCCCCTCCCACATCTTCCCTCCTGGCCAATTCCAAGTCATCTTTTAGGTCCCTGTTTAAACATCATTCATAGATAAATCCTTCCTGACCACCCAGACTAGGTTAGGTACACTCCCCACGGTAGATTCTCATAATACCTGCCATGACTCTAATTAGTATATATGCCTATCTCCTCTGCTAGACTGTCATCTCCACAAGGGAAGGCACCATTTCTGTCTTGTTAACTGCTAGCTTCTAGGGTAATGCCTGGTATTCAGTAGGGGGTCCATATATGTTTTTCATTGTTGATAACATACATTGCTCGCTATAAAGATTTGTAGCTTAATTTATAAATTAATGTTAAATAAATTAAATAATTTAATAATTAATGTATTGCTGCCACCAATAAGTAGTTATTTAGAGTTCAACAATCCTAGTTATTATAATTGTCTAATTATTGATATGAAAACACTATAATATGGGCTCTTGTCCATCTCCCAAATTTATTTTATAATGAACACTTTTTAAATTATCATGTACTGGCAATAATATAATATTGTGCTCAAATAACATATTTTATAAGTTTTCTATTCCTTCTGTTTCAAATTACCATAGACTGAGTGGCCTAAAACAACACAAATTTATTATCTTATGGTTCTGGAGGTTGAAAGTCTAAAATGAGTTGGCAGGGCTGCATTCCTTCTGGAGGCTTTAGGAGAGAATCAGTTTCCATGCCTTTTTTAGCTTCTAGAGGCTGCCTGCATTCCTTGGCTCACAGACCCTTTCTACACTTGATCTTAGCCAAAAGGCCGAGAATTGATGATAGACCCTTTCTCAGATTACTCTGACCTCTGCTTCCATCTCATTCTCTGACTCTGACTCTCTTGCCTCCCTCTTATAAAGAGCTATATGACTAGGCCAGGTCCAGATAACCCAGGATAATCTCTGCTTCTCAACAGCCTTAATTTAACCACATATGCTAAGTCCATTTTGCCACGTAAAGGAAAATATTTGCAGGTTCTGGGAATTAGGATGTGGGCATCTTTGGGGGGACCATTATTCAGCTTACCACACATAGACAGCGAAATATGAATCCATAGATGAATTAGTTGCTGCAAGAAATGATAAAAACTTCACTCCCATATATTTAAAACGTTATATTAGAACCTCCAAACAAAGTAGATAAAACAACTTTATTAAGTGAAAAATATCATAAATATATTTTGAAATAAGATACCTAATAACATAAACCAATGATTATTAAATAGACAACATATATCAGCTCAATGATTGCTTAGGCTTCCATGTGCCTCCCATTATTATGCTTTCGAGAATCCTGGGATTTCCTAAAGTTTTCAGGTAGGCACAGCATTTTCTAAAGGCAGTTATACTAACAACTATATAAAAGAGCATAGTGTTTTTCTTAGATATATTTAAAAATAAATTTTAGATGAAAAATATAGTTGGTTCTCTGTATCCACTGGTTCTGCATCCTTGGATTCAACCAATTGTAGATGGAAAATATTCGGGAAAAAAAAATTCCAGAAAGTTTCAACAAGCAAAACTTTGAATTTGCTGTGGACTGTCAACTATTTACATAGCATTTACATTATATTTATAACTATTTACATGGCATTTACATTGTATTAGGTATTATAAGTAGTCTAGAGATGATTTAAATTATATGGGAGGATGTGCATAGGTTATATGTAAATACTGTGCCATGTTATATAAGGTACTTGAGCATCTGTGGATTTGATATCCAAGGGGGATCCTGGAATCAATCCTCCATGGATACTGAAAGACGGCTGTATAATTAGCATTGATTATTTTTCAATAAATATCTCATAACATCCTGTAGAACTGTTTGGTAATAATTGTATTAAAATACAAACCTATTTGGGGAAAATAAAGTCCAACATTCTCGATTGTTTATATTAAAAGACCATGGTTAGGGACTTCCCTGGTGGCACAGTGGCTGGGAGTCCACCTGCCAATTCAGGGGACACAGGTTCGAGCCCTAGTTTGGGAAGATCCCACATGCTGCGGAGCAACTAAGCCCGTGTGCCACAACTACTGAGCCTGCACTCTAGAGCCCGCAAGCCACAACTACTGAGCCCACGTGCCACAACTACTGAACCCCGTCCGCCTAGAGCCCATGCTCCGCAACAAGCCACCGCAATGAAAAGCCCGAGTGCTGCAACGAAGACCCAGTGCAAAAATAAATAAATAAAATAAATAAATTTATTTTTTAAAATGTCAATTTCTAAAAAAAAAAGAAGACCACAGTTAGGGACTTCCCTGGTGGTGCAGTGGTGAAGAATCCGCCTGCCAATGCAGGGGACACTGGTTGGAGCCCTGGTCCAGGAAGATCCCACATGCCGCGGAGCAACTAAGCCCGTGCGCCACAACAACTGAGCCTGCACTCTACAGCCCTCGAGCCACAACCACTGAGCCTGCGTGCCACAACTACTGAAGCCTTCGCACCTAGAGCCTGTGCTCTGCAACAAGAGAAGCCACCGCAATGAGAAGCCCGCGCACTGCAACGAAGAGTAGCCTTCACTTGCTGCAACTAGAGAAAGCCCGCGCACAGCAACGAAGACCCAACACAGCCAAAATTTAAAAATAAATTAATTAATAAAAAAAGACCATGGTTAGATATTTTATTCTCAGTTATCTAGCAATGTCATGTGAACACCCAGTACAAAATGACAGTTTCACAATGTGCTGATGGGTAAGGCTGTCAGCAAGCTCTTTCAAGTAAGACTCTCGCCCCGAAACTACATCTTGATTGTCAACTTTGCCCATTTAGTAATTTAATAATTTTATCCAGGGCTGATCTGGCTCTGATGCATTTGCTGTAGAGGATATCCTTTTCCCATTGAAAAGTTTACTTGAGAAATCAAATTAAGGTTAGAAGATTGCCTGATGAGTATAATTAAAATGTCAGGCAGCTTAAGGCACTAAAAATGCCCAGGCACACACTACCCTTCATCCCACAACTCCCTCTCTCCTAATCTGGCCCAAATTACAATAATCAAAATTTGTAATAGCGTTCTACACTGGAAAATGTGGTACATTTGAAAAATGATGAATCAGAATTTTACTTGATGATTTCCCCTACCTTGGTTTTTCTAGCTGAGATAGCTGCTTATTGTTTTTCTCTAAAAGCCATTTCTTTTCAATTCTTGCTTCTTCCTCTAAAGCTGCAATACCACTTTATTGCTTTTACTGTCCAGTACAGTAGCCACTGGCCAAATGTAGCTACTGAGCACCAGAAATGTGGCTAGTCTGAATTGAGATGTGCTGCAAGTGTAAAATACATACCAGATTTTGAAGACTTACATTAATGAGAATATAAAATATTTCATTAATAATTATATTGACTACCTGTTGAAATGATAACATTGGGATTTATTTAGGGATACATTTGGTTAAATAAAGTATATTATTAAAATTAATTTTACCTGTTCCTTTTCACTTTTTTAATGTAGCCACTAGAAAACTTAACATTACGTATGTGGTTCACAAATTTTTATTGGATAGTACTCATCTGAGGCTCCTGAAGACCTACCCTGTTACCTCTTTAGTTGTTTTTTATGGTCTGACCTCTCATCCATTCCTTTACTTTCTGGTAACTGCTTAGATTTACAAGGTAAAATAGCAAGTGAAACTCTGTGGCCAACCTTTAGAAAAAGATAATTAAGTGCACTAATAGACAATGAAAATCTTCAATTCTTCAAATTATTGGATTGGCGCTTCAATATTAGAAAAAAGGGGGAGGATTGAGCACAGGAGAATAGCCTTCATTAGTGTCTGTAGAGATGGACTGGGTGTTTATGGAGGATTAAAGAGGGAATACAAAAATCATTCTGGGGAGGAAACTCATGCACGCACAGACACACCAAAATAGGACGAAGAATGTATTCCATCTCCAACCTTCCCCACCTGTCTAGGTTTTGTTTGTTTTTTTTAATAAATTTATTTATTTATTGGCTGCATTGGATCTTCATTGCTGCACCCAGGCTTTTCGCTAGTTGCGGTGAGCGGGGGCTGCTCTTCGTTGTGGTGCGCAGGCTTCTCATTGCGGTGGCTTGTTGCGAAGCATAGGCTCTAGGCACGCAGGCTTCAGTAGTTGTGGCATGCGGGCTCAGTAGTTGTGGCTCGCAGGCCCTAGGGCACACAGGCTTCAGTAGTTGTGGCTCACAGGCTCAGTAGTTGTGGCTTGCGGACTCTAGAGAGCAGGCTCAGTAGCTGTGGTGCACGGGCCCAGTTGCTTCACAGCATGTGGGATCTTTCTGGACCAGGGCTCAAACCCGTGTCCCCTGCATTGGCAGGCAGATTTTCACCACTGCACCACCAGGGAAGTCCTTAGGTTTTTTATTATTTTTTTAAATCTATTTTTCTTTTGGCTTCTAATTTGTCTCTTTTCTTCTATGTGTACTAATTTAGACTGTTCCCTTGATGGAATGTAGCTATTAAAAAGATGACGGGGCTTCCCTGGTGGCGCAGTGGTTGAGAGTCCGCCTGCCAATGCAGGAGACACGGGTTTGTGCCCCGGTCCGGGAAGATCCGACATGCCGCGGAGCGGCTGGGCCCGTGAGCCATGGCCGCTGAGCCTGCGCGTCCGGAGCCTGTGCTCCGCAACGGGAGACGCCACAACAGTGAGAGGCCCGAGTACCGCAAAAAAAAAAAAAAAAAAAAAAAAAAAGATGACGAAAAACTGCTGGGAGATGAGGATGCAGGGTGGTGTAGCAGATCTAAAGACCAAACAACATGGAAAGATGTTTACTTAAGTTGAAAAAGAACTTAGAGATCACCCTGTTCCATTTTCCACCCAAATCCAAAACCCTTTCATATACGGAATAAAGGCTGCCTGTGTTACAACATCACTATTCATCTAACATACCAAATATATACTGAGAAATGGGGGAAATGCTCTGAAAATATATTTTTTCAACAGGGAAAAAACATGAAGAAGAAAAAACATGATGCCATTGTTTGTGAACCTAAACAACTTCTGAATCTCTCTCCCAAAGTAACAAATTGTTGCAAATCACTGTGGTTGAAATACAATTTTCAGAAGGCTTACATGACCAGACTTGTCAGCTCCCAGCCAGTTTCAGCCATGTCAAGGAACCCAGGTAAGATATTATTTGTATTAAACTAAGTTAAATATTCTACTTAGCTTGTATTTTTCTTGATATTGAGGATATAAAATTAAACATTAACTATAAGTAGTGAGTCATAAATCTATTCATCAAAGTTCTTACATAGAAAAATCTAAAACTGACTTTGCTTCATGGTATAAATCTCTTAGTTTCTATAAGCCCTGAATCACTGATGTGACAAATAAGTAAGATGATCCCAAATTGACTGAAATAGATCAAAGTTATCTTTTAATAAAAATTAATGTTTAAACTTGACCTGAAAATGTCTGCATTGTTAAGGTAGGGAAAATTCAGTTTAGGTTCCTTCTTAATTTTGTCAGTATAGGAAGGAACATGAGGGAAGGATAAACGTGAAATTTTGTTTTTCAAAAAGGTGTGATGGGCTTCCCTGGTTGCACAGTGGTTGAGAGTCCGCCTGCCGATGCAGGGGACACGGGTTCGTGCCCCTGTCCGGGAAGATCCCACATGCCGCGGAGCGGCTGGGCCCGTGAGCCATGGCTGCTGAGCCTGCGCGTCCGGAGCCTGTGCTCCACAACGGGAGAGGCCACAACAGTGAGAGGCCCGCGTACCACAAAAAAAAAAAAAAAAAAAAAAGGTGTGATTCCTAAATGTCCCAAAATGTCGGAAAATTAAAGTGTTATGCTTTGAAAAGCATTAAAGAGTGTTAGGGTTATATGTATGAGGTTTTAGACTTTTAAAAAAGATTTTAGATTAAAAATATGCTAGACACCTGAAAGGAATTATTAAGATTAATCTCAAACTATTCTCCAATTTAAAAGAATTACATGCCACTGAGAAAGTGGAAATTTCAAGCATCCTGATAGATGCTTGCCACCATATCAAATATAGTATCCATTTTCTAGAAAGAACTCAATCGACTAAAATTTCGAATTTTCATCTGGGCAGGTGTCAACAATGATTTCTCAAAGCCTGAGACTGTGTCATCTATGAATACCTTCTAGAACGTATATTTTGCTTTTTTAAATTGAGATGTAATTCATACACCATAAAGTTCAAACTTTTAAAGCACACAATTCAGTGATTTTTAGTATATTCATAAAGTTGTGCACTCTTCTAGAGCTTGTATTTTATTGTAAACCTTTCCAATGTTTTCACACCCACTATACTACTTAAGCCTCACAGAACCCTCACGAAACTGAGGTGCACTGTGCGCGGTTGCCACATTTACCCCAAAAGTTTTCCTAATTAAGCTTCACCTCAAAAGCAGAAGCACCTGTTTGTTTTCTCGCTTAGAGCTCTCATTTTACTATGTATGTAAAATCTTAATTGCGCCTGGCGTTTTCGACTGGTGCATCACCAGTGTGCATTCAACGACCGCCGAACAGGAATAAGGGAAGCCCCGATTAGAGGTGGTAGCAGACACAATCCACCTCCCCCCACCCCCGCCCAATTTCCTTCCCTGACAGGCTCAGGAGGAAGCAGTGCTTTTCTCCCCTTGTATTTTACGGTATCACTAAAGGAATGGGGGATGTGCAGACTGAGAGGTGCGGTGTGAGAGGGACATAGAATTGTTATTCCGGCGTCGAGAACGCTAACGCCAGGGTCATCGGAGGTGCCGGGCGGTATATTCCTTGTGCCCCGCCTCCCTCCGTCTCATTGTACTCTGAGGCAGGGAACCAGCCAGACGCACCACCACTGGCGCGGCAGACCGTCTACGGCCAACGCGCGCCATCTGCGCTTCCCATTGGTCACAGCCGCCCACGTGACTTCTACCGCCAGCCCCGCCCCAAGCGCTTTGCCAGCCGGAGAACGGGTCTGAGCAGCGCAGCTGGGCGCGGAGTCCGCCCAGGTGTGGGAGGTCGCGCAGACGACCCTGCGAAGTTCTCCTGCTGGGAACCTGATTGGATGGATGGATGATGGATGAGATAGATAGATGATAGAGATAGATTAGATAGGTTACTTAAGATAGATAGCGCAAGTACTGCCCAAAGTAAAACTCTTAATGAAGAAGCTGATCGAGAAGGTCCCTTTCTCCCCTTAGTGGCTTTTGTCCTCACTGAAGCCCAAATTTATCTGTTACTTTGGGGAGGCTGGAAACTGACTCACTGAAGCCCAAATTTATCTCTGTTACTTTGGGGACATCTACACTACACGTATGAACATAACTCTTTGGGGAAAAAACAACCCATAGTATTTGTATGGGGAATTAAAGACACTTCTTAGAAAACTTGAGGTGGTGGGTAGGATTTTGGGAAGTCCAGAGCAACCATCCTGATACATCATTTAAGATAAATTAGACGCTCTTGGGAAAACAAAAATGATTAAAAGTGGAAAGAGGCCCTGCCCACCCCTAAAAATGTAATAAGTATTGATAGGAAAGGGCAGAATTAAAAATATTTACACACACATAGGGGAATTCCCTGGTGGTCCAGTGGTTAGGGCTCTGTGCTGCCACTGCAAGGGGCCCAGGTTAAATCCCTGGTCGGAGAACTAAGATCCCACAAGCCACGTGGCATGGCCAAAAAATTAAAATAAAATATATATAAACACACACATATATATGTATGCATACACATATGTATAGCTAGTGTAAATGGGATATATTAATTGTAGAAGTCAGTAGAAGGTCCAGTTATTCAGCTTCTTTCTCCCTTTGAGAGTGCCTGGATGCTCATTTTGCCTTTTTTTTCTTTTTTTGGTGCTTCTAAGGCTCACCACCTCTCCCTTTCCTCCTCTAGATGGACACATTTACTTTTTTTATTCATAAAAAAAAAATACTAGGGCTTACTATATTCTAGGCACTGTGCTAGGTTCTGGGGTGACAATGGTGAACAAAAACAGTAACAGCCCCTTCCTTCCTGGAGCAGACAGTCTGGTAAAGGAGGCAGATAGCAGTCAATTACGCACACCAATGTTAAATATAAAGTGATAGGTGCTAAGAAGAGGTCCAGATGCTGTAATGGGGCTTTGACCTACTAGGGAGGTTAAAGAAGGCTTCCCTTGAGACGTAACCCAAGACTGAGACCTGAGGGGGTTAAGGAGGGTGCAAGTTGCAGGCAGAGGGAATGGCTTGTTCGAGGGAGAGCTAGTAGCCTCTCCCCTTCCAATGACTGTCCATCTCACCTATTTCCACTAAACACACATTGATCTTGCCTTTTAGTTGTCAGAAGACAATTTTTTCTTTCAATTCCAAGTTCTTAGGGAGTAATGGTAACCCATAACTATTGTTATAGACAATGTGTATCCAATAGGTAAGTATGCTAATATACACATCTAATGTGCATAATCATCTCTGTCGTTTTACGTAATGAAAACATGCAATGATCGTAACAAAATCTAGACTACGATGTATCCAATAGAACTGAAAGTGCTATAGATATTCGAAGTGGTGACAGATTACATTATTTTGGAAGACTCAAAAAAGGTAACTTAGAGAAAGTAATTTTTGAGATATGCTTCACAGGTAAGATTTGGTCGAATGGAGATATAGTTTAGTTAGAGCATAAGGTTCAAGAAGAAGAGTGAGGAGGACGGACAGATAAGTTGAGATTATTCTACGGGCACTGAAAACCAGTCCAAAGACTCTGTAGAAGCTAAATGGAAATGTTTTATTTAAGTTTTAAGGACTTTTCTAAGATACTTTTCCCCTCCAATGTTGACCTTGGAAAATTTTAAATCTACACAAAAGTTGCACAGATAAGTCTATGGTTATGCATATACTCTTCACATGGATTTACCATTTTTTTGGCCACATTTGCTTTCTGTCTCTCTGTCTCTCCACACACACATACACACACAAAGGCACATACTCATGAATGCATACACAGATGTTTTGCTTTGCTAAACCATTTGAGATAAAGTTTCAGACATAACTAACTTGATCTCCAAGTAATTCCACATATTATCTCCTACGAACAAAGATATTTTTCTGCATAATCTCAGTACAATGATGACAATTCTGGGATAGTTTTAAAATTAAAATGTGAATAAGTATTTATGTTAATAATAATAGTAACGCATTACTTATTTTAAATGGCTTGCAACAGTGGCTGACACATTATAAGTGCTATATAAGTGTTTTCTTAAAAAAAAAAATACACTTTCAAGGTTGGGAAACTAAAGAATAAGAAAAGGCATATAGTGAAAAGTCTCTCCTGCATTCTTGTCCCCCATCTGCTCAATTCCTATCATAGGTAGCCACTGTTCTTAGATTCTTGGGTATTCTTCCAGAGGTTCTTTTTGCGAATATGAACAATTGTGAATATAAATTTATATACCCCTCCCTTTTTAGACAAAGGTAGCACATTAAACACACTGTTTTTACTTGTTTTCTCACTTAACACTATGATCTGGAGCTCTCTCTGCATTAATACTTACAGAGCTTCCTAATTCTTATTTATAGTGGCATAATATTCCATAGTGTGGATACACCATCATTTATTTAAGTAGTTTCCTACTGATATACATTTGGGTTGTTTCCAAACACTTAATATTGAAACCAATGCTGCAATAGATAACCTCAAGCACATTTGCATTTGTAAAATTTGATAGATACATTGCCCCCCACAGAGGTTGTACCAATTTACACTTCCACCACCAATTGTGAGAGGGTCTCCAGGATTTTGATAAGGTTCTATACCAAGAGTTTAAAATATGTGAATGTGCATTATTATTGCTATTTTGCAACTTTAAATGAAAGGAGAGCTGTCTTCACGACAAAGGAAAAGGTAGGGCTGTCCTTAGACCAACTTACAGAGTAGCCAACATTTTTCCTCCAACCCTTTTCTGTCCCATTCTCTCCACCCCCTTATGCAACTTTATAATCATAATCAACAATATCTGTGTAGGGCACTGAGCTAGGTTCCAGTTATGAAATAGATACATGTGCTCAAGGGTTTTGCCACTTAGTTGGTCAGACATACACAAAATACAAATAGTTATTATGTTGAGTTCCGGAATGCAAAACACACCTCTTGCTTTGGGCACAACCTTTTGTTGCATCCTATCTCTAGGTCCTTCCTTCTCTGCCCCTTTGCCTACCCAACTGGGATACCCAAGGCTTATTGGCATCCTTACAGCTCCTTCATTTCTCCCAACGTCCATTACTGAAACTTATCCAACATGTATTCCATCTTTCCACTGCAGATACTAGATCTTGTATTCCCCAGGTGACAATTAATCAGGTAAAATAATAGTTGCAAATCATTATGCTTTTGATTGGCACAGGTAGGGCTGGCCCTAAACCCATTTTGAAGTAGATGATATTCGTTTGGAGGGTGTCCCCACTCGGTTGCCCTTTCTTCTCTCTGGGCACCTTCCCTCTTGCGTGAACTCTCAGCCCTCACTGGTGCCCTCATCTTTTCTCAGGTAATTGTCAAATTATCCTTGCTGGGGTGTCAGTTAATTGTTAGGGTGTCATTTCAAAATGGCTCGAGGTGAGATACTCTTGAAACAACAGTAGAAACTGAAATGACAGGAAACATGGTTGCAATTTTGATCAAAGGGCCATATATTTCACCTACTATTTAAGCCACCTACTTAGGAACTTACCCTTGGCTGAGGTGAATTAATGCACTGAGACCCTGGCTCTCCCTGCCCCCATCTCATCCCTCCCACTCTATTCTGTGTAGCGTCCTGGAGCTCTGGGGACCCTTGCCCTCGGAGCTCTTTACTTTTGAACCCAGCCAGGTTCATCACTTCATATAAAGGACTTGAGCATCCTCGGATTTTGGTATCTGCCAGGGGAGGGGAGAGTGTTCTGGAAACAATGCCCCTCGATACCAAGGCACAACTGTACTTTTTACTTTTTATTAGCTGGAGTTTTAACATATACATTCTGTCTTCCAGCCACAACCAACTCTTCCATGTTTTTTCCATCAGTTGATTCTAAAATTTAAAAACCAACAATCTTGGTTTACCTTATTGTATCTATGTAAATATAGTCTCACACCAAGTCCAGTGGTAGTAGCTAAGACATATGACATAGGACTTATTGTATACCAGGTACTTCATGAACATTATTGTTTAATATTAAGAATAATCTTAAAGTCCCTTTTGACAAATGAGGAAACTGAGGCACAGAGAATCTAAGAACAGGAAATTAGAAAGTAACTGAGTCAAGACTTTCTCCTATGTGAGGATAGGATACAATTTTCTTTTCTTTAGATCCAAGTTTAGGACTCTTGCCAGCTGGAAAGAGAATGCACATCAAGATCATATATACGTATTTTTTCTTTCTTTTTTTTGGGGGGGTGATGGTGGTCTTTAGCTCTGGTCAGTTTTCTTTTTTTCCATTTCTGTTGGTGACTAATTTTAGCCACTTCAGGATTCCCCTCTTTCTCAGCAGATGGTTGAGTTCTCTGCTTCATGGACAAAACTGACGTCATTGGGGGTAAACACCTTAATCTCCTTAGCCCTTATTGCAGTCTTCCTTACATGAGCATCACATCTTCTCTCTTTCTATCCTATCTCAAAGGAAGGGAAGAACCCCCCCACCCCATTCAAAATTTATCCTTCCTCACATTTTCATTCTTATTTCTCCTAAACCTCTGGGACTCCGCCTCAACAATTTGCCCTACTCTACCTTCCATTTTCCATCACTCCGGTGCTAATTCCTCTCCTCAACCTACAAACCTGCTCAAGACTCCCAACTTAGAGAATTCCTTCAACACACCTCTTCCTCTCGCTACTGTCCATTCTCTCTCATTCCTTCATCAGGGCACTTCTTGGAAGAGTAGTCTACACTTACTGATGCCAAGTCTAGTCTGGTAGCTCGAATTCACGCTTCAGTTGTGCAAACTTCCTTTCATTCTCATTGTGTGACTAATTCCCTTTTGCTGTTCTTCAATCCTGGGTGATACTGGTAATCCTTTTTTAAAGGAGCAGCATGTCCTTGGTAAGAGACTTTGAGCCTTCCTAAGATTGACTAGTAGTCTTGCTAAATGTAAGCACATTTTTTGGAAATTATTATTCAGATTAGGTACTGTTAACAATCGGACATTCAACTATAATATGTTTAATTGATTCTGAGAGGGTGTGTCCTTTGAGATGGGGCAATTACTGTTGATTTTATACTTGAAAGATTAAAATGTTCAAAATGACTGACTCTTAAGCACTAGCTAATGGCTTAATGCTCTCCTAAAAGAAGCCACTTTCCTTTACTTGAAGAAGAGGTCACATTGAGTTTGAGACAAAGCCTTGAGTTCCATTGAGGTGGTGTGTTTCTGAAAAAGGGAGGCATGTGTTTTCCAATCTGGAAGCAGATGGTCCAGCATGTGGAGAGGCCAAGACTTCCAATACCCTCTTGTCCACTTGTTATTTTACAAAGGTAAAAGGTTGTGCAAAGAAGAACTACAATCCTGCAGCCTGTGGAACAAAAACCACATTCACAGAAAGATAGACAAGATGAAAAGGCAGAGGGCTATGTACCAGATGAAGGAACAAGATAAAACCCCAGAAAAACAACTAAATGAAGTGGAGATAGGCACCCTGCCAGAAAAAGAATTCAGAATAATGATAGTGAAGATGATCCAGGACCTCGGAAAAAGAATGGAGGCAAAGATTGAGAAGTTGCAAGAAATGTTTAACAAAGACCTAGGAGAATTAAAGAACAAACAAACAGAGATGAACAATACAATAACTGAAACGAAAAATACACTAGAAGGAATCAATAGCAGAATAACTGAGGCAGAAGAACAGATAAGTGACCTGGAAGACAGGATGGTGGAATTCACTGCCGTGGAACAGAATAAAGAAAAAAGAGTGAAAAGAAATGAAGACAGCCTAAGAGATCTCTGGGACAACATAAAATGCAAAAACATTCGCATTATAGGGGTCCCAGAAGGAGAAGAGAGAGAGAAAGGTCCTGAGAAAATATCTGAAGAGATTATAGTCAAAAACTTCCCTAACATGGGAAAGGAAATAGCCACCCAAGTCCAGGAAGCACAGAGTTCCAGGCAGGATAAACCCAAGGAGAAACACGCTGAGACACATAGTAACCAAATTGGCAAAAATTAAAGACAAAGAAAAATTATTGAAAGCAACAAGGGAAAAATGACAAATAACATACAAGGGAACTCCCATAAGGTTAACAGCTGATTTCTCAGCAGAAACTCTACAAGCCAGAAGGGAGTGGCATGACATATTTAAAGTGATGAAAGGGAAGAACCTATAGCCAAGATTACTCTACCCTGCGAGGATCTCATTCAGATTCGATGGAGAAATAAAAAGCTTTACAGACAAGCAAAAGCTAAGAGAATTCACCACCAAACCAGCTCTACACCAAATGCTAAAGGAACTTTTGTAAGTGGGAAACACAAGAGAAGAAAAGGACCTACAAAAAGAAACCCATAACAATTAAGAAAATGGTAATAGGAACATACATATCAATAATTACCTTAAACATGAATGGATTAAATGCTCCAACCAAAAGACACAGGCTCGCTGAATGGTTACAAAAACAAGACCCATATATATGCTGTCTACAAGAGACCCACTTCAGACCTAGGGACACATACAGACTGAAAGTGAGGGGATGGAAAAAGATATTCCATGCAAATGGAAATCAAAAGAAAGCTGGAGTAGCAATACACATATCAGATAAAATAGACTTTAAAATAAAGAATGTTACAAGAGACAAGGACACTACATAATGATCAAGAGAAC
Organism: Monodon monoceros; assembly: GCF_005190385.1. Taxonomy (NCBI): domain Eukaryota; kingdom Metazoa; phylum Chordata; class Mammalia; order Artiodactyla; family Monodontidae; genus Monodon; species Monodon monoceros. The sequence goes on from NW_021703780.1 coordinate 37,850,821, forward strand.
AATCCAAGGAGAAGATATAACAATTATAAAAATATATGCACCTAACATAGGAGCACCTCAATATATAAGGCAACTGCTAACAGCTATAAAAGAGGAAATCGAAAGTAACACAATAAGAGTGGGGGACTTTAACACCTCACTTACACCAATGGACAGATCATCCAAACAGAAAATTAATAAGGAAACACAAGCTTTAAATGACACAATAGACCAGATAGATTTCATTGATATTTATAGGACATTCCATCCAAAAACAGCAGATTACCCTTTCTTCTCAAGTGCACACGGAACATTCTCCAGGATAGATCACATCTTGGGTCACAAATCAAGCCTCAGTAAATTTAAGAAAATTGAAATCATATCAAGCATCTTTTCTGACCACAATGCTATGAAATTAGAAATCAATTACAGGGGAAAAAAACGTTAAAAACACAAACACATGGAGACTAAACAATATGTTACTAAATAACCAAGAGATCACTGAAGAAATCAAAGAGGAAATCAAAAAATACCTAAAGACAATTGAAAATGAAAACATGACAATCCAAAACCTATGGGATGCAGCAAAAGCAGTTCTAAGAGGGAAGTTTATAGCAATACAAGCCTACCTCAAGAAACAAGAAAAAAAAAAAAAAGGTTGTGCAAATACTCTTCATACTCTCTTAACGCTCTGGGATTCAGGAGTGGTCACTACCAGCAATAGAGTCCATATGTACTGAAATGACTTTCCCTGAGAATAATCACCTCCCAGTAATGAAATAGGGGATTAAAGATGTGATTGCTTAAAATTATGCCTAGTGATGAAAAAAAAATTAATTGGTCGATCTAAGAAAGAAATGGAAAATTTTATTCGAGCCAAATTGAGGATTATAACCTGGGAACAGCCTCTCAGAAAGCTCTGAGAACTGTTCTGCCTGTTAAAGGTCAAAGTGCAGTTATATAAGTTTTTGAGACAGGAGGCTGTACATTAAATGACATATTGTTACAATTTACATAACCCAGATCTACATGTAGTGGGTCATGGGTTATGGTGGCCCCTTATAAGAGTAACAAGGAAGGTTATCTCCTAGGGAGGTCTGCTTACTGCAGATTCACAATACACACTAAAAGGGAAGGAGGAGGCCGAAACAGGCAAAGAAAAGTTTTATGTTTAAATTTTTCTTGTCTGCCATAAAATATGAATTTTATTTCATCACTAGTGATGCAGGTAAAGTACTGTAAAGTTTAACACAGAGGAATACCCTTTTGGAAGAAACTATAAAACAATTCCTTCAGTTTAAACTAAGCCACATTTTAACTGGCTTCACTTTGGACCATAAACTTCCTGTATGACCTTTTATTGTTTTCTGGACTTTCTCATTGCCTCTCTGCCCCTCCTCACATGATTTGTAGTTATGATATCTTCAAGTTTCCCCAAATTTTCAACCATGCTATCATATCTCCCTTTCCTCAGGGACTTCCCTTTTAGAGCCGTTCTTTTGCTCTAATCTCATCACTCTCTAGGTATGGTACACCGTTGGATCCACCTTTTGCTAAATCTTCTTTTTCTTGGTTTGGTCATACTCTGTTTCACTGGAAAACTTTCTCAAGAGGCTTCCTAAGAAATTGTGCATGGGAGAACAACTTCTTGAGTCCTTGCATGTCTGCAAATGTCTTTCTTCACCTCTCACAAATTATTGAGAATTAGATAGGCAGAGACTTCTAGGTTGAAAATAATTTTTTATAAAATCCTTGAGGGCATTAATTGTTCTACTATATTCTAGTACCCATTATTGACGGGAAATCAGTCATCAAACTAATCCATGTTTCTCTTTGGAGAATTTTAGCATCTCCTTATGCTTGGTATTTTGAAATATCAATATGCTCCAGAGGTGAGGATTTTATTTCCCCATTTGTTGTCCTGAGAACTTGGTGGGGTTTTCTGTTTTTTGGTGGGACTTTCTAATCTGAAGTTTGGTGTCCTTTAGCTCTGGGAAGTTGTCTTATGACAATTTCCCCCCTCTATTTCTCTCTTTCTGTGACTCCCATTTTTTTTTTTTTAATATTTATTTATGTGGCTGTGTCTGGTCTTAGTTGCGGCACACAGGATCTTCATTGCGGCATATGGGATCTTTAGTTGTGGTGTGAGGGCTCTTTTGTGGCATGCAGGCTTCTCTCTAGTTGTGGTGCACAGGCTCCAGAGCACACGGGCTCAGTAGTTGTGGCGTGTGGGCTTAGTTGCCCCATGGCATGTGGGATCTTAGTTCCCCAACCAGGGATCGAACCCATTTCCCCTGCATTGGGAGGCCGATTCTTAACCACTGGACCGCCAGGGAAGTCCCTCTGTGACTCATTAATCAGATGCTGGTCTTTCCATATTGATTCTCTGTATCACCTATCTTTTCTCTCATATTTTAAATTTTCTGATTTTTTTCTGAGTGATTTCCTTGACTTTATTTTTTCAGACCATCAATTGTATTTTTAATTTTAGCAATCATATTATTAAATCTGAAAGATTTTGTTGTAGGTTTATTCTTTTTTCATAGCATTCTCTCTTGTTTCCTAAATGTAATAATTTCTTAACTCTCTCTAAACATATACATTAGAATTTGCAAACATTCCCTTCTGTTCCTTGAATTATATCTGTTTTCTTCAGTGTTACTGTTTTGGTTGTTTATCTGGCATTTCTCTTTCATTCGGTGGTTCTTCTCAGTTGCCTGGTGATCTTTTGTTATTTTAAAGAAATACTGACTGGTTAGCTGGTGTGGGTTTTTTCTGTTGTTATGTGAGTAGGACTGTTTCCCCAGGTGGTAGCAGTAGCCACCATGTTCCAGGTGCTGTCCTGCACAAGTCAAATATATTAATTCATTTAATCATCTCAATAACACCTCTACAAGGTAGTTACTGTGGTATCTCATTAAGTTTAATATTCCATCAATTGTAAAATGTACTATAATTTTGTTTCCTGCTAAGAAGGTAAACAATGCTGTTGGACTATGACATGCCATAGACGATAAAACACATTCTATTTTGGAGGCATTAAAAAATCTTAGAATTGATAAAATAATACGTTATCATTCCCATTTTACAGTTGAAGAAACTGAGGCATCGAGAGATTAAATAACTTTCCCAGGTTACATAGTTTTATCTGTAGTGGATTTTACATTTGAACCCAAATGATCTGGCTTCAGAATATTACCACTATGCCTAACTGCTTCTCCAGGGCTCCTCACTGAGTGGGGACTCAAATGGGGGTTCTGAGTTGGGGGAGCTTTAGGGTGATGAGTTAGGGCAGCTGGCTTTCTGGCCCCAGGTCCCTCAAATGCCAGAACAAGGAGACCTTTAACCCAAGGCACCAACATTCATAAAGAAGTTTTAGCTTTCTCCACAAGATTTGTTCTCCTCTATTAGAGAAGAGTGATCTGGATTTTTTACCTGAAATCTGGTGGGTCTAGTGGGCTGGGGCTGTCAAGGGTACCAAGTGCTACAGTTGATCCTCATCAGAATTACAGTCAATGGCATGTCTCCCTTTCCCAGCTTCAGGGTCTTGGTGGAGTAAATGGGTTTCCTGTCGTGGGTTCTTGGCACTTTCTCTGTCTGGCTCACTTGTCCGTATCTTGTCTTCTCTGCTTTCTGCCTTCTAGAAACGTACACAGATCCCTCATCTGCCCTTGATCCTGCTTCCCATTCTCTTCACTGTTGTGGTTTTACTCTTTTTTATACTTTCATTTTGGTGGGGTCTTGGAGGAAGACTAGGACTAGTAGAAATGGGAGAGGTCAGTGCTTGTGCTCAGTCTTGAACCAGAAGGCCCTAGACCTCTAGTTTTAGTGAACAAAATCAAGATTATAAAAGGATGACCATCATTTGAGAAAATAAAATATTCACATTATAGCTGGCAGTGGAAAAGCACTTATAAAACCTTAGAGGCATATTTGCTTAAAAGTTTTGCTAAATGCAACTGAAGGATTCTCAACATACAACAATATTTTTAAGAGTTCCAGTACATTGAGGCTTATTATTTGCTTTATGAAGGAATTATTCTTTCAAAAAGATTAACCATGAGATTTTTCCAAATTCCCCACTAGGTCATTTAGACTACAATTTTATTTTCAGAACTCTGTGTGGATATGTATATATCCACACAACTTTTCAGCATTAAGTGAGATACTTTTTCCTTCTGGATATTAAAAATTCAATACTTGGAAAATAATAGAGCACTTGAAATGTGGCCAGTGCAACTGAGGAACTGAATTTTAAGTTTTATTTAATTTTAATTAATTTAAGTTTAAAAAACTGATACTTAATTGTTGGAGAAGTTTTAGGTATGTTTGGAACAACTTGGATATACGAATTTACTTTTTAACTGTAAACTTCATGAAATCAAAATACAAGGTTTTCCAATGAAATTAGTTGATATCTGGATTGAGATGTGCTCTAAGTATAAAATAAACACTGGATTTTGAAAACTTAAATATAATAAAGAGTGTAAAACATATCATTAATAATTTTATATTGATTTTGTGTTATAGTGATAATACTTTGGATATATTGTCCTAAGTAAAATATATTACTAAAATTATTTTTACCTGATTTTACCAGTAGAACATTTAAAATTCATATGTAGCTTGAATTATATTTCTTCTGGACAGAGTTGATCTATTCCAGTGCAAGGCTTTGTTTTTCGATAGTCATTATGATGCTGGGATTTCATCCCTCTCCTTGTCTAAGACAGTTTTAAGTGACTAGTGGTAAGTGATTTACAGAGTTGATGGAGTTTTCTCTTTAAATTCTTATGCAGATCACAACCCACCTTCTCAGCCCAAGGAGAATAGTATTGGCCAGAACCATCACCAGGAGGAAATAATCCACAAGTTGGCCAGGCAGCTGAGAAACATCGGGGACAGCATCGATCACAGAATGGTTCAAGAGGTGAGAATTCAGTTTCCCCAGTAAGGGCCTGTCAGGGAGGAGGAAAGAACAAACAGAACAATGGCTGTCAAGTGGCTGGGATGCCCAGGAATTAGCAGAACACACAGATTAATGATGACTGCATTACCAAGCATTAGATCCAAAAATTGTGAACCTGGGTTAAAGCCAGTATTAGATCTCACACTTGCTACTCAAACTGTGTGGTCCATGGACCAGCAGCATCAGCATCATTTGGCAGCTGGTCAGATGTGCACAATCTCGGGCCCCAGCCCACAACTCTGGAATCAGAATTTACCGTTTTACACGCACCCTAGGAGATTTGAGTGCACATTAAAGTGTGAGAAACTTTGCTCCATACCCTCAAACTAGGATGCATGTTAGATTCACCTGTGAAGTTTAAAGAATTACAGATGCTGGGCCCCACCTTGAGAGATTAGTCCAGGTGAATCTAACACTCCGTCAGGGAGGAGAACCTTTGCCTTAGATGATGGTCATCCTCCTTGAACCAAACCAGGTTATGATCTAAGCCCAACTCCCCCTGATTTCTTTGTTTCTCCTGATTATTGTAAGAGATATAAGGGAAACAGGAAAGAATAATGATTACTGTTTCAAATCTTAGGGGTGATGAAATCCATAGCCCACTTAGTTTTCCTCCAGAACAACCTGCAGTTGGCAGCACCTAGAGAATGATCACGTGGGGCTCTGTGGTAGGGGGGTGGCTGCCCCTCAGAGCCCAACTTCCTCCCCTAAATGCATCACAGGACAGGTACCTGTGGTGATTTCTTGTTTATCACTGCTGCTGCCATCATGCTGACTTCAGGGAGTGCCAGGCCCTCTTCTATGCTCTGGTCCAAATGTGGCAGTACTCAGCCATGCCCTCAAATAAAACATTCCCTGAGACAAAACAAGAATGGAAGGTCTCAGCAATAATGTTACTGAAAGTAAGAAGGAAACAAACACAAATAAAATACTGATAGACCAATTTCACTCCAACAAATATTTATTGAGTGCCTACTATGTTCCAGACTCAGTTCCAGGCAGAGAGCAGGAATGGAAGATGAGCCTGCTGTCATAGGACTCATAATGTAGGAAAGACAAACAGTAAAGCAGATGACTAGACTCTAGGGGATACTGAGTGATGGAGAGTGACTTTGGATGGGCCATCAGGGAAGGCCCTCTCTGGGGAGGCGATATTTGAGCAGAGACTGGAAGTGAGGGAGTGAGCCATGGGAATACCTTGGGGGGGGAAGTGTTCCAGACAGAGGAAACTGGGAGGGCAAAGTCCTTGGGATAGGAACAACAAGGAGGCCAGATTGGCTGGAGTCGGGGGTGTTGAAGTCTAGGAGTTGGCCTCCGTCCTAGAGACAGGGGTAAGGTGTTTGGGTTTTGCGCCAAGTATAAAGGAAGCTTCTGGGGAGGGAGAGCAGGAGAGTGCCATGTGCTGATTTACGTTTAGAATGAAGCCTGGCTGCACGGTGCAGAGAATAGGCTGTTGTGAACATTAAGAGAGAGAATCTATGTAAATCACTTGGAATAGAGACTGACCCACAGAAAATGATCAATAGATGTTATTGAAGCCAAAATATTAATTTGTTTCTGGCCTTTGCCCTTTCACTATTTGGAGTTGAACACTTCTTTGCTGTGTATCATTTATTACAGGGCACTCATGATACTCTCCACCTCCCTTCCATGCTCCAGCTTCTTCTATAGTTTTCACTGATGACCGTGCTTTATGAATTCTGGGCAAGTCCTTAGTTCAACTTTTCTGCTTCTTTGTTAGCTAACATTCTGAATACTCCTGGTTCCTTCTAATTTTTCCTCTGAAGAGGAGAACAGAGTAGGACAAATCACAACCACCTATTTTCTAAATTTACCTCAACCCCATCAGGAAGTCACTTCTCCATGTAACCACATCTTCCATTCTTCCATTTTTCTTTTCTTTCTCTCCCTTACCTTTTTTTTGGTAATGATTTTTTTCCCTTACCTTTTAAGTTGTAATTTACTTATGTTTTAAATTTACCTCTGCAACTTAATAAATTGACACTTTTCTTTTTTAAAAAAATAATAACTTTGAGAAATAAAATTCACATAACATACAATTCACCCATTTCAACAGTATAATAAATGGTTTGTAGTATATTCATAGAGTTGTACAGCCAGTCATCACAATCAATTTTAGAACATTTTCATCACTCCAGAAAGACACCTCAAATCCAATAGTAGTCCCTTCTCGTTTCCTCCCATTTTCCCCCCTAGCCCCACCAATCTATGTTCTGTCTCTCTGGATTTGCCTATTCTGGAATTTCATATAAGGGAACTAATATAATATGTTGTCTTTACGTTTGGCTTCTTTCACTTAACACAATATTTTTTTCAAGGTTCATCCATGTTGTAGCATGAATCAGTACTCCATCTCTTTTCATTGCTGAATAATATTCTTCTGTATGTATATATCACATTTTGTTTATCCATTCATCACTTGATGAACGTTTGGGTTGTTTCCACTTTTTGACTATTATAAATAATGATGCTATGAACATTTGTGTAGAAGTTTTTGTGTAGGCATGTTTTCAGTTCTTTTGAGTACATACCTAGGAGTGGAATTGCTGGGTCATATGACAACTTTATATTTAACTTTTTGAGGAACTTCCAGACCATTTTCCAAAGTGGCTGCACTATTTACATTGTGGCCCACCAGCAGGGTACAAGGGTTCCTGTTTCTCCACATTCTTGTCAAAATTTATTGTTAACTGTCTTTTTGATTATAGTCAGCCTAGTGGGTGTGAAGTAGAATCTCGTTGTGGGTTTGATTTGCACTTCCCTGATGGTTAATGTGCATCTTTTCATGTGCGTATTGCTCATCTGTGTAACTCTTTGGAGAAATGTCTATTCAGATCCTTGGCCCATTTTTAAATTGGGTTGTCGGAGTTCTTTATATATTCTAGATGTAAGTTCCTTATCAGATATATTATTTGCAAATATTTTCTCCCATTCTGAAGTTCGTCTTTCACCTCGTTTTATGTCTTTCACCCTCTTGATGTTCATGGAAGTGCAAAAGTTTTAAATTTTGATGAATTTCAATTTACCTATTTTTCTTTTGTTGCTAGTGCTTTTGGGGTCATATCTAAGAAACCATTGCCTAATCCAAAGTCATGAAGATTTATACGTATGTTTTCTTTCAAGAGATTGACTTTTAGCTCTTAAATTTAGGTCTTTGACCCATTTAGAGTTAATTTTTTGTACATGGTATGAATTAAAAGTTCACCTTCATTCTTTCGCACATGGGTATTCAGTTGTCACAGCACCCTCTGTTGAAAAGACTACTTTTTTCCTACTGAATTGCCTTGGCACCCTTGTTGAAAATCAACTAACTGTAAATTTGGGGGTTTATTTCTGGACTCTCAATTCTATTCCATTGATCTATATGTCTATCTGTATGCCTGCCCTAGCTTTTCTTGCAACATTTTACAAAGCTAGCTTTGACCTAGACTTTTAAAGTAATCTTGTCTTGTACTGCAAAATTGCATTTTAGAACCCTTTAAATAGACCACAGAATATTTTTAAAATAATTTAAAAAATTCCTCCTAAGTTTGCCTCTAAAATGCTGAACAGTCAAATGCATGATTTACTCTGCTACTTTAAGGCTTACCTCAAGCAACCATAACAGAATTTCAAATCCGGCATGGTATATTTCTTTCATATAGTCATTTATTCACCTTTTGTACTGTGTTTAATCAAGTGGTCACATTGATTCTCCAGATATCTTCCTGCTTTTGATGTATTTAAAGAAACTTTTATTCTTGCTCTTGGAACTCCCCAACAAGGAGCTCACCAAGGTGTATTTTTGTCTACCAAATTGATTGTCCTTGAGCTATCACATAGCTTGACTTCTTATTCTTTTCACTTAAGCAAGTGTTCTGTGTTTTCAAATAGGCCTTGATTCTCAAAATAACATCTTCTATTTTGCCATCTAGTTTTGAGGGGTTCTGGTTCGAGGACCTGGTCTTTTTTGGGTTTTTTTTGTTTTTTTTTTTTGGTACGCGGGCCTCTCACTGTTGTGGCCTCTCCCGTTGCGGAGCACAGGCTCCGCAGGCGCAGGCTCAGCGGCCGTGGCTCACGGGCCCAGACGCTGCGCGGCATGTGGGATCTTCCCGGACCGGGGCAAGAACCCGTGTCCCCTGCATCGGCAGGTGGACTCTCAACCACTGCGCCACCAGGGAAGCCAAAGTGTGTTTAAAAATAGTCTTGGGACTTCCCTGGTGGTGCAGTGGTTAAGACTCCGTGCTCCCAATGCAGGGGGCTGGGTTCGATCCCTGGCCAGGGAACTAGATGCCACACGCATGCCTCAACTAAGAGTTCGCATGCCACGACTGAGGAGCCCACGTGTCGCAACTAAGGAGCCCGCGAGCCGCAACTAAGACCTGGTGCAACCAAATAAATAATATAAAAAATATAGTCTTCCTGTTGCTTTTACGATCTTAAATGTGTCTTTGAAATTTTTCTCCACAGGACTCGCTCCTGGGTTCTAGAAACTTCCCCCTCCCTGTCCCTACAGGCCTAGGAGTGGCAACAACTCTGCTGTTGCCAGCCTACCCTTATGCCTCCTCCCCCAACTTTTGTAGACAGTGTCTTTATCTGACCTTCCCTGAATTATTCCTAATTTGAGTATGCCATCTGTTTTCTCTGGGACCCTGACAGTAACGTATAAGGAATTTCTTAGTTTGTTAGAAAGACAAGAGGGAAACGAACATTTATTAAACATTTTCTTCCACATACTCTGAGATACTCTTATGTGTTTCATTTAATTTTCCAAATAACTCTATGAATTAGTGGAATAGGTATTTCAGGAGAGGTATTTGAGGTTCAGAGAGATTAGATATCCTATCCAAGGTTACTCAGCAACTAAGTGGCAAAACTGGAATTTAAATATACGAGCATCTGACTCAGTGCTCTACACATTTTCTTGTCTGCCTTGCTGGAAGGAAATTCATTCAATTCTTGTAACTGATATCAACTATAAAAGGGAGGAAAAAAGTTCTTTCATGATTTCCAGTTATTGATAGGACAAAGTCTAAATTCCTTAGCCTGATGCTAATGGTTTATCATGCATTCATTCATTCAGTCAACTAATATTTATTGAGCACCTACTATGTGTCAGGCTCCATTTAAGTGCTGGAGATATGGCAGTGATCAAAAGAGAAAACTTCCCTGATCTCGTGGAGATAAACAATAAACAAACAAAGAATATAGTTTATCAGATAGTCATGAGGAGTGTTGGGGGATTTGCAGTTTTAAGGGAAGGCCTCACTGAAGGTGCCTTCTGAGCAAAACCTTGACAGAGGTAGGGGAGTGTCCGTGGACCTGGGGAGAGAGCAGTGGAGGCAGGTGAATAGCAAAGACTGAGGCAGGGGCATGTCTGGCATATTTGAAGAATAGCAAGGAGGCCAGGGTGGCTGAAGCTGAGTAATGCAGAAAGCCGTAAAGATACGGTCAGAGAGGTGGGTGGCAGGGCCTTGAGGTCACTGTAAGGGCTCTTTTGAGTGCGGCTGAACCACTGGAGAGCACTGAGCAGAGGGGCCGCATCGCAACAGTCCCCGAAGCTTCTGGGTTGAGAACAGACTGCAGGAGGAGGGCAGGGCCAGGGAGAGCCCTTTCTGTCTGGCCCCCAGCCTTCTTCTCCTGATACTCCCATAAAAACAGTGGCATTTACTTACAGCCCCAGAAATCTGCTGTGGTCGTCACTTCCAACTTTGCTCATATTCACCCCTCTTCACCATCTAAGTCTGTTCTTCCAACCCCAAAGCAGACTCCCTTACTTCTTTGAAAGGACTAAGAAAGTGCTCTGGGAAGCCAGAGAAAGAGGTTAATCAACCCTGAAAAGAGTGCCCCTATTTGCTGATGGTGAAGATGGGAAAACGTCCAGAGGAAAACTTCCCAAGGTGCTGTGGAGGGTATGGACATTATGGAACAGACTAAGATATTCTTCCACTCATACACTTCATGAAGCAGCCCTAGATGCTTGTCTGTGGCATTGATTGAATTAATATCAATACCGAATTTCTAACTTTGGATTATTTTATCACTTAAAAAACAAATTTAACCTCTTTCTTGCTCTCTCTCTTTTTAAACAGGATTTTCAACAAGAAGACAGAGCTATCCTGGCTCATTTTGTCTTAGTTTTCTTTGGAGGAGTTCACATGTTGTTGCGCTTTCTCTGGAATAACCATGTGATGTAAAAGGAATGTAAATGTCAGGTTCTGCTTTCCTTCTACCCTCTGAGAAAATATGCATCCCACCGGGGCAGATGGGAAGAAGACCCGTCTCTACCTCCTCTGTTTTCACCCACCATTGTTGCTTTGTGCCTGGTTGTTGGAGAACTGCGGACTCACTGGCCATTTGTCTGTTCACTGGTCAACCAGCGATGAGATGTCTATGACTGCCCCATGGTAGAGCCCAAGGAACTTAGGAACCCAGGAGGCCTTACTGCTTAGGAAACACCAGCACTGTGGATAGTCCCAGTGCTCCTTGTAAGGAAACCTTGAACATTTCCTCTTATGAGGGAAATTGAACCTCATCCCCAAACCAGAGGTCACAGGAATGGGTGCTTTCTCCTGGCCCCGCCCCTGGGTACCAGGCCCTCCAGCAGCCTGTTGACCCCACTCTCGTTGCCCACGTCCAGACCTGCAGTGCCCCGTCCTCTTTTTACCTTTCTGTCTACCTCATATTCCTCCCTCCCTTTGAGAAGTATGGCAAGTGTTAAGAAAATTTGTTGTTATAAATTATAAGTTCTGTATATGCGTTTTGAGTTCTTTGTAGGAAAAGTGTTATTTAAAAAATTAATAATTTAAAACATGAAATAAATATGGTTATTTTATTGAGCATGAAACACCTGTGCATATTACTTTTGTGAAGGAGGGATTCCACTTGTTCCTGCTCATATGGGGTCATAATTTTGTAGTTTGATCATATATAGCACCAGGAAATGTCCTCATTTTTTAGGTCTGTCTCAGGCAATGCCTATCATCACCTAGGTTTTGGCTTCCTGGCAGGGAACAGATCCTAAAACGTCTTTCTTATTTATTTTTTTTAACTCTTTTGAGTAGGCATTTATTTATTCATATGGTTAAAAAAATCAAAACCATATAAAAAGGTTTACAATAAAAACCCTTGCTCTTATTTTCTATACTGAATCCCAATCATGTTTGTAAATTTGTTACATATCCTTCCAGAGTTTCTTTGTACAAATACCAGTAAATATATATATACACACAAAAGGTAGCATGTAATATACACTGTTATGTGCCTTGATTTTTTTGCTTAGCATGGTGGTCACGCACTATTCTACTTGTCTTACAAACGTTAACTCATTTACTCTTCATAAGAACATCATGATACAGGTATTATCAATATTATTAGCTCTATTTTACTGTTAAGGAAACTGAGGCAGAAGTAAGTAGAGAGAGGCAGTACAGAAGGTAACTAAGTTGCTCAAGCGCACACAGCCAGTAAGTGACATAGCTGGGTTACCAAGCCAGGCAGGCTGTTCTCAAGTCTGGGCTCTTAACCACGTGCTGTACTACCTCTTGGAGAGCTTGCCGCGGTCCATAGAGAACTGTGTCAGACAGGATGCACAGAATTCTGTTAAATGGATGTAGCATCATTTATTTCATCAGCCCCTTCTTAACGGATGCCTGGGTTGTTTCTAATCATTCGGTATAATAAGCAATGCTGCAATAAATAACCATGTACCTTTTAGATATGTACAAATACATACATATTCCTATTGCTCATTTTTCTATTGGGTTTCTGGTCTTGTTCTTACTGGTTTCTAGGAGCTCATGATTTATCAATGCTAAGCCAACAGCATCTACACCTTCAGATTTTTGGCAGGTTATTAAGGCTTTTTGCCTCCTTTTCTTCCGCGTGTATGGGTTTGCTTTAGTGCTTACAACCTTTCTGGGCTTCCCCTCAAGGCAGAGGGAGCTAAGGCAGGTACACACGGGTGATGGGTGGGTGGGTATTACACTTGGAGCAGCCAGAGGCCTGGGAAGAGGTGGCAGCTGGGATCCACTGAGTACTTGGGTCTAGGTCAGAAGAGCATTATAGCCTCACTGATGCTGGCATTCGGGCATGGGGCGGTGGGGCCTCCACCTGGCCAAAGGGCAGGCCGTGGGCGGGTCGGAGCTGGGAATGTCACTCACCCGTAAGGGGAGAGGCACCTGGTCCAGGCGGACAGCATGGGAGGCCCCCTCCTATCCATCTGCAGAGATGAACAGGAAGTTGGTGCCATGAAGTTGGTCTGTCGTTGTCACGAGCCCAGGACCAGGGATTCCCTCAGCTCTCTAGATCCCCCAGAATCCCACCTCTGTCCCCCTGGGAGCCAGTGCCAGGATGCCCGAGGGGCTGTCCATCTGCGAAAGGATGCGAGCAGGACCGATGCCTCCCAGTGGGCGAGCCCACGGCACCCTGCTCTGCCCTCCCGCAGGGGCCAGCCCCTGTGCTCCCCCGAGCCGACCAGGATGCGAGTGGAAGCTGGATCCCGCTCTTTCGTTTTCATTTCCTGGAACGACAGCAACTACTAGAGCACCCTGCACACCTGCTCGCCTGGGGAACCTGAGCACACAGCACCCAGTGCTACTTGAGATTCCATCCCATGAGACCTTCCAGTTTTGGGGGCCAAGTTAGGGGTTTGGGGAAGGAGGGCCTGAGAGCGCTGGCCTAGGGTCCAGCAGCTGCAGCCACCGGTGCACTCACGATGGACAGCCGGGTGGCTCCCTCACCTCCACCTGTAATGCAGGTAAGAGCCTGGCAGCTGAACCACGCAGTGTGCACACAGAGCCACCTGCCCTCTGCCTCTTCTCTACCACCTCAATTTCCATACCCATTTTATCAGACCTTCTGCCTGGCTGGAATCTCACTTTCCAGCACATTCCCAAACCTCACCCATCCCTCACCGCCTCTCACTCTCCTCCACCTCACTCACCTCCAGCCTCTCATTCGATCCCTTCGAAACCCCTACGTGTCATATACTGCTCCTCCTCTCTCCTTCTCACCTCTACACCAATCAGATGCAGTTCCTGCACAAGCCACACCCTCACAGCTGGCAGAGGCAACTACGCAGGGGCTCCTCTCCTTAGCAGTCCCTCTCCACTGGACATATTTCCCCAGGAGCCTCAGAAGCCCCCACAGCTGGGCCCCCTTCCCACCTCCAAGGCCCTTCTCCACTTCTCTCTCTCCAAGATCCATATCCACATCCACTTTTTTTTTTTTTTTTTTTTTTTAAATCAGACGTTTTCCTTGCCTTCGTGTGGAACCTTGAGCTCTATCTCTCTGCAGCTCCCTGGCTGGCATTTCCCAGGCAGTCACAGCCTGGAATTCCCCATTCCTCACACTTGGAAGAGGGCAGAGGAGTAGACAAGGAGCTCCCTGCAAGTCCCAGGTGAGTCTAGGCCTTGAACCCCTTCTCCAGCTTGGCAAGCCCCCTCTGCTAGGTGGCAACCTCTGAGGCAGGGTTACCTGGGTACAGCACCAAGTGGGGCCTGGGGGGGTGGAAGCAGACAAGAAATGCAGTGAGAAGTATCCCCAAAGGTGTCGAATCCTCTTCTGCGGTGGCCACGGCTTCTTGAGTTTGCTTTGCTGGCTCCAGATGACAGTCTTTCACTGCACATTGTCCTCCTCAGACACCAAGAGATGAACATAATGCTCTTGGAGATCCCAGAGTGAGAAAATGATTCCTACTGGGATTGGTTTCTTTTTTTTTTTTAATGAATTAATTTTTTTTTAATTAATTAGTTAATTTTTGGCTGCGTTGGGTCTTCGTTGCTGCACGCCGGCTTTCTCTAGTTGCGGCGAGCGGGGGCTACTCTTTGTTGTGGTGCACGGGCTTCTCGTTGCAGTGGCTTCTCTTGTTGCGGAGCACGGGCTCTAGGTGCGCGGGCTTCAATAGTTGTGGCTCGCAGGCTCAGTAGTTGTAGCGCATGGGCTTAGTTGCTCCACGGCATGTGGGATCTTCCCGGGCCAGGGCTCGAACCCGTATCCCCTGCCTTGGCAGGCGGCTTCTTAACCACTGCACCACCAGGGAATTCCCTGGTTTCACTTTTACTTTTCACAATGTGGCAGCCTGTGGCAGGGCACGAGCCCCAAGGAGCCCCGTTTCTACAAAATTCTGTCACTTTTTCATCCCCTCATTCTGATGGCTGAACCAAATCACCTCTAGGGGCCAGGATGACTGTAACACTGTAAAGATAAAGACTTCCCTTGGTGGGACCTTGGGATTCAGAAGTTCATCCTTTCTTTCTCTCTTTTGAAAAACAGCATTTGCTTTTTTATATGTTTCTGGTTGAAGTTCTTTTTATCCTGGTCTCTCAGGTTCCCTGTGTCCTCACCAAGGTTCCTGGGCTCTCAGATTTCCAGCTTACAAGTCAAGTATTGTCAGGGGAGCCTTCTGGTAGGACTAGGTGGAGGCATGAAAAGCTTGAATTGGAAAGATGAAATTTACTGAGTGTCCACTGGGTACAACAGGGGTCCCCAACCTCGGGGCCATGGACTGGTACCAGTCCATTGACTGTTAGGAACCAGGCCGCACAGCAGGAGGTGATCAGCGGTCGAGTGAGCGAAGCGTCATCTGTATTTACAGCCACTCCCCATCGCTCATATTACCGCCTGAGCTCCTCTTCCTGTCAGATCAGCGGCAGCATTAGATTCTCAGAGGAGCATGATCCCTACTGTGAACTGCGCATGCGAGGGATCGAGGTTGAGTGCTCCTTATGAGAATCTAATGCCTGATGATCTGACAGGGAGCTGAGGCGGTGATGCTCGTGCTGGGGAGCAGCTGCAAATACAGATTATCATTAGCAGAGGGGTTTGACTGCACATAGACCATAATAAATCAACTGCTTGCAGACTCATATCAAAACCCTATCAGTGAGTGGCAAGTAAAAACAAGCTCAGGGCTCCCACTGATTCTACATGATGGTGAGTTGTATAATTATTTCATTATATATTACAATGTATCAATAATAGAAATAAAGTGCACAATAAATGTAATGTGCTCGAATCATCCCGAAACCATCCTACCCCGCCCCCGCTGGTCCGTGGAAAAACTGTCTTCCATGAAACCTGTCCCTGGTGCCAATAAGGTTGGGGACCGCTAGTGTACAAGATGTTGATGGTACCAAGCTGAAGACATATGTGGTTCCTACCTGTAAGGTAGACACAGAGGTGGACACTCCTCCTCTTTGAAAAAAATTCTTAATATATTTAAGGATGGCTGAGCCTTCACCAAGATGCTCATCTTTGACTGCCCTGGTTTTCCCTCTCTCTAGGAGGGAGCTGATTCTCCTGTGAATCCCGAGGCAGCCACACCACCCCCAGACACCTAGGCCCAAGCCAGATGGGATGCTCGAGTGAATCTGCTGGGTGAGGGGGGAGATCTACAAGCTGCTGGGAAGACTCTGTGAGAGAGGGGAGAAGAAAGGCTGATGTTTTTACAGAATGTAAATGTGATGCATAAACTTCTTATCCAAGGAATTGCCTTCCCCCATTTGCTATTTCTTTTTTAAAAAAATATTTATTTGGTTGTGTCGGGTCTTAGTTGTGGCAGGTGGGCTCCTCAGTTGCAGCTTGCCAGCTCCTTAGTTGTGGCACATCGGCTCCTTAGTTGTGGCATGCGAACTCTTAGTTGTGGCATGCATGTGGGATCTAGTTCCCTGACCAGGGATTGAACCCCGGGCCCCCTGCCTTGTGAGCACAGAGCCTTCACCACCGCGCCACCAGGGAAGTCCCCATTTGCTATTTCTTTGCTGTTTTTTTTTTGGCTGTGCCAGGCAGCTGTGTGATCTTAGTTCGACCAGGGATTGAACCCGGGGCCATGGCAGTGAAAGTGCAGAATCCTAACCACTGGACCGCCAGGGAAGTCCCTTTGCTAGGTTTTCTTTAACCTTTCCTTGGTGAGGAAGTCAGAGGAGGTCAGTGCGAATTCTCCTGCGGGGAATACAGCTGACATGGCCAAGCTTGAGGACAGGCAGTCTCCTGGTTGGTAAGAGGAGGACTGGGATTGGATGAGCTTTTAGGTCCTTTCCAGCCTAAGGACAAAGAGTTGAGGACATTGCCAGTGAGGAAGCCAGATGGGGCTAACCAGTGAACAGTTGTATGTACGTAGAACCCTCTTTCAAATGATTATATTTATTTATTTTTAAAATAAATTTATTCTTTTTTTAAAATGTATTTATTTATTTTTGGCTGAGTTGGGTCTTTGTTGCTGCACGCGGGCTTTCTCTAGTTGCAGTGAGCGGGGGCTACTCTTCCTTGCGGTGTGCAGGCTTCTCATTGTGGTGGCTTCTCTTGCTGTGGAGCACGGGCTCTAGGCACGTGGACTTCAGTAGTTGTGGCTTGAGGGCTCTAGAGCGCAGGCTCAATAGTTGTGGCGCACGGGCTTAGTTGCTCCGCGGCATGTGGGATCTTCCTGGACCAGGGCACGAACTCGTGTCCCCTGCATTGGCAGGCAGATTCCTAACCACTGCGCCACTAGGGAAGCCCCCAAATAATATATTTAATTTTTGTTGTTACAAAAGTAGCACATGCTTATTGTCAAGAATAGGGAAATGACAGAGAAGCATAAGAATACATAGAACAATCAAATACACTCAAAGACAACCACAGGAAACATATTGGCTATAACCTTTCATTTCATTTTCCTAAGTAATGCTCTTGCCCAAGGAAACTCATAACTATGGAGCAGGCTGTAGATTAATGTATTTATGTGGTAGAGCTGAGAGGCGGAAAAGCTAAATGACAAGCTCAAGATCACACAGGTTTCCATGCTAAGGTCAAACCTTGGTTCTGCGGATAATCTTCTAAGAGATTTTCACATGCACTTCCTAAGCTGTGGAGATCATAGGACAGGCAGCTAGCTGACCACCAGTTGGGTCTTTAATCTGGGTGGGGGTCTAGGAGCAGGCACGTCTGACCTGGGTTGTGAAGCACCCAAGTCACTTTCTGCTTGGTTGCCCCAGGGGCTGGAACACTGTTTTATATTTTCACACCCTTCTGATTTCCTGGACACAACCTGCTTTTTGAGCTGCTGACAGGATTGAGCAGAATGTGGTGTATGACTTCACAGGCCTTGGGATGACACTGTTGCCCCCAAATGACTGGCATTCTTTTCATGGGGAACAGAGCCTATCTTTCCAGGGTTAGCGGGAAGTGGGGACTCACAGACATGAGAGAACCCCAGAGCGTGGAGGATGCCCTGGTACCTCAGAGCAGCAGAGAGAAGCGGCAGTGTGATTTGGGGAGAGGGGCAGGGAGCTCTGTAAGGAAACTCTGTGGCTTCATTTCGTCCAAATGCCAAGACTGACCAGTAGCTTGGGGCTCAGGATTGCTCTAAGGAGATGTCTGGCAACACTTAACACAGAGGGTACGATTTGGGCTCCATTCCTGGCTCAAGCTGTGGTGATGAGGAAAACAGGACTTCGGGTCAGACCTGAAGACCCTGAGTGTTGCTGCTGAGGAGAACCTTAGAGGACTCTTAATTCTTGGTCCTGAGTCTCTTCATTCTCCAGGAGCTTATTCCTGGAAAAATCTGTGAACTTCCCACTGTTGGATGTAGAGGGACTGAGACATCTTTGTGTCTTGAAATGGGCTTTTGAAGCTCCTAGTTGTGACTAAACCACAGGAAAAGACATACAGAGCCACCTCTGACTTTCAGGTGTCACAGGCAGGGGAAAAGCACCTCTCGGCAACTCCCTGGTGGTGTACAATAGGGGAAAGGGCCCTTGGGGAGCTCCAGCAGATTTTTTGTGCCCCTGCTCAAGTTCACATCCTTCACAGATAACAGAGTCCCCACGTACTTATTTTAATAGATACCATTCTGGCAAGCGTGGCTTCCCGTTATCTCAGACCAGGGCATCTCAAATTTTCACGTGCACATGAATCCCCTGGGAGCTATGTGGAAATGCAGATTCTGGTTCAGTAGGTCTGGGTGGGGCCTGAGATTCTGCATCTCTAATAAACTCCTGGGTGATGCTGTGGCTGCTGGAAATGCATCCGAGGATCTCACTTTACGCAGCTGTCCCAACAGCGATTTTCAGTCTCTCTGTGGAGGTGAAATCAGTTTGGTGGGTCAAGATATGTATTATTTAAAAATGAGGGAGGGACTTCCCTGGTGGTCCAGTGGGATGCAGGGGACGCGGGTTCGATCCCTGGTCAGGGAAGTAAGGTCCCACATGCTGCAGGGCAACTAAGCCTGCGCACCTAGAGCCTAAGCTCCATAACTAGAGAGCCCCGCGCACCGCAACTCCTGAGCCCACATGCTCTGGAGCCCGTGCACCACAACTAGAGAGCCTGCGTGCCGTAACTACTGAGCCCATGGGCCCTACGCATGCCAGAACTAGAGAGAAGCCCGCGTGCCGCAATGAAGAGCCTGTGTGCCGCAACGAAAAATCCTTCATGCCACAATGAAGATCTCGCATGCCATAGCTAAGACCTGATGTAGCCAAATAAATAAATAAATGAATAAATAATTTTTAAAATACCATTTAAAAAATAATAACAAAAAATGAGGGTTCAGTGGTTAGGAATCCATACTCTCACTGCCAAGGGCCTGGGTTCAATCCCTGGTGGGGGAACTAAGATCCCACAAGCCATGTGGCACAGCCAAAAAAAAAAAAAGAAAGAAAAGAAAAGAAATAGAATATATCAGAGCACATCATAAAGAGTAAAGGTAGCAGTGATTTCATGAATACTTTGTTTTGGCTCTTTATGTATATATAGCCGTGTGGGTCATGACACAAAATGTAATTTTTACTGCGGGTTGAGGTCAGAATGGTTTGAGAATCACTGTCCTAGATCATGGCATGTTAGAAGTAGTAAGTTAGATGGATGCAGGCGAGGTGAGAGGCGGGGTGGAGTGGGGAGGAATGGGGACTAGAAGTGAATGTTCTGGACGCTGTGAGTATTGACAGTGCTGTCATCACCTGAAAATGAAAGGAACATATCAAGCAACAAACAGAAGGAAGATTCCCCAAACTAACCATTTGAGGACAAAGAGCTTCCTCCTCCCTAAACTCAGGGGCTGGGCTAGACCGTGTGCATTTTTGTGCAAATGGAAATGACCTCTCCTTTGGGAAGAAGCCAAGCCAAGCCAAGCCTCCCCACTGTCCCCGGCCTCCCCACAGATGGTGCCCTTGTGCAGGTCACTACACAACTGTGTGTGCTGGCCCTGCTGGTGACGACCATAAAACTGAGTGTGATGACCAAGAAAAGCAGTATCTGCCAAGACAACCAGGGTAAGCAATGAGGTGACGGATTGGAGGGGACTCTGAATAGGCAGTGACGTGCAAGAAACTGAGGACAACGGTAGTGCTACAACAGTCTTTGTGGCAGAGAAACAAGCTAGTCTGTTTCCAGGTAGGCTCCCCAAAGACGATGCTGATAATCACAACAAAGGCCGTTGGTTGAGTTTTTACTCTTGACCAGGTACCGTGCTGGGCATATTGTATATGCTGTCTAGTTAAATTCCTCCATAGGTCTGGGATGTAGGCTCTTTTATTATCCCCACCTTACAGATGTGAAAACTGGCCTGTGAGGTGAATTATCTCGTCCATAGTCACCCACCAGTAAAAACGGCGGAGCTGGGATTTGAACCTATGTTCCGCGGACCCCGCAGCTGTCACTCAATCGGAGCAAAGAGCCTCCAGCATCAGCTGGTGACAGCCCCCGTTTTTAGGGGCCAGCCGGGCACTTTGCACTGTCATCCACATTCCTCCTGGGGACCCTGATAGGTAGGTACAAGCCGGCTGTTGGTTCTGATTTGGTTGCTAAAGGTGAGTCCAGCTCTTTTTGCTCCTGGAGGTCACTCGACCTAGTAAACTGCGGAGATGTGGTGAAGAGCAGTGAGTAGCAGTTTTGATTGGGTGAGGGGCAGCTTGAGGGGGTCCTGAAACCAAGACAGAGGGGTTGTGACTTGATGGAGTTGATAGTTAGAAGTGATGTTAGTTTCTTGAGCAAGAGGGTATAAAGGGATGCTGTGGGAAGAGAGACCTGGTCAGGGCCATCTGGGGGGTCCACAGAGGGGGTTGGTCAGGATGCCTAGAGGCCTTTCCAGCCCCACACTGATTTGCTCATCTCACTCATTTGGACAATTTATATTTACTGAGCATCTATTACACTATGTGGCAGGCATTGCTCCAGGTGCTGGAGAAACAGCAGTGACCGAGACTGGCGAAGTGTGTGCCTCGTGGAGCTAGCTGCCCTCCTAGTGGTGGATGCAGTGAACAGAAGGAAGCGCGAAGCCCAGCAATGAGCCAGCTGGGGGGGTGGGGGTGGGGTGGAAGGGGGAGGCCCCCGAGCCAGCCCTGCTTTGGAAGCCAGGGGGATGGAGTGCTGACTCTTCAGGGAGACACTGGAGCCCCCGCACCAGGTCCTGGGCAAGCAGCCAGGACCTCTGTTTATATCTGTCCAGAAGCTGGGAGCCAGCCAAGCTGGAAATCCCCAGTGAGCAGGCCCCCGGGGCAGGGAGAGTAAGGTGATATCTGCCTGGAGTCTTGAGAGACAAAGATGGTTGATGTGAAGGAACTGAAAATACAGTGGATTGTTGCCAAGAGAAGGAGAAGCCACGGGCTGTTCTGCTGGTCCCAGAGGTTTGGTTAGATTGGTAAGGGGTGACCTGGTTAGGCTCATCCGTCACTAGGTCAGGGAGACTTCTTGGGGGAGTCTTAGATAACACTTGCCAGCATTGGTTGAGCTCCTTGATGTGCTGGGCAGTGCCAAGCATTTTATGTGCGTTCCCCTCAACCAACGAGAGCTCCGTCTGCCTCAGAAAGCACACACCGCATGCCAGACGCTGGTCTTTAAACTGACTAACTCGTAGGGTCCTCATGATGGTCCTGTGTGGCTGGTACTATTTTTGTCATCGTCCTCGTTTTGGAGATGTGGAAATTGAGACAGAGTCATTTAGGTCTCAATGTTTACAGCTGGCCTGGCACCATCATTGGTAGTTTTTGTTGTTGTTGTATGTTTATACTTTTACTTTTTTTTGACGTGTAACTTATATACAGTCAAGTGGACAGATTTTAAGTGTACAGCTCCACTAATTTTTATGTATGTATACACCCATGTAGCCATGATGTAGATCAAGATTTAGACCATTTCCAACAGAAAGTTCCCTTGTGCTTCTTTCCAGTCAATTCTGCTTGCAAGGGCCACCACTATTCTGATTTTTTTTTTCCTTTAGCCGCGCCACGTGGCTTAACGGGATCTTAGTTCCCTGACCAGGGATTGAACTCGTGTCCCCACTGCAGTGGAAGCGTGAAGTCTTAACCACTGGACCACCAGGGAAGTACCAGCACTGTCTATTCTTGATGGTATTTCTTTTTTTAAAAAAATGTATTCTAACATGAAGCAGGCTGAGAAGGCAGACCACCTTTTTTTTTTTTTTTTTTTTTTTTGCGGTACGCGGGCCTCTCACTGTTGTGGCCTTTCCCGTTGCGGAGCACAGTCTCTGGACGCGCAGGCTCAGCGGCCATGGCTCACGGGCCCAGCCGCTCCGCGGCATGTGGGATCTTCCCGGACCGGGGCACGAACCCGTGTCCCCTGCATCGGAAGGTGGACTCTCAACCACTGCGCCACCAGGGAAGCCCTTGATGGTATTTCTATATCTGCCTTCTTTCTCCAATGCAGCATCTTTGAGCTTCATTCATGTGTCATGAGTGGAAGTCATTTGTACATTCTGGTTCATTGCCAGGCAGCATTCCATTGCATGAAAACATCACGGTTTGACTGTCCATTCTCTGGCTGATGGAGAGTTGGGATGTTTCCAGTTCTTTTCTATTGTGAAGAGAGTCACTGTGGACATTCACATGCATGTCTTTCAGTGGATGCACTCACTCACCATGTCTCTTAGGTCTTTACTTGGGGGTGGGAATGCTGGGTTGTACAGTATGTGGCCTGGGTGCCTAACCTCTGCAGCACACTGACCCCCAAACAGCCCAGTGGGGGAGAGTTATTATCCCATTTCACAGAGTGGGAAATTGAGGCTCAGAGAGAATGAGTGGCTTAAATGAGGTGACTTGGCTGGTAAGGGGATGAGCTGGAACCCAGACCCCCAGCTTGGGGATTTGGCCCCGAGCTAGGTGGCTGATCCAGTGAACAGCAATTTGGTGTGATGGGCTTCGACCCACTTCTGGGTTTGATGGAGACTTTGGTGGCTGACCCAGTGCTTGGAACCTGGCCCATCCTGGGGTTCAAGTCCTATGGGAAAAGTCTTTTCACCTTAATATTCTTTGAAGATGCAAGGAACAAAAAAAGTCTCTTTTTTTAAAAAAAAAATTTTATTGAAGTATAGTTGATTTACAATGTTGTGTTTAATTTCTGCTGTACAGCAAAGTGACTCAGTTGTACATGTATAAATTCTTTCTCATATTTTTTAAACTTTTTATTTTATATTGAAGTATAGTTGATTACCAATGTTGTATTAGTTTCAGGTGTACAGCAGAGTGATTCAGTTATACATATACGTGTATCTATTCTTTTTCACATTCTTTTCCATTATGGTTTATCACAGGATATTGAACGTAGTTCTCTGTGCTATAAGGTAGGGCAGTGTTGTTTATCCATCCTATATATAATAGTTTATATCTGCTCATCCCACACTCCCAATCCATTTCTCCCCCAGCCCCAACTCTTGCAACCACAAATCTGTTCTCTATGTCTGTGACTCTTTCTGTTTCATAGATATGTTCATTTGTGTCGTATTTTAGATTCCACATATAAGTGATATCATATAGTATTCGTCTTTCTCTTTCCGACTTACTTCTTCACTTAGTATGATAATCTCTCGGCAAAATTCATTCTTTTTAATGTCTGGGTAATATTCCATTGTGTGTGTGTGTGTGTGTGTGTGTGTATCACGTCTTCTTTATCCACTCATCTGTCAATGGACATTTAGTTTGCTTCCATGTCTTTGCTATTGTAACCAGTGCTGCTATGAACATTGGGGTGCATATACCTTTCTGAATTATAGTTTTGTCTGCGTATATGCCCAGGAGTGGGATTGCTGAATCATATGGCAACTCTATTTTTAGTTTTTTGAGGAATCTCCATACTGTTTTCCATAGTGGCTGCACCAATTTACATTCCCACCAACAGTGTAAGAGGGTTCCCTTTTCTCCACATGCTCTCCAGCATTTATTATTTACAGCCTAAAGAAGTCCCTTTTATTTACCACTGGACTGGAGGAGCTGACTGCAAGGGGATGAAAGGTGAGGGCAGGAGTGAGCACGAAGAAATGAAAGAAAAACCAAATTACACTCCAGAAAGATGACAGGCTTCAAAGTTTCAGGTGCTACTGTGGGTTGTGTGACCTCAGGGTCCTTCAGAGACAGCTTGGGAAGTCCCCTGCCCATCTCTCTGGACCTGGGAGCAGGACCTCATCTGTGGTTGATCATGTCTTCAAAATTCAAGGTTTTTCCCTCTCAGTGTAGTTTTTGTGTTTTCAGGGAGGCAGAACAGCCAGAGTGGTGTGGAATCCATCGTCATCCTCTGGCCAAACACAGGAAAACAGACCCCTCTGACTCAGGAATCGTAGTTTTGAATTTTCAGGCTGATAGTCTCAAATACCATGGATTAGGGAACCATGTACAAAATGAAATTGGCAGTTGGTCTCCAGAGTCCCTGGAAGTCCTGGCTGGCTGTGCAGGCTTCCCCCTGACACCTGCATGACACCATCAAGCAGTCTCCGAGTTTTACACCATACAGCTTTGTATATCACCAGACTGATCTCCCTTGGAGGCTCTCAATTCCTATTTCCATCCTCCATGCATCCTTTTCCTTGCCTTAGTGCCAGGTGTAGATACTATCATTAAAATGACATCTCACTCTTCTCTGTGCCTGTCCCTGACTATTGAGGCATTGTGCCACGTGTTTATTGGTGGATTTGCTCTACTGCAGAGCTTCTCAACTGAGCGGTTTTTCTCTCCTTCCCCAGGGACATGTGGCAATGTCTGCAGACATTTTTGGTCGTCACAACTCGTGAATGGGGGAGGGGTGCTGCTGGCATCTAGGGGGTAGACGCCAGGGATGCTGTTAAACATCTTACAAAGCGCCCACAGCAAGGGACTGTCAGGTCCGAAGTGTCTATAGTACTGAGGCTGAGAAATTCTGCTGCACTATGAATTGCTGGTAAGGTGTTTCTGTCTTAAAAAAAAATCAGTTTAGAGATGCTCTTGAGCCATCACAGGCATTTTATCTATATCATCTGCATCGCAAGTGTCTCCCCGAAACCCCGCCTCCTTTAGTTTTGTTTACGGTATCTTTTGACACATATGCAAAAATTAACGTAGTCAAATGTGTGCTTCACTTTTATTACAGTCTCTGCATTTCCTGTCATGGTTGAGTCTCTGCTACCCTTGTTCAGTCATATGGTTTCTTATTTCCACTTCTCTTTGGGTTTCTATTGTTCAATTCATTAGGCCTTAATCCATCTGGAATTGATTTCTGTGACTGGTGGGAGGTGAGGGTCCAAATATAGATTTTCCCAGGTAGAGAGCCAGTTGTGGTTTTATCATATCTTAAATTAGCTATCCTTTCCCACTGAATTAATGTCAAATACACACACATGGGGTCCCTTCTCTTTTCCAGTGATACTTGTCAATCTTAGGTTAATACTGTCAGATCTTGATTATGTGGCTTTGTAGCATCACAAAGGCCCACTGTCACTTCTATTCCTTTTTTTCCCCCTTTAATAATTTTTGGGTCAGTTCAGACATCTTTTTTCTTATTATTCTTTCCTAGGTCCCCAAATAAACAGCGGAAGCCTCTCCTTCCTCCTACGCTGGGTTACGTTGCTCTGCTTTCTGTGTTTGTAACACAGCGCACTTTCCCTCTGTGCCGCTGATCAGGATGGTCATTAGAAAGTCATTGGTTACTGGGGTCCCTCCCTCCTGCCAGCTTCGCTCTGTGCCATGTCCCCCAGCAGTGGCATGGTGCCTGGCACGGGGCTGATGTGCAATGGACAGTGGTGGAATGAGTGAGGGAGTGATAATGCATGTCTTTGTTTTTTTTAACATGAAAACTAGTTTTCTTTCTTGTGTTGTTTTGGGACCTGGCAGTCAGATGTTGGCTTAGTCCCTGTCACTGTCAAGGTGTGGCCTCGGACAGTTGCTTCCCTCCTCTGCTTCAGTTTTCTTACCTGTCAGGCTGGACCTGGACCTGATGAGCCCTGAGCTCCTTCCACTCTTACACAGCTGGGGGCCTGTGAGGGATAAAGAGCTCTGGGGAGGAGAAGCACCACACAAACTGAAATGCCGGGTTGACTCATCGCAGTAGGCACAGTGTCAGGGCCCCTGATACTTTTAGGGGCCCATGAAAATGGTCCAGTTTCTTTTCAAATCAGAAGAAAACAAAGTCACACCCTTTAAGTCACATGATTTGGCTTTAACTCAATCAGACACCTTTAAGTCACGTGACCCAGCTTTAGGTCAGGTCTCCCCAGCAGGGGTGTGGGGACAGGAGGAAGAGGCTCAGATGGAAAGGGAAGAAGGAAGTTTGGGGAGAACTCTTGAGAGAAATGGCATAGGGATGAGCACAGCCCACCCACCCAAATGCCGCTTTTACATGCTCCATGTTCACAACCACCAGCCCCGCTTTTCAGATGCCAGCACCCACACAGGCCTGCAGCTTGAAAACTGCAAGCCTAAGAGTCAAGCCAGGTATTTCTGGGTCCAGAGTTCCGCCTCTGGAGAAACAAAGGGCAGTCAAACCGCAGACAGCCTTTCAGGCTGTCCAACCACTGGACAACCTGACCAGGCTGGAAGTGCCCCCATCGGATGCTGAAGGCAGACCTCTCTTCCCTCTGTGAGGTGAGGCAATTTGGGCCGGAGAGTCAGAAGCTCCCGGTAACCAACCCCTCCTCTCTGGGCACGTCCTTGGGGTTCCGCCAACCCCATCTCCAACCCTATTGCCCAGCCTGGAGGTCCAGTCGGGGAGCTGCGGGTGGCTCTGCCGGTGCTCTGGCGCCCTCTAGTGGCCATCCTCTCTAATGACAACTTTCAGCCCTTCCTCCTACTTCCCTCCCCAGCCATGGGGGCTGCACTCGACTTGGGCACCTGCAGCCTGATTTCGTACCTCCTCTCCCGCTAAGTGCAATGAAGTGCCCTACAGAGGGGGTATTTCTCTCCCAAAGTCTCCCAGGGCAATCACCCCTCCCTAGACTATCCCACTACTTTAAATCAGTCAGCCCCGCACTTTAAGTCAGGTGAGCTGGCTTTAAATCAATCAGTGACTATGGAGAACAATATGGAGGTTCCTCAAAAAACTAAAAATAGAGTTGCCATAGGATCCAGCAATCCCACTCCTGGGCATATATCCAGAGAAAACTCTAATTCGAAAAGACACATGTACTCCAATGTTCACAGCAGAACTAGTAACAATAGCCAAGACATGGAAGCAACCTAAATGTCCAGCGACAGATGAATGGAGAAAGATGTGGTACATACCTACGAAGGAATATTACTCAGCCATAAAAAAAAGAATGAAATAATGCCATTTGCAGCAACATGGGTGAACCTAGAGATTATCATACTAAGGGCAGTCAGAAAGAGAAAGACAAATACCATATGATATAACTTATACGTGGAATCTAAAATATGATACAATGAACTTAACTACATAAAAAGAAACAGACCCAGAGACATAGAGAACAAACTTACAGTTACCAAAGGGGAAAGGTGGAGAGGGATAAATTAGGAGTTTGGAATTAGCAGGTACAAACTACTATATATAAAATAGATAAACACACAAGGTCCTACAGTAGAAATAAAATAAGGAGAAAGCTCTCCTCCCCACCAGCGTGCGTGTGCACACACTCATACTCACACACACACTCACACTAACACCAGCCCAGGGAGACAGCCCAGGCACTGACTCTGAGGTCACAATGAACAGGATCCAAAAAGCAATTATACTACACAGGCATTGTGCTAATACAATTATTGAAATTGCTAGTTGAAAACAGTTAATGGAATAATTAAGACAGACTGACCTAAAAGCTGATTTAAAATTAACCTGGCATGTGCATACCATCCAAATAATTACTCTCTCCTATGATCTAGTCTCTCATTAAAGTCAAATTTCTTTGGGAGAAATTCTACATTTTGCACCATACTTGGAAAGAAGAAGCCACACTCACTCACCTGCTGATGAAAGTGGAGGGTTACCAGCGGAGCTAAAGGGGAAATGAGCGTCCTGCCTTCCCAGGTGCTGAGAGATCCGTCTCGGCAACAAACCACTCTCCTTCCCACTTTTCCCTCAAGAAATGATGGAACCCTATTAAAATTGTATCAGCTGAGGACCCCAAATCACTAGGTGCCTGAGTGGGAGGGAGGTGCCTGTGGGGCTGGGGTCTCGCAGAGGCACCACAAACTCAGAGGAAGTTCAGTAAGCTGTCATCCAACTCATTTCTCCATAGGGGAGAAAAACGAGGCCAAGCAGGCAAGAGGCTTGTTGGAGGCCAAACACCAAGCCAGTGGCAGGGGTGGGAACAGAAACGATTTTCAGCTGAAAGCTCCCCCCACCCCCACAAACACCTCTCCTTTATTTATTTTATTTATTTTTGAATTTTATTTATTTTTTTATACAGCAGGCTCTTATTAGTTATCTATTTTATGCATATTAGTGTATACATGTCAATCCCAATCTCCCAATTCATCACACCATCACCCTCTACCCCCGCCGATTTCCCCCCTTGGTGTCCATACGTCTGTTCTCTACATCTGTGTCTCTATTTCTGCCCTGCAAACCAGTTCATCTGTACCATTTTTCTAGATTCCACATATATGCCTTAATATATGATATTTTTCTCTTTCTGACTTATTTCACTCTGTATGACAGTCTCTAGATCCATTCACATCTCTACAAATGACCCAATTTCATTCCTTTTTATGGTTGAATAATATTCCATTGTATATATGTACCACATCTTCTTTATCCATTCATCTGTCGATGGGCATTTAGGTTGCTTCCATGACCCGGCTATTGTAAATAGTGCTGCAGTGAACATTGGGGTGCATGTGTCTCTTTGAATTATAGTTTTTCTCTGGGTATATGCCCAGTAGTGGTGCTGGGTCATATGGTAATTCTATTTTTAGTTTTTTAAGGACCCTCCATACTGTTCTCCATAGTGGATGTACCAATTTACATCCCCACCAACAGTGCAAGAGGGTACCCTTTTCTCCACACCCTCTCCAGCATTTGCTGTTTGTAGATTTTCTGACGATGCCCATTCTAACTAGTGTGAGGTGACACCTCATTATAGTTTTGATTTGCATTTCTCTAATAATTAGTGATGTTGAGCAGCTTTTCATGTGCTTCTTGGCCATCTGTATGTCTTCTTTGGAGAAATGTCTATTTAGGTCTTCTGCCCATTTTTTGATTGGGTTGTTTGTTAGTTTAATATTGAGCTGTATGAGCTGTTTATATATTTTGGAGATAAATCCTTTGTCCGTTGATTTGTTTGCAAATATTTCCTCCCATTCTGAGAGTTGTCTTTTCATCTTGTTTGTAGTTTCCTTTGCTTTGCAAAAGCTTTTAAATTTCATTAGGTCCCATTTGTTTATTTTTGGTTTTATTTCCATTACCCTAGGAGATGGATCAAAAAAGATCTTGCTGTGATTTATGTCAGAGTTCTTCCTATGTTTTCCTCTAAGAGTTTTATAGTGTCCGGTCTTACATTTAGGTCTCTAATCCATTTTGAGTTTATTTTTGTGTATGGTGTTAGGCAGTGTTCTAATTTCATTCTTTTACATGTAGCTGTCCAGTTTTCCCAGCACCACTTATTGAAGAGACTGTCTTTTCTCCATTGTATATCCTTGCCTTCTTTGTCATAGATTAGCTGACCATAGGTGCATGGGTTTATCTCTGGGCTTTCTATCCTGTTCCATTGATCTATATTTCTGTTTTTGTGCCAGTACCATATTGTCTTGATTACTGTAGTTTTGTAGTATAGTCTGAAGTCAGGGAGTCTGATTCCTCCAGCTCTGTTTTTTTCCCTCAAGACTGCTTTGGCTATTCGGGGTCTTTTGTGTCTCCATACATATTTTAAGATTTTTTGTTCTAGTTCTGTAAAAAATGCCACTGGTGGGCCTCCCTGGTGGCACAGTGGTTAAGAATCTGCTGGCCAATGCAGGGGACATGGGTTCGAGCCCTGCTCTGGGAAGATCCCACATGCCGCGGAGCAATTAAGCCTGTGCACCACAACTACTGAGCCTGCGCTCTACAGCCCACGAGCCACATCTACTGAAGCCTGCATGCTCTAGAGCCTGTGCTCAGCAACAAGAGAAGCCCACACACCACAACGAAGAGTAGCCCCTGCTCGCTGCAACTAGAGAAAGCCTGTGCACAGCAACTAAGACCCAACACAGCCAAAAATAATAAATAAATAAATTTATAAAAAATACTATACTAATATCAATAAAAATAATAATATGTTTAAAAAATGCCACTGGTAATTTGATAGGGATTGCACTGAATCTGTAGATTGCTTTGGGTAGTACAGTCATTTTCACAATATTGATTCTTCCAATCCAAGAAAATGGTATATCTCTCCATCTGTTGGTATCATCTTTAATTTCTTTCATCAGTGTCTTACAGTTTTCTGCATACAGGTCTTTTGTCTCCCTAGATAGGTTTATTCCTAGGTATTTTATTCTTTTTGTTGCAATGGTGAATGGGATTGTTTCCTTAATTTCTCTTTCTGATCTTGTGTTGTTAGTATACAGGAATGCAAGAGGTTTCTGTGCATTAATTTTGTATCCTGCAACTTTACCGAATTCATTGATTAGCTCTAGAAATTTTCTGGTGGCATCTTTAGGATTCTCTATGTATAGTATCATGTCATCTGCAAACAGTGACAGTTTTACTTCTTCTTTTCCAATTTGTATTCCTTTTATTTCTTTTTCTTCTCTGATTGCCATGGCTAGGACTTCAAAAACTATGTTGAATAATAGTGGCGAGAGTGGACATCCTTGTCTTGTTCCTGATCTTAGAGGAAATGCTTTCAGTTTTTCACCATTGAGAATGATATTTGCTGGGGGTTTGTTGCATATGGCCTTTATTATGTTGAGGTAGGTTCCCTCTATGCCCACTTTCTGGAGAGTTTTTATCATAAATGGGTGTTGAATTTTGTCAAAAGCTTCTTCTGCATCTATTGAGATGATCATATGGTTTTTCTTCTTCAGTTAATATGGTGTATCACATTGATTGATTTGCATATATTGAAGAATCCTTGCACCCCCGGGATAAATCCCACTTGATCATGGTGTATGATCCTTTTAATGTGTTGTTGGATTCTGTTTGCTAGTATTTTGTTGAGGATTTTTGCATCTATATTCACCAGTGATATTGGTCTGTAATTTTCTTTTTTTGTAGTATCTTTGTCTGGTTTTGGTATCAGGGTGATGGTGGCCTCATAGAATGAGTTTGGGAGTGTTCCTTCCTCTGCAATTTTTTGGAACAGTTTGAGAAGGATGGGTGTTAGCTCTTCTCTAAATGTTTAACAGAATTCACCTGTGAAGCCATCTGGTCCTAGACTTCTGTTTGTTGGAAGATTGTTAATCACAGTTTCAATTTCAATACTTGTGACTGGTCTGTTCATATTTTCTTTCTTCCTGATTCAGTCTTGGAAGGTTATACCTTTCTAAGAATTTGTCCATTTCTACCAGGTTGTCCATTTTATTGCCATAGAGTTTCCTGTAGTAGTCTCTTAGGATGCTTTGTATTTCTGCAGTGTCTGTTGTAACTTCTCTTTTTTCATTTCTAATTTTATTGATTTGAGTCCTCTCCCTCTTTTTCTTGATGAGTCTGGCTAATGGTTTATCAATTTTGTTTATCTTCTCAAAGAACCAGCTTTTAGTTTTATTGATCTTTGCTATTGATTTCTTTGTTTCTATTTCATTTATTTCTGCTCTGATCTTTATGATTTCTTTCCTTCTGCTAACTTTGGGTTTTGTTTGTTCTTCTTTCTCTAGTTCCTTTAGGTGTGAAGTTAGATTGTTTATTTGAGATTTTTCTTGTTTCTTGAGGTAGGCTTGTATTGCTATAAATTTCCCTCTTAGAACTGCTTTTGCTACATCCCATAGGTTTTGGATTGTCATGTTTTCATTGTAATTTGTCTCTAAGTATTTTTTTATTTCCTCTTTGATTTCTTCAGTGATCTCTTGCTTATTTAGTAACGTATTGTTTAGCCTCCATGTGTTTGTGTTTTTTACGTTTTTTTCCCCTGTAATTGATTTCTAATCTCATAGCATTGTGGTCAGAAAAGATGCTTGATATGATTTCAATTTTCTTAAAGTTACTGAGGCTTGATTTGTGACCCAAGATGTGATCTATCCTGGAGAACGTTCCGTGCGCACTTGAGAAGAAAGTGTAATCTGCTGTTTTTGGATGGAATGTCCTATAAATATCAATGAAATCTATCTGGTCTATTGTGTCATTTAAAGCTTGTGTTTCCTTATTAATTTTCTGTCTGGATGATCTGTCCATTGGTGTAAGTGAGGTGTTAAAGTCCTCCACTATTATTGTGTTACTGTCGGTTTCCTCTTTTATAGCTGTTAGCAGTTGCCTTATGTACTGAGGTGCTCCTATGTTGGGTGCATATATAGTTATAACTGTTATATCTTCTTCTTGGATTGATCCCTTGATCATTATGTAGTGTCCTTCCTTCTTTTTTGTAACATTCTTTATTTTAAAGTCTATTTTATCTGAGTATTGCTACTCCAGCTTTCTTTTACTTCCATTTGCATGGAATATCTTTTTCCAACCCCTCACTTTCAGTCTGTATGTGTCCCTAGGTCTGAAGTGGGTCTCTTGTAGACAGCATACATATGGGTCTTGTTTTTGTATCCATTCAGTGAGCCTATGTCTTTTGGTTGGAACATTTAATCCATTCATGTTTAAGGTAATTATTAATATGTATGTTCCTATTACCATTTTCTTAATTGTTATGGGTTTGTTTTTGTAGGTCTTTTTCTTCTCTTGTGTTTCCCACTTACAAAAGTTCCTTTAGCATTTGGTGTAGAGCTGGTTTGGTGGTGCTGAATTCTGTTAGCTTTTGCTTGTCTGTAAAGCTTTTTATTTCTCCATTGAATCTGAATGAGATCCTTGCTGGGTAGAGTAATCTTGGTTGTAGGTTCTTCCCTTTCATCACTTTAAATATATTGTGCCACTCCCTTCTGGCTTGCAGAGTTTCTGCTGAGAAATCAGCTGTTAACCTTATGGGAGTTCCCTTGTATGTTATTTGTCGTTTTTCCCTTGTTGCTTTCAATAATTTTTCTTTGTCTTTAATTTTTGTCAATTTGATTACTATGTGTCTCGGTGTGTTTCTCCTTGGGTTTATCCTGCTTGGGACTCTCTGAGCTTCCTGGATTTGGGTGGCTATTTCCTTTCCCATGTTAGGGAATTTTTCGACCATAATCTCTTCAAATATTTTCTCCGGTCCTTTCTCTCTCTCTTCTCCTTCTGGGACCACTATAATGTGAATGTTGGTGTGTTTAATGTTGTCCCAGAGGTTTCTTAGGCTGTCTTTCATTTCTTTTTATTCTTTTTTCTTTCTGTTCTGCAGCAGTGAATTCCACCATTCTGTCTTCCAGGTCACTTATCAGTTCTTCTGCCTCAGTTATTCTGCTATTGATTCCTTCTAGTGTATTTTTCATTTCAGTTATTGTATTGTTCATCTCTGTTTGTTTGTTCTTTAATTCTTCCAGGTGTTTGTTCTTTAATTCTTCTAGGACTTTGCTAAACATTTCTTGCATCTTCTCGATCTTTGCCTCCATTCTTTTTCCAAGGTCATGGATCATCTTCGCTATTATTATTCTGAATTCTTTTTCTGGAAGGTTGCCTAGCTCCACTTCATTTAGTTTTTTTTCTGGGGTTTTATCTTGTTCCTTCATCTGGTACAAAGTCCTCTGCCTTTTCATTTTGTCTATCTTTCTGTGAATGTGGTTTTCCTTCCCCAGGCTGCAGAACTGAAGTTCTTCTTGTTTCTGCTGTCTGACCTCTGGTGGATGAGGCTATCTCCTCCTCCTTTCAACTCACAGTTTCCTGCCTTATCCCAGACCAGAAGAGCTCTCGGCCTGGTGTGTGGCTATGCAGAGGTGCTGTTGGGCTGGACCAGGGTCCTGAGGCCATGCCACAGGGTGGTCCCAGGCTGTTGGGCAGTTTTCTCTTGTCCGCATCTCTAGCCAGCTGCCTGCCATTGGCCAATTCAGGATTCTGTGATGGCGTTGGGCCTGTGTGCAGGATGCACTTGAGGAGGCCCACCTGTGGGAGGAGGGTCGTGGCTGCCCCACCCTCCAAGGGGCCGAGGCTCCTGGCGGGAGGCTCTCAGCCAGTGTCTGAACAAAGGACATTGTGTCCTCATTCTTTGTAAACCCTCAGAGTTACCTCGATAACATTTTTTTAAATGGACTTCCCACTTGGCATATTTATGAGATAAAGAATTTCCCCCATTAAAATTCAGGAACAACATGTTATTAGAACGCAAATGATCTGTTAGTTGGAGCACTTTAAAATTCTAACCAGAAAACACTCACTCTTCACCATCTTGGGCATCTTTATTTATCCCTCTGATTTCTCCAGAACCTTTCCTTCAAGGAGAAATCTCTGGGCTCTGCAGGAACTGTGAGTGGTGACAGTCAGGTAATTCTGAGATTGAAAAGCTGGAGGAAAAGAGACAAGGTCTGTAAACATCTGGATAGTTGGGGTAAAGGAGGTTTCTCCATGGAGAGGTGTAAACACAAGTATAAAGGTCTGGGTGTGGGGTTGGCATGAAAGGTGGCCTGATGGCACATGGATCAGAGGTCCAGACTGGGGAGATGCCCTGAGCGGGGCTTCTGCACAAGGTGGAGGGCAGTGGCTACGGTTTGGGCCGGGGAGGAGGGGAATGCGTGGGTCACCAGCTATTGTTCTGACTGATCCTGGGAAGGAGCGCGTCATTTCCTGGCTGATGAGTCGGGGGAGGGACTGGGTCTGTGTGGCCTGGTCAGGAAAGGGGGGATACTGAGTCTCAGCAGAGTCTTTGCGGGGAAGGGTGTTTGAGGGAAGGTTTCCCAGACACAGAGGGTAAGGGGATTTCTGGACCTTCAGGTCACCTTCAACATTGTCGAAAGGCAATGGGCTGTGACAGGAGGGAGGGGACACTCAGACCCTGGGCTGTGACAGGAGGGAGGGAATGTGTATGCACCTCAAGGGTCAGAGAGGCAGGCTTGGCGCCACCTGCTGGCCAGCTGGGAAGTGCAGGCCGCAACCTCTCAGTTCTGTGAAGCCCATGCTCCCAGCTGGCAAGCCTGCAGAAACCACTAAATTTGGAAATTCAAACTGAAATGGAGCCACATATCCCATGACTTCTCCAAAAATAGTTATAGAATAGTTAATTGGAAACCATATTCAATCAAAAGATCGTAGGCACAAACTTTACAACTTACACCAACATTCACTCAAAATTGTCCATAGACAAATTTAAAATGCAAAACTATAAAAATTGTAGATGAAAACATAGAAGGAAATCTACATAACCTTGGACTTGGTGAATTTTAACACAAAACCTCAAAAGCTTATCCACAAAAGAAATAAAATTTTGAACATGGACTTTAAAAATTTTAAACTTTAAATTCTCAGAAAACCAAAAGACAAGCCACAAATTGGGAGAAAAAATATTTGCAATATGCATATCTGATAAGAATTTGTACAACTATAAAGCAAACACCTTCATTACAGATGGGTAAAGATCTGAACAGACACCTGACCAAAGAAGATATACAGATAATAAATAAGTGGACAAAAATATGATCAATGTCATATATCATTAGGGAATTACAAATTAAAACAACAGGACAGGGACTTCCCTGGTGATGCAGTGGTTAAGAATCGACCTGCCAATGCAGGGGACATGGGTTTGAGCCCTGGTCCGGGAAGATCCCACATGCTGTGGCGCAACTAAGCCGGTGAGCCACAACTACTGAGCCTGCGCTCTAGAGCCCACAAGCCACAACTACTGAGCCCGCGTGCCACAACTACTGAAGCCCGTGTGCCTAGAGCCCGTGCTCTTCAACAAGAGAAGCCACTGCAATGAGAA
The DNA here is from genome assembly GCF_005190385.1 of Monodon monoceros. Classification (NCBI taxonomy): domain Eukaryota; kingdom Metazoa; phylum Chordata; class Mammalia; order Artiodactyla; family Monodontidae; genus Monodon; species Monodon monoceros. Next base: position 37,886,853 of record NW_021703780.1, read on the forward strand.
GCCCGCGCACCACAACGAAGAGTAGTCCCCGCTCGCCGCAACTAGAGAGAAAGCCCACGCAGCAACAAAGACCCAACACAGCCAAAAATAAAAAAAAAATAAATTAAAAAAATAAATAAACAAAACAACAAGACAGCACCACACACCTATTAGAGCTGCTAACCTCCTCCCAAAATGACAATACTGATTACTGGAGGAAGGGGAACAACAGCAGCTCTTCTTCATTGCTGATGGAACGCACAGACGGCCTCTTGAGATACAGGTTGGCAGTGTTTTCCAAAGCCAAAGAGGTCTCACATCTTGAGATCCATCCATCATGCCTCCAGTATTCACACAACTGCTTTGGAAAACTGTATCCAAACAAAAACAAGGATGCTATTATGCACAGAACCTCTACTCATAATGTCTAAACCTTACAGGAATTAGGATGTGTTCAGTAGATGATGCATAAGCAAACTGGGGTACATCCATGTGAAAGGGAGCAGAATATGACACCCTGAAATGTGGAATTTCAAGAGAACCTAACGAGCTAAAACAATTTTTAGAAAGAAAATCAACACAGCACACAGCAACATTAAATAAAATGCTGTGATACTGGCATGAAGATATACATACAGATGAATGCAACTGAATGGAGATCCTAGAAATAAACCCATTCATCTATGATGAACAGATTTCAGACTACAGTCAACAGCATTAAAATGGGGGGAAATGGTGTTTTCAACAAATGGTGCTAGGTGACTGGCTAACCACATGCAGAGGAATGAAATTGGACCCTTACCTCATACCACATACAAAAAGCATCTCAAAATACATAAAAGGCTTAAATGTAAAAAGTAAAATTTTACTCAGCTCCTTGAATCCACGGGTTCCACATCAATGGATTCAACCAATGCCAGATCAAAAACTATTAGAAAAAAAATGCCAAAAAGTTTCAAAAGGAAAAACTTGAATTTACCACATTCCAGCAACTATTTACATAACATTCACATTGTTTTTACAACATTTATATAGCATTTATATTGCATTAGTTCTTATACACAATCTAGGAATGATCTGAAGTATACAGGAAGATGTACCTAGGTTATTTGCAAATACTATATCATTTTATATAAGAGATTTGAGCGTCCATGGATTTTGGTATCTGTGGGGTGTCCTGGAACCAATCCCTCATGGATACTGAGGGACGACTCTGTAAAATCTCCAATAAAACATAGGGATAAACCTTCATAACCAGCAACCAAAAGAAAAAAATTAGATTTCCTTAAATTAAAAAGCTTTGTGCATCAAAAAAATGCAATTTAGAAAGTGAAATGACAGCCCACAGAATGGAAGAATTTCACATTATATTTATATCTGATAAGTGTTTATCCAGGTGTATCAAGAACTTTTACAACTCATCAACAAAGACAAATAACCCAATTTTAAATGTGGACAAAGGACTTAAATAGAACCTTCCCCAAACAAGACATGCAGATGGTCAACAAGCAGCTGAAAAGATATGATGGAAATGCAGCTTAAAACCACAATGCAATAATAATGCCTTCACACATGCTAAAATGGGTATAATCAAAAACATTTAAAATAACAAATGTTGGCAACAATGCAGAGACACTGAAACTTTTAAACCTTATTGTGGAAATGGAAAATGGTGCAACCTCTGTTTACTCTATGAATATACAATTATCTATGGTTCAACAACTCCACCCCTAGATATAGAACCCAAAGAATTGAAAACAGGTGTACACATCTATTGACAGCAGCACTGTTCACAACAGCCAAAAGGTAGAAACAATGCTAATGTCCACCAATGGGTAAATGGATAAGTGACATGGAGGCTGATCCATATTATTCTGCCTTAAAAGGAATCAAGTGAAATGATATAGTCTCTGTTGAAAACAGTATGGCAGTTCCTCAAAAACTTCAACATAGAATTAACATATGATCCATCAATTCCACATCAGGGTATACCCAAAAGATTGAAAGCAGGGACTGGAACAGATATGGGTACACTCATCTTCATAGCAATATTAATCACAGTAGCAAAAGGTGGAAGCGACCCAAGTGTCAATGGATGAATGGATAAACTAAATGTGGTATACACAAAAAGCATTGAAAATTCATCCTTAAAAACTAAGGAAATTCTGACACGTGCTACAACATATATTAACCTTGATCCATTATAAGTGAAATAGCCCTGTCACAAAAGAACAAAAATGATATGATTCCACTTATATGAGGTATCCAGAGAAGTCAAGTTCAAAGGCAGAAAATAGAATGCAGTTGCTGAGGGGAATTAGTGTTTAATGGCTACAGAGTTTCACTGGTGAAAATGGAAAAGATCTGAACGTGGATGGTGAGGATATTTGTACAACAATATGAGTGTGGTTAATGCCATAGAACTGTGTACTTAAAATGGTTTAAATGGTAAATGTATGTACATTTAATCACAATAAAAAATGAATGAAGGGCTTCCCTGGTGGCGCAGTGGTTGAGAGTCCGCCTGCCGATGCAGGGCACACGGGTTCGTGTCCCGGTCCGGGAAGGTCCCACATACCGCGGAGCGGCTGGGCCCATGAGCCATGGCTGCTGAGCCTGCGCATCCGGAGCCTGTGCTCCGCAACGGGAGAGGCCACAGCAGTGAGAGGCCCACGTACCGCATAAAAAAATAAATAAATAAAAAATGAATGAAGTACTGATACATGTTACAATACCGAAAAGGTCACCCAGATCTTGCTCATCCTGTGCACTTTCAATCCATCAAGGTTGTGATAATGAGGGAAAGTATCACTCATCATTTCAGAAGAACAAAACAGGATCAGAATGAAAAGAGACATTTCCCTAGAGTTGGGGCAGCTGGTGAAAGTTGAAGTGGGCCTGTGAATTGCATCATAATGTGGAAACCATAATATTTTCCTCATGTGGAGGTTTCACGCTGGTTCCCTGGAAGAGTGTCCCTATTTTGGGACACTGAAGTGTTTTGTGTACAGTGGCAAATGTGAGTACTTTGTACTGCTATTTTAAATTTTCTATATGTTTGAAATTACTGGTAAATAAGTTACTTTTCAAAACAGTTATGTCAATAAAAGGAAAGACCAAGCCCTACCCAGATCCTGCTCACCCAAAATGATGATGCAATTCACCCTTGTAGGACTCCACATGTTTTTAAGGGACACTGTGGGAAGATTATATTAGTAGCCACTATGTATTGGGTGTTGTGTATGAACTGGATGTGGTAGAAACAGTGGGATTTCTAATTCCAGTTTTCTGTATTAAATCACCAAAAAACTGTTAGAACCAATAAATGAATTCAGTAAAGCTGCAGGATACAAAATCAATACACAAAAATCAGTTGTGTTTTTCTACACTAATAATGAACCATCAGAGAGAGAGAAATCAAGAAAACAATCCCATTTACAATAACATTAAAAGAACCAACTACCTAGGAATAAATTTAACCCAAGACGTGAAAGAGCTGCACACTGAAAATCTTAAGACATTTGATGAAGAAACTGAAGACACAAATAAATGGAAAGATATCCTGTGCTCATGAATGGAAAGAATTAATAGTGCTAAAATGTCCATTCTACCCAAAACAGTGTGCACATTCAATGCAATTCCTATCAAAATTCCAATGGAATTTTTCACAGAGGCTGAACAAACAATCCTGACATTTGCATGGAACCACAAAGGACCCCGAACAGCCAAGGGGGTCCTGAGAAAGAAGAACAGCAGCTGGAGGAAACTCACTCACTGACTTGAAACCATATTACAAAGCTACAGTAACCAAACAGTGCAGAAATGGCACAAAAAGAAGCACACGGGCCAGAGGAATAGAATACAGAGCCCAGGAAAAAACCACACATATGAGGTCAGTTAATTTATGACAAAGCTGCCAGGGATATACATCAGGAAAAGGACTGTCCCCTCAATGAACTGTGTGTGTGATAGACAGAAGGAGAGAATTACTGTGTTGGTGTCTTGGGGACATTTGGAGGAGTTTCTGACAGTGGGGGCGCAATCTGTCCATCTTTTCCCTCCTTGGCAGAAATCTCCATGACATGAGCCCCTCTAAGAATCCTCCCCGAATTGGGGCCTGAAGAAATCAGAGCTGAGATTCCAATTGTCTTTACAGACAATATCGCAAGTATAACTATTACTTCAACAAGGTAATTAAAAATGCTATTATTGGGAATTCCCTGGTAGTCCAGTGGTTAGGACTCCACGCTTTCACTGCTGCGGGCGTGGGTTCAATCCCTGGTCAGAGAACTAAGATCCCACAAGCCACATGGCATGGCCACACACACACACACACACACACACACACACAAAATGTTATTATTGCCCTTTATTCCAAATGTGTAAGAGGGGAAGTGTGGTTCCATGCACATTCCATTCTAAACACTAGGAGCCTAGTGTTTGGAGCTGTCTGATTTGATTGGACCTGTTCATTCATCCCCGACTGGCTTCAAACCCATCTGAATTACCGGCAATGACCAAGCCGAATCCAGAGACTCGCCAGCGGGAAGGACACTGATGGAAACTTTCCTATTACCTGTCCTGTTGGTTTCTCTGCACCTTCTGGTCACTAGGTTGTGTCACTCCCTATGGTGCTGGGGTATCAAGTTTTTAATACGATTATCACCAATTATGAGACTAGAAAGAACAGAAATTCAGGCTATCCCATGAAATCTCTCTGAAACTAGAGGACAGAGTCACTTTATTTTCCTGGTTTAACAGGTCAGTTAGTTGTTGCTCATTACTAACTAGCCCTCTTTTACCATCATGCCAGGCAGTCAACTGAGATTTACTCATATTTATATTTACACTAGTTCTCCCTCAAAGAGCCTTCTGGATCAAATGTGTGCACAACATCACCTCAGTCTGGAAATACTGGAAAGGCAGAATAAATCCAGTTTAATGTGACTTATGTAAATCATTTCTTACAGGGAATACTCTTAGTGGGAAAGGTCAATGTTTTCCACCAAGTAAAACTAAATATAATACTGATCTGATCTCAAAATTGTGTTTTCTATAGGCACACATACAAACACACACACACTGGTATGGGCACACACACATGCACATGGGCAGACACACACCCTCTGCTAAAGTTACCAATAGCTTTTAAGGTCAGTGAAATCCATGATTACGAGCTTATGCTGTGGAATGAGCTGGATCTGGGTTTAAATCCTGCTTCTGGCTGTGCAACAGGGCACTTTACCTCCCTGCATGGTTTTCCTCTGCTGGTAAACAACACCCATGACAGAAGCGTTAATGTAAGGATCAGACAGAACAGTGCCCACTAAACTGGTGCTTCTCCAACTCCAAAGTGCACACGAATCATCTGGGAATCGTGTTACATTGGAGATGCTGATTCCGATTCTCAAGTGGGGTTTGATGTTCTAAGTTCCTAGGTGACCTTACACTGCTGGTCCATGCACCAAACTTTGCGTAGCAAAGCACATACTGAAACCTTACAAAAGGGAAACAAAAATCGCTATCCAGTGGTCCTGCCAGCCAAGTAAGAGAAGAAAGCTAAGAGGATTTTTTTGGTGCCCGGTGTGAGCTTGGTGTAAACTCAGTTTCTCTAGGTGTGGAGAAGATGACACGTCTGGGGCCAGGCTTTATTCTGTCCCCTCATGAGCCTCAGCAATGACTTAATTTCCATTCTTCTGCCCAGGGTCAGTCAGGGGCCATGCGAACCCACAGAGATGGGGAGTCTCATGCCTGTCATAGTCCTGGCAAATCTCCCCCACGGCCGCCAAGGCCTTCAGGTACTCGCTGGGCTGCTAGGCGTAGGTGTAGTGCAGGGAACAGCTGTTCCTGGGGTCCCCATTTGAGGCAGTGGACTCTATAGCTACCTGGAAGAGAAGACAGGCGAATGGGTGGATTTAAAGTGAACGCATCTGTACGACAAAGGAGGCAAGACGATACAATGGTGGAAAGACAGTCTTTTCAACAAACCGTGCTGGGGAAACTGGTCAGCTACATGTAAAAAAATGAAATGAGATCATTCTTTAACACCATACACAAAAATATGCTCAAAATGGATTAAAGACCTAAATGTGAGACTGGACACTATAAAACTCCTAGAGAAAAACATAGGCAGAACATTCTCTGACATAAATCACAGGAATATCTTTTTCGGTCCATCTCCGAGAATAATGGAAATAAAAACAAAAATAAACAAATGGGACCTAATTAAACTCAAAAGCTTTTGCACAGCAAAGGAAACCATAAACAAAATGAAAAGACAACACACAGATTGGGAGAAAATATTTGTAAATGATGTGACCAATAAGGGATTAGTCTCCAAAATTTACAAACAGCTCATGAGGCTTAATAACATCAAAACAAACAACCCAATCAAAAAATGGGCAGAAAACCTAAATAGACATTTCTCCAAAGAAGATATATAGATGGCCAAGAGGCACATGAAAAGATGTTCAACATCGCTAATTATTAGAGAAATGCAAATCAAAACCACAATGAGATATCACCTCACACCAGTCAGAATGGCCATCATCAAAAAATCCACAAACAATAAATGCTGGAGAGGGTGTGGAGAAAAGGGAACCCTCTTGCACTGTTGGTGGGAATGTAAAGTGGTACAGCCACTATGGAGAACAGTATGGAGGTGCCTTAAAAAACTAAAAATAGAGCTACCATATGACGCTGCATCCCGCTCCTGGGCAAATATCCAGAGAAAAACATGGTCTGAAAGGATACATGCACCCCAATGTTCACTGCAGCACTGTTTACAATAGCCAAGACATGGAAGCAACCTAAACGTCCATGCAACAGAGGAATGGTTAAAGGAAGATGTGGTACATGTACATAATGGAATATTACTCAGCCATTAAAAAGAATGAAATAATGCCATTTGCAGCAACATGGATGGACCTAGAGACTGTCATACTGAGTGAAGTAAGTCAGACAGAGAAAGAGAAATATCACGATATCCCTTCTATGCGGAATCTAAAAAGAAATAATACAAAGGAACTCATTTACAAAACAGAAACAGCCTCATAAACTTAGAGAACGAATTTATGGTTACCAGGGGGGAAGGGTGGGGGGAAGGGATAGTCAGGGAGTTTGGGATCAACATGTACACACTACTATATTTAAGATGGATAACCAACAAGGACCTAATGTATAGCACACAGAACTCTGCTAAATGTTATGTGGCAACCTGGATGGGAGGGGAGTTTGGGGGAGAATGGACACATGTATATGTATGGCTGAGTTGCTTCGCTGTGCACCTGAAATTATCACAACAGTGTTAAGTGGCTATACCCCAATATAAAATTAAAAGTTAAAAAAATAAAATAAAGTGAACGCATCTTGTAGGAATTGCAATCAGCCCTGAGAGAGACACGGCCTGAGGGGGTGGGGGGAAAGCAGCACGTTATACACACTGCTGATAAGTGATAAGTAGGGTTAAAGAAGAAATTCATTAGCTTTAAAAACTAGTTACTAGGGAATTCCCTGGTGGTCCAGGGGTTAGGACTAGGCACTTTCACCGCCGAGGGCCTGGGTTCAATCCCTGGTCGGAGAACTAAGATCCTGTAAGCCAAAGGATCTTTTTTTAAAATAAATAATTAATTAGTTAATTAAATTTATTTTTGGCTGCATTGGGTCTTCGTTCCTGCGTGCAGGCTTTCTCTAGTTGCGGTGAGCGGGGGCTACTCTTTGTTGCGGTGCACGGGCTTCTCACTGCGGTGGCTTCTCTTGTTGTGGAGCCCGGGCTCTAGGTGCACGGGCTTCAGTAGTTGTGGCACACGGGCTCAGGAGCTGTGTCTCACGGGCTGTAGAGAGCAGGCTCAGTAGTTGTGGCGCACGGGCTTAGTTGCTCTGCGGCATGTGGGATCTTCCCAGGCCAGGGCTTGAAACCGTGTCCTCTGCCTTGGCAGGTGGATTCTTAACCACTGCGCCAGCAGGGAAGCCTGGAAGGTCAGTTCTAATGTCTTTGAAAATGTGACATTTTATCGGAAGTGCATTTTATGTTTTTGTTTTTTTGGCCAAGCCATGCAGCATGTGGGATCTTAGTTTCCCGACTAGGGATGGAACCCGTGCCCCCTGTAGTGGAAGCACAAAGTCTTAACCACTGGACCACCAGGGAAGTCCCTGGAAGTGCATTTAAAATTTTCTGTCTTGATATTTGGAGACTCCAGTGGACTAGCTACTGTTGCCAAGGCAGTATGACTTTGGGCTATTGCAGGGATCCAAAGGGGTTTTTGTTGGTTTTTTAAAAAATTATTAACATGAGAAAAATGGAAAAAGTAAATATAGAAGCCAAATTCAGCCTCTTTCCTCTTCAAAATGCATAAAATACAGATCCTCTGGTTATATCTCTGATTAAAAAATACAGAGACTCATGAAGTGACTTTCTCAACTGGCAGAGAGACTTTCTCCCAGTCGGTAGAGCTGGTACCATCAGAGTCCTCTTCTCATTCTTTGTTCTGGATTGAGGCCCCTCTGAAAACGTGGGACACTGATTCTACACAATATTAACTCCTCACCTCCCAACATGTTTACCTCCAAATGGAAAAATCCTTTATGTGAATAAAGGTGGCCATCGAGGTCCAGAGTGTTCTCTTTGAGGGAACTTGTGAAGAGAAGACAGAAACGCATGGTGCAAACCATACAAATACATTCAGTTGGGTTCCAAAAGATTCAAATGCAGATGAGAATAAAGATCCCACCACCAACACATTTTTTTTCTCTGTGATTATTCCCTCTAGTCAGTATAATGTAAAAGTGTTTGGTCACGAAGGTGGGCTCAAATCATCTGAAGATGGGAAGAATCAAAGGCTCTATTTCCTGGAATACTACATAAAACTTCTGTAGAAACAGATAACATCTTTGCTTCCTACTAAGTGGAATGTGGTATTTTAAAATCAGAAGTCCAGCTGCAGATCAAGAAACCCTGTAGTACAAGGCACTTAAAAAAAATTATTTATTTATTCTTGGCTCTTTTGGGTTTTCGTTTCTGTGCGTGGGCTTTCTCTACTTGCGGCGAGCGGGGGGGCTATTCTTCATCGCGGTGCGCGGGCTTCTAATTGTCGTGGCTTCTCTTGTTGCAGAGCACAGGCTCTAGACGCGCAGGCTCAGTAGTTGTGCCTCAAGGGCTTAGCTGCTCTGCGGCCTGTGGGATCTTCCCAGACCAGGGCTCGAACCCGTGTCCCCTGTATTGACAGGCAGATTCTTAACCACTGCACCACCAGGGAAGCCCAGTACAAGGCACTTTTTAATCAAAACCTCCAAAACCAGGGTCTCCTTAAGACAAACCAAGGGTTCAAACAAAATCCTACGTTGTTACCAGAGACTGGGAGATAAACAGGAAGTCTCTGAAGTGCAATGAAAATACAACTCACAAACCTCAGAGTAACGATTTCTAAAGAACTGTTTGGAAGCTCTAGGAAAGTGCCTGTCTCATGCTGGGAAGCTCGCTGGACCCCAGTGGCTCCTGCTCCCAATAAATGATGCTGGGAGTGTGTCTGGAAGAATAAACATGAGACTGAGCATTCATAGGAACGGTATAGGTTTGATGTCCATGTGCGTCTTCACACGGAAACAGGTGAGCAGATCTTTAGTTCCATTCTAGGCAAGCTCCTCTCATCCGACCATTAAAACTGCCCAGCCACTCCTACCATGGACAGATACTTCCTTTCACTGAATGCTCAGGGGAAATCACCTGGTTTGGATGCGGTTTGAGTTTGATCCTGTGACACCATCGGCATTTCCCACCAGAGATAAATGAGGAGATTCTGGCCTTTATTAGTATGCTATGAACACAGGTGTCCTGGCTATACTTGCCAACCTCCTTCTATTTTTATTCACCTACCTACCTGTGAGTGCCTTTGACCTACTCTGAGCTCAGACCCTTGATCTATTAGAGTAACTCTGTCAGTCTTTCTTTGAAAATGAACAGGCAGGGCTTCCATGGTGGTGCAGTGGTTGAGAATCTGCCTGCTAATGCAGGGGACATAGGTTCGAGCCCTGGTCTGGGAGGAGCCCACATGCCGCGGAGCAACTAAGCCCATGCGCCACAACTACTGAGCCTGCGCGTCTGGAGCCTGTGCTCCACAACAAGAGAGGCCGCGATAGTGAGAGGCCCGCGCACCGCGATGAAGAGTGGCCCCCACTTGCCACAACTAGAGAAGGCCCACGCACAGAAACGAAGACGCAACACAGCAAAAACAAACAAATTAATTAATAAACTCCTACCCCCAACATCTAAAAAAAAAAAAAATGAACAGGCAATAAAATGAATTTAACCCAGAAGCAGCAGCTCAGCAAGGGAAATGAAAACATCAGAAGCACCTTTTCGGCCGAGGCCAGAGCTTCAGGGATCCCTCCAGTCCCCTCCCCCGCCCCCTCCTCCCTGGTACTTTATCTAATAGAGGAAGGAGCACGGAGGGACTTGGCTGAATCAAGGGACCTGCGAGACTATGGATGAGTTTTAAGCCCGAGACGCAATTAAATATTATTGGAACCTACTGTAAGGGGGGCGGGGCGGGGAGGGGAGGTTAGGAGGCTGAGAGGCTGAGTCCCAACGCAGCGGGTCCAGCCCCGGGACCCAGCGCAGACGAACCCCCACCCCCCACCCCGCCCCCTCGATTCCCAGCAGCCAGGAAGAGGAGCCCTGCGACTCCAGCCCGGACTCTGAGCCTCCCCCTCCCCGAGTCCCCTCAGGACGCGCAAGTCGGGCCCCTTGCTCACCCCAGCCGGTCCGAGCAAGCCGGGCGGTGGGCAGGGGCGAGATGAGGGGCCGAAGTTCCCCTGGACGAAGATGCTGCGCGCAGCTCTTCCTAAAGAGCAGGGGAGGCTCGAAGCGAACCCCTGTGCCTCAAAAGTTGGTCTCGCCGGGAGGGGAGGCCCGGGGACGCGGCGCCGGGGCCGGGCCCAACTTACCTGGCGCGCGGCCCGGAGGGCGGACGGAGATTAGCTGGCGGGGTCAGTCCAGCCCGCGGCGGCAGTTCGGCCATGGGCGCGGCCGGGCTTCGTGCCGCCCTCCCATCGGGCGCTGGGCACTCTGCCAGGGTGGAGGGAAGAGACGCCGAGCCGGGAATTCAAGCTCCGCGAGACCCGGGCTCCATTCTGGACGGCGGGGGCGGGGCCGCTTGGCCCTCTGTCACGTGCCCGGCCCTATTTCAGGCGCCCTAGCTTTAGGGCAGGTGCCCAGCCTTCAAATCATGTAAACCGGCTCTTCTTCTCTGAAAGGGCTCCAGGTCACTGTTTGCCCCTCCAGCCTGCAACCTTAAAAGTTGTAACTTCCCCGTTGACCCCAGCGCCTAACATAGCTTCTGGCAGAAAGGCTGAGATCAGTGATTGTTCAACACTTGGATAAGTGAGACCCTTCTCTTGGGGGAGGGGTGTGGGGGCAGGAGGAAGAGGCTCAGATGGAAAGGGAAGAAGGAAGTTTGGGGAGAACTCAAGAGAAAGGGCAGGGATGAACACAGCCCGCCCACCCAAATACTGCCGCTTTTACACGCTCCACTGTTCTCGACCACCAGCCCCGTTTTCCAGATGCCAACACCCACGCAGGCCTGCGGCTTGCAAACTGCAAGCCCAAGAGTCAAGCCAGGTAGTTCTGCCTCTGGAGAAACAAAGGGCAGTCAGACTGCAGACAGCCTGTGAGGCTGTGTGGCCACTGGGCCACCCGACCAGGCTGGAAGTGCCTCGTCGGATGCTGAAGGCTGAACTCTGTCTCATCTGTGAGGTGAGGCGATTTGAGCCAGAGAGTCAGGCACCCCGTAGCCAAGCCCTCCTCTCTGGGCACCTCCTTGGGGTTCCGTCAACCCCATCCAGCCCATGCTCTCCAGCAACAAGGACGAGCTGCACTGGCTGCGCTTGGCTGCAGCACACCAGGGAGCAGGACTTTGAGATGAACGGCCGAGCCCTTTGCATCCTCACCAAGGACGACTTCCCACTCCGCTCCCTGGGTTCAGGTCAGGGTCACACACTGGCTTCTCTGATGCAAACCTGGGGGAGCGGGGGTGGGCGTGGGGAGCTGTCTTGCTCCCTCCCTCTCCCTTCCCCATTTCCATCCTAAGGCCTCTGCGTAGCATCTCCATCAGCACGAATCTTGTGACGGACATGCCAGCTGACACCTGGTCAGCAGCCTGCCCTCCCGCGCCCCCCCCCACCCCGCTTCAGCTGACGTTCTGTATGAGTTGCTCCAGTACATCAAGACCCAGCGGCAAGCTGTGGCATGTGGGCCCTTTTTCGGAAGAGCTTTCAGGCAGAGGGTGCCCACTCAGCCCTTCCCCTGCTGCCTGGAAGGTGAGGAGGCTCTCTGAGACCCTCCCCCAGATTGGCCTCATCAGAGGGCAGAGCTTCTTCCAGGCAAAATGATGAAAGAGGCAGCATTGTGGGCCAAGCTCCCCATCTCCCCCTGCCCTGCCTCCCCAACTCTCACCCCTGCCCTCTGTGACTGTCCTCTAGCCGAGGGGCCTTGCCTCTCATCTCCCCCTTTCTCTGCTCTCCTCTCCAGCAGAGGGTTGTTTATGTGGCATCCCTCTCTTCTCCTCCTGATCTCTCCATGGAAATTGCTCTCCTCAGGGTCTCCGAGGACCTGCACACAGGGCTGTTCATGTCACTCCCAGTCCTTACTCACTGCTGCAACCTTCCATTTGCTCGGGCCAAAACGCTGGATGTCATTTTTTATTACTTTCTTTCTCTCTCATCCTCATCCCAACTGTCAACAACTCCTGCTGGCTCTACCTTCAAGATCTACCCAGAATCCGACCACTTCACACACCTGTAGTGCTGCCCAGGGTCCAGCCCCTGCCTCCTCCAGAACCTCCTCACTGGTCTCCTTGCTTCTGCCCTTGATCTCCTATGATCTATTCTCAACAGAGTAGCCAGAGATTCGTAAGTCAGGTCATGTTACTTCTTTGCTCAAAATCTTCCAGTGGCTCTCATCTCACTCGTCAAAGCCCCAGTCCATACAACGACCTCCCTGCCCTCTGCTGTCCTCTCCCACTCCTCTCCCTCTTGCTCATGCTTCTCCAGCCACACCAGCCTCCCTGCTCATTGAACAAGCCAGAGACACCCCTGCCTCAGGGCCTTTGCACTTACTGTTCCCTCTGCCTTGCAATCTCTTCTCTACATGCCCACATATCTCACTCATCTACCTCCTTAGGTGTCTGTTCAAATGTTATCATGTCTGTGAGGCATTTCCCAGAATTCCCTATTTGCCTTGTACGGTAGTGCTTTATCCCTTCCCCCCATATTGTATACTACTTCTATTTCCTTTTTTATTTCAATCATCTGTCTTCCTCCCCCTCCCTACCCTACTAGAATATAAAGCTCCATGAGGGCAGAAGCTCTTTTCAGTTTAGTGATGTGTCCCCAACATTCTTAGAACAATGCCTGTCTCATTGAAGGTTCTCCATCAATAGTTATTGGGTGGATGAAGAGGGCACCTGGGTTCTGGACCTGGCTCTGTCACCTCTTGGCATTGTGAACAATTTTACAGATGAGGGAGCAGGTTTGAGAAACTAAGTTACTTGTCTGGGAGCTAGGGTTAGCACCTGGGCTGTCTGGCCCTCACCCACACCCTCCAGTGCTTCCCTGACCTTCTAACCAGGGGCTGGGTGTGGGGAGAGCACTAGGAGTGCAGCCCCACGGGCTCCTGCGCCTGTCACTGAGGGGGTCTGGGTGGGGGGAGGCTCTGGGCCCAAAGAATCGATGGTGCTCCTCTGCTTGCAGAGGGGATCGGGGCCTCCTGCAGCAGCCACCAGCCCTGGGGCTTGCCAGCTCCTTGAGCCATGTGGATGCCCCTGGCCTGGCCAGCTGGCCCCTCAGCGGGCAGGAGTCACTCAGTTTATCTCACTGTGTGGAGCTCGGCTGCAGGGCTGAGGGAGTCTCCTCCTTCCCCACGATGCCACAGGCCCCCATTGATGGCAGGATCACTGGTGAGTAGGAGGCTGTGCTCCCCTGGCACACAGGAGGGAGGTGTGCTGAGGCTGAGTCCCAGAGGTGGGTGGGTGACAAGGAGGGTTATTTTGATCTGGGGAATGAGAGGGTCTGTGCTTGGCAGTGGTGTGTGGAGTGACTCTCCTGTGTGCTGGTCACAGTCTGGTCACAGCGGGCAGAAAGTGCTGCCCGGGATCGCCAAGCCCACCCTATGTCCAGGCCAGGGACGATTTACCAGTCATAGTTCAGACAGTCAGACTGGCCTAGAGCATGCCCCCTCCCCCTTTAAAACTTTATTTTTATAATTAATTTTTAAAAATTAATTTATTTTTGGCTGCTTTGGGTCTTTGTTGCTGCGTGCGGGCTTTCTCTAGTTGTGGCGAGAGGGAGCTAATCTTTGTTGCAGTGTGTGGGCTTCTCATTGCGGTGGCTTCTCTTGTTGTGGAGCACGGGCTCTAGGCATGTGGGATCAGCTTCAGTAGTTGTGGCTCGCGGGCTCAGTTGCTCTGCGGCATGTGGGATCTTCCCGGACCAGGGATCGAACCAGTGTCCCCTGCATTGGCAGGAGGATTCTTAACCACTGCATCACCAGGGAAGCCCAAAAACTTTATTTATTTTTAAATAGTTGAGTGTTTACTATGTGCCAGGCATGGTTCTAAGGCTTTTATTTAACCTCCCAACAGCGCTCTGAGGTTGGTATTATTATTAGCCCCATTTTACAGATAAGGAAAATGAGGCACAGAGAGGTTAAGTGACCTTCCCATGGTCACACAGCAGGAAGTAGCAGAATTGAAGTGTGAATCCAGGCAGTCTGACTCTAGGGCCTGAGCTCTAATCAGGTGATATACTTCTCCATATTCATTGTTAAAGGACTGACTAACAGACAGGTAACCAGATGGACTGACAGATAAGCTGACTGCCTTCCCAAAGTGTGTTTTCTAGTCATGGCGGGGCCACTACATTTATCCTAAGACACCACAGAGGGGGCAGAAACTTAGCTCCCGGGTTGAAAGTGACTGGGAGTCACTGAAACACAGTTATTTAATTTTAATATAATGCTTAACATTCTTTGAGCACTTACTCTGTACCAGGCACTGTGCTAAGGGTCTTTTGGTCGATTATGTTACTTAATCCTCACATCACCCAACATGAGGAAACTATGGCTCAGAAGAAGTCCGGTAACCTGCCCCCCACGCCCGAGCCAGGTGGCCCAGGTGGGACTTATGAGCTTGCGCCCGGGCTCCCTCTGCCACTTGCCCTTCATGATAGCACATTCGATTTTCCAGAACCTCCTGCTAGGGTGCTGGCTGGATAGGATGGATGTTACAATCCTGATTTAACAGAGATCCGGGAGGTTGAGTGACTGGGCCAGGGGCAGAGAGGGACCTGGAGACAGGGTTCCAGCTGCCCGCCACTGGCCAGTGCCCCTGCCACCTGCCCCCAGGCGAAGGGTGTTGGCTTCGGTGTCTGAAGAGCTGGGTTAGGCTCCCCATTCCGCCTGCTCCTTAGAAGCCTGGTGACTGGGATATGTCCATACCTCTCTGAGCCCATTTCCTCATCCCTTCCTGGGGGTAAAGGTCTCCACCTGTTAGAGTCAGGATGATTGAATGAGATGAGTAATGAGGCCCCACGTGGCTGTTTCTGTTAGTACCGTCGTCTTCACCATCCCGCTGCACGCCTGGGCCCCGGCTTCGAGAGCCCCAGAGCACCTTTCTCATGCTCGTCCTCACAGCTCCATGAAGGCGCCCCGTCTGCACCCTCTGTGCGCAACTGCAGACTGCCAGCTGCTGTGGGATTACAAGTATCAGCTGCTCTCTGGCACCTGGTACGAGCCCTACATCAAGTGGGAAGACAATAATGCCAAGATCTTCTGAGTTGTGGATCCAAATGGGCTTGCCAGATTCTGGGGAAACCACAAGGTGAACCTCAGCCAGCGGGCAGGATGGTCTCAACACACATGATAGGGCAGGGGCCACAGTAGACCCCTCAGAACTAGGGGACAGGCCTCAACGGATGGGAGCTTCACCAGCAGCCCCAGAAGTGTTGGGATCATTTTTTTCTTAAATTTTTTTTAAATTTTATTTATTTAGTTTTTATACAGCAGGTTCTTATTAGTTATCTATTTTATACATATTAGTGTATATATGTCAATCCCAGTCTCCCAATTCATCCCCCCACTCCCCACCCTCACTTTCCCCCCTTGGTGTCCATACGTTTGTTCTCTACATCTGTGTCTCAGAAGCCTTGCAAACTGGTTCATCTGTACCATTTTTCTAGGTTCCACATACATGCGTTAATATACGATATTTGTTTTTCCCTTTCTGACTTACTTCACTCTGTATGACAGTCTCTAGGTTCATCCACGTCTCTATAAATAACCCAATTTCGTTCCTTTTTATGGCTGAGTAGTATTCCATCGTATATATGTACCACATCTTCTTTACCCATTCGTCTGTCGACGGGCATTTAGGTTGCTTCCATGACCTGGCTATTGTAAATAGTGCTGCAGTGAACATTGGGGTGCATGTGCCTTTCTGAATTATGGTTTTCTCTGGGTATATGCCCAGTAGTGGGATTGCTGGGTCATATGGTAATTCTATTTTTAGTTTTTTAAGGAACCTCCATATATTCTCCATAGTGGCTGTTGTTGGGATCATTTTATTTTGGGAGATTCCGAGGGACAGGCAGTTACTTCTTGAGGATGGGGACTGTCCCTGGAACTCAGGAATCTTGCCTTCTAATTGCTTAATTCCACCTTTCCTTAGCATTTGAGGCTTTCAAAGCACGCTTGCATGAATCGTGCATCGTTTGCTGTTAAGCCAGATGAGGAAGCTGGTACCCTGGAGGAAGCTGGGACAGAAACCCAGGTCTCAGGCCCTGCAGAACATCAGCTGTCAGGGCTGGAAAGGCCTGGGGATGACCGAGGCCAGCATTCCTAACGTGAGGAGCGCCCATACCTAAATGGGTGTCTGCCAGGGGATTTTAGGTGGTTTACTCCAAATTCTAATAATTATTTATTTTAGTAAGCATTAGGATTGCAAAATTTAACTACTTTGTCAATCTCATGATTGACAGTGATGATATAAAACCAGTGTGCTAGTCTATAAATAAATTCATTTAGGTTAAAAAGAGTCTTTAAAGAAAACTTAACAATAATGATCAGGCTTCCCTGGTGGCGCAGTGGTTGAGAATCTGCCTGCCAATGCAGGGGACATGGGTTCGAGCCCTGGTCCGGAAAGATCCCACCTGCTGTGGAGCAACTAAGCCCATGCGCCACAACTACTGAGCCTGGGCTCTAGAGCCTGCAAGCCACAACTACTAAGTCCGCATGCTGCAACTACTGAAGCCCTTGTGCCTAGAGCCCGTGCTCTGCAACAAGAGAAGCCACCACAATGAGAAGCCCCGCGCACCACAGCGAAGAGTAGCCCCCGCTCGCCGCCATTAGAGAAAGCCCATGCACAGCAACAAAGACCCAACACGGCCAAAAATAAATAAATAAGTGAAATAAATTAAAACAAACAAACAAAAGACCAATAACGATCATCTGCAATATATAGCATCTCCTAAAATATGGCACAGCATGTGATTGCCAAGCATTGCTCAGAGGGCTCTGCCTGTATTAACTCACTTAATCCTCACCACAACCTCATGGGGTGGATATTATCAGATGGGGAAACTGAGCCACAGAGAGGTGTGTCAACTTGTCCCAGTGTTTGCAGCCAGTAGGTGGCAGAGCAGAGACCTGAATCCAGACCATGTAGCTCTGGGCACCACCCTGTTTTGTGGCCTCTGGGTAGTGCTGGTGGCTGGAAGGATGCAAATGACTAAAGTTTGGGTGTGCTTATCTGGAGGGAGGGCAACTGAGGCCCCAAGAGCAGCAATTCCATTTAGTGAGCACAGACCACATGTTAAGCACTGTGCTAAGTGCTCTCATGGATTAACTAATTTAATGCTCACAACAAATCTGTGAGATTGATGTTTTTATCTTCATTTTATAGCCGGGGCAACAGATGCAGAGAGGTAAAGAAACTTATCCAAGGCCACACAGCTGCCAAATGGTGGAGCTGGAGCTTAAATTGACACCAAAGCCCAGCCTCTTTGTCCCTACTCTGCACAGTCCACTCCCCAGAGAGAGGAAAAACTGACTTGGTCAAAGTCACACAGCTAGGTGGCAAGGCCCTCATGCTACCCCACCATGCTGTCTCTCCTACTAACTATATATTTGTTACTACTTGTGACATTTGCCATTTAAAAGCAACATGCAATTCACTCCTGGCCCATGGGTCTCAGTCAAGTAGGTGACAGAACCATCCCATTGTTTCTTTCCACACCCCCTACCCCGGCCTTCCCCTGCCTTTCTCCTTCCCAATGCTTGAGAACTTTCATATTCCCTAACAGACCCCTGGGCTGAGGGGCTTAAGAAACCATCCAGTCCAACCTGCTCCCTCCCAGGCCTGGAAGGAGCAGGGTGGGGAGTAGGGGCTGATGTGGGGCTGCTTTTCCTTCCAGAAGCAGGTGAATGTGACCTATGAGAAGACGTCACGTGCCTTGTGCCCCCTACCATAATCTGAACATCATTAAGAAGGAACCCAGGCAGAAACTCCTGTTCAGGTGAGTGGCCTAGGGGCCAAGATGCCAGGCGGAGTGGAGCTGGGGTGGGGTGGCCTGGAAGCCCTCTGCAGCTGGGGCACGGGCTGATTTGCAGCTGGGGCCTGAATTCCAGGTTTCTGAAGACACCCAGGAAGATCAATCAGGAAAAGGGCAACAGCAGGGAGCTTCTGGAGAGCCAGGAGCAGGACAGGGTGGACTTCAAGGAGGAGATGCTGGAAGTCTCTCTGTGAAGGACATGTGGACTCCAGACACCGGGCACCAACAGGTCAGAGACTGAGTCTCCCACGAAGGCAGCTAGCTGTTCCTCCCTCCTCCCAGGGCAGCAGGGAACCCCAGCTGGGTTTTGCACTCTCGGATCAGAGCTGGTGTCTCAGACCTCAGAGCTGCCTGGGGATCTGGAACAGCTGAGAACCGGCAGGCCTCACCTCCAGGACACTGTGGGGGCATTCTTTGGGTAGGGCAGTGCTGGTTGCTAAGTGGGAGCACAGGGAGTGAAGTTTCTCCCTACCCTGCCCCTTAGTACCTGCCCAGCTCAGGAGAGGAAGCCAGTCGCTGAGAGAACATCCAGCCCAATTCCTTCAATTTACGGAAGAAGGAAGCAGAAGTCCCTCACTGAGCCTCAGTTTTCCTCATCTGCAAAATGGGCATGCTCATGAAAACCACCCTCAGGGGGCTGGTGCATGAAATGGAAAAAAGAATTACTGCTTTGTCAACCTTAGTAATGATAACAATGATGATGCCTGACAGTTAAGTGCTTACCATGTGCCAGGCCTTGTGCCAAGGGTTCTACCTATATTTTATCTCATTCAGTTCACATACCAACCACCGGAGGTTTAAAGATGGGGAAATGGAGGCAGAGGCTTGCCGAGCTGGGATGCTTCCCTCGAACCCAGTGCTGTGACCTGTTTTCTTTTAGTGCCTCTGAACGTAATGGGCACTTCTCAAGCAGAGGCCATAGCCCTACCTCTCTGCCCTCAGCATCTTCATAAACAGTTTATTTCACCTGGCCCAACTCCCTTGTCCTCAGTTTTCAGTCCTTGGCGACTCTGATCATGACCCAGTAAAGATCGCCCACGCCGCCCACATCCTGGCTTCCTATGCTCCTATACCCGTATCTGCCAATTGACCTTGGGCAAGTTATTCTATCTCTTTGGAGCCTCATGTTTCTCATCTGCAAAATGGGGATGCTATTCCTAACCCGACCTCACAGGATTCCCAGAAAACTTGAATAAGACCGTAGCTGTGAAGTACGTGACTGCAGTATAAGGAGTTAAGAAAACTCTGCAAACCCAAAGCTGCTCTAAAGCATGAAAATGCCTCTGCTATTGGTTCAGCTTCTCCTCGATGCTCCCCAGCCCCCCAGGTACCTCCTGATGGGGTCAGAGCCTCTGCCCTTGCAACCCCGGGGAAGCTGGCGGAGAAAGGGAAGGGAGTGTTTTCAGTTCATTGAAAACAGAACTTCCTGGATTCACATCTTCTTTTCTGGAAGGAGGAAACCACCTTTGCCTCTTGCCTCCAGCGGGTCAGGAAAACATCCCCACCGGCCACCCCCATCTGGCTGGGCCTGATCTGGCCTTGGGTCACTGTAGCCGAGAAGCTGATTTGGGACTCAAAGCTGTGACTGCTCATAAGCAGGGAAAATCCTGGCTTAGTCCCGTCTTGGGCCCTGGACAATTCCACACTAGAAGGGGCCAGGCAGGGGCCTTGGCCAAAAGGTTTAGCAGGAAAATCCTAGGCCCCTTTAGTCTTCCTGAGACTGTTCCATCTCCTTGACTTTGCTCCAGGATGAACCCATGCCCCATAGCGTTTCTCATCATCCCCAGCCCAGAACTACATAAGTGGACTGGGAGGGACCATCGAAATCAACTTGTCCAGCCTCTCCTCTTACAGACAAGGCAGCTGAGGCCAGAGAGGGGGAGTGACATGGCCAAGGACATACAGCCCAGCTCAGCGTGCTGCCTCCTCACGGTGCCTCATTTCTAATTGTCTCGCATCTCATGGGTCCAAGACGTAGAGGTTTAAATGAGAGGATGGAGTCATAAGTCACTTCTTCCAGTTATGATGTTGGCATCTGCCTGCTGTTGTGTTAATGGTTGTCAACAGCTGCATATCCCAAAGACTATGTCTTTACGGCGGCGGGGGGAGGGGGAGTGTTAAATCTCACCCAACGCTGGGACCGTTGGGGCCCGGAGTGAGAAGTGGGCTTGAGCAGGGTCCACCACCCCAGACCCCAGATCCCTGGACTCTCCACTCAGCTCTGGACTGAGCTGCACCCCGTTTCCCCAGGAACTTTAGGCCCTGGTCTGGGATGGATGCCTGGGTGCCAGGAATAAAGGGATTCATTCAGCCTTTCCTTCCATGAACATTAATTGAGCACCTCCTGTGTACCTGGCACGAAAGGAAGCTCTGGGTTTATATCCATTTTTTACACAATTAAATTCCTGAAAAGTGGTGGGTCACTGAAAACAACATATATCAAGATGGACTTCCTCACAAATCATCTTAACGAGCAGGAAATAGAGTCCCATGGTTTGAAAAAGTAGCCAGCCACGTCCTTTTTTGCCAGATTACATTAATGTCAACAGGAAATAAAGAGTTTATGGAAAAAAAGTGAGTGTATTAAGAAGTTCATGATACAAGTCACTGTCTCCATCCAGTCGAGCCATTTACAGCACTAACCCAGGAGCATGGGCTCCATCACGTCCACCTTCTCCTTATGTGGATTCTTTTTTTTTTTTTTTTGAGATTTTTTTTGATGTGGACCATTTTTAAAGTCTTTATTGAATTTGTTACAATACTGCTTCTGTTTTATGTTTTGGTTTTTTGGCCACGAGGCACGTGGGATCTTAGCTCCCCAACCAGGGATCAAACCCGCACCCCCTGCATTGGAAGGCAAAGTCTTAACCACTGGACCACCAGGGAAGTCCCTCCTTATGTGGATTCTTGCCAACAAAGTCTTTTTCTCTTGAAAGAAAGCTCCAGATCTAGCACTTCCCCCCAGCTTTACTGAGACATGATTGACATATAATGTTGTGCAAGTTTAAGGTGTACAATGTCCAGCACTTTCTCCCATCCTAGTGGCCCTGCCACGTCTCAAGGCTCTTACTGCAGGAAGCCTGGGCTGATGCTGGTGACCCAACGTCTTTCTCATGCAGGATCCTAGTTGTGACAGCCTTTCTTGGCTTCTTCCTCTGGTTCCTCCCTATGGTGTTAATCTACATTTTCTAGTCAAGTGTTCTCTCAAGTTTTATAGAGACACACAGAAAACACACACACTTACAGAGCGAGGTCCTGATGCCTCCAAGCCATCCGGGGTCTGGCGGTGAACGTGAAGGTGGCCCAGGCTCAGGAGGAGCCCTGTGCAATGCTGGTGTCAGGTCCCCTCGGTCCCCTCCTCCACGCTGGCTTGACCACTCAGTTTGATGACCTCTGAACTAAGCCACTCCTGGGACAGCCCCAAGATTTGGGTGGGGAGTTTTGAAGTGGGTTGTCCTGAAATCAGAATGTGCGTGCTTAAAAAATATTTTTAGTTTTTAAAATTTTATCTATTTATTTAGGCTGCACCACTCAGCATGCGGGATCTTAGTTCCCTGACCAGGGATCGAACCTCTGCCCCCTGCAGTGGAAGCTTGGAGTCCTAATCACCTGACTGCTGGGGAAGTCCTCAAAATATGTTAATCGTGATCTTAATTTTTTAAATTCCCTAATGCTTGTAAATTAACTGCTCCTATGGGGAGGGCTGGGGGTGGTATACAAAGGAGAGTTGGGCCCTGCCCTTGGGAAGTTCACACATCAGTGGGGGAAGCAGAAGTAGCTGATGAGCGGACTTTGTTGCAGTCCCCAGGGGGAGGTCACTGAGAGGTGAATGTGGAGAAAGTAGTGGCTCTGGTGAATTCTGCTTGGGGGGCAGGGGCAGGGAGAGTGTCCTAAGGAGATCACACAGGCTTCTGCTCTGTTTTTCTCCTTCCCTTTTGGAGGGGTGAAGTCTGGAGGTGCAGTGTGGAGGAGGGCCTTCTGATCATGAGGGGTCAGGGAGAATGTGGCGTGCAGGGCAAATGGGAGCAGGGCAGACTGCAGAGGCTCATCCCTGCAGGAGGGCAGAGGGGGTCCCTGAAGTTCATGCTGGGGTCAGCCTGGCTCACTCAGACAGGGAAGCAGACCAGGATTGGGGCTGAGACCCTGAAAGGGTGAGGAGAGAGCCTTTAGGAAGAGGGAGGGGGCCGTCCTGTGTCTGATCCATGAGGAATGCAGGGGGAAACTCCCAACAGCACCACCTGAGCATAACCCTGCGGCAGCTCATGCTATGAGGATATAAAGCATTGCTTGAAGCCCGTCCACAGGGAGAATTCAGTTGTTCACCCAACAGACTTTACTGGGAAGCGCAGTCCCAGGCCCTGTGCTGGCCCTGTGCACCATGTCACAGGAGCCCGACTGGCCTCTGACACCCATATCTAGGCTTGGGATGGACAGTTGATTAAAATTGTGCTCTTTTCTCAGGAATGAAGTGAAACTGGAGGGAGAAATGGTGAGAGGAGCAGCTGGCCTGGGATGGGGGCACGTTCCCCGCAGGGGCAGCTGAGCCCTGTGGTTCACTGCCCAGAGCAGAGTCTGAGGTGGGAGCTGGGGCCCATTTCAGGGTTTTAGGAGGGATGAGCAGAATCCAACACTCACCTCAGATGGAGCTGCACTGACACTCAGATGTTTTCAGGTCTGTTCACATTAAATGAACTTCGTGTGGTAAGGCTAATGCATGGAGCTCATCATGGCTTCTACTGGCAGTTACAGAGGCCTTTGATGATAATAAACGATACAGTAAGATAATAAGCAAATAATAGTGTAACAAACATAATGAAAATATGCACTTTGGCAGACAAAATCTTTCCGAATCTGATACCCATGTAGCAAAAACATGGAGATCTTTTTGTTTTGTTTTTTTACTTCTAGGCAAAGACAATTCAAGGTCACCCCCAAATACAAAGATGAGTGGAATGAACAAATGAGCCTCCTGCTGCACCCTTCCCCCGCCCTCAGGTAGCTTCCCAGTTTGTCATCCCAGGAATCCGGAATAAAGTGTGGGAAGGACGCATTCCCTCCAAATCCAGGGATATGCCTCAGCAACTCCTGAGTCCTGTTAATAAGTCCTCCCTGTACTAGTGACCTCTCTGACGCCTGCTGGTGCCTGGCCCAGTGCAGGGCGCCCCCCTGATTTCTCACAAACCCTGTGGTCTAGTCTGGTTTCACTGCTTAGGATTCTAGGGACACTCAGGCTGCAGGCTTCTCTCCATGGAAGAGCCTGCAGTTTAAAACCATGTTCACCAGGTGGCGCAAAGCCTCTTGTGTTGGTGTTCGGGCCACTTTCTGCTGAGCGTCTGTTCTGTGACAGAGCATGCCCGCCCTCTCCTACTAAGATGTGAGTACAACTCTCCAGCTCAGGCATGCTCTGTAAGGAGACATCCAGCACCTGCTTGAATACAGGGATGGGGAGCTCACCACCTCTCTGGGCAGAGTTAGTAGCAGGAGTGAGGGTGGAATTGAAGGTACCAAAAAGCTACTTGTTCAGTGATGTCACCCACCCTTTCCCAACCAGCAGGGCAATGGTTTCTGAAATTCCTAGATTCCCAGTCTCTTTGTTGGGAGTACCTTATCTGCTTTTCTTATCACCTTTTCCCTGAGTAGTTTACCAACTTTCTGAGCAGAGGCCAGAGGTGTGTCAAAAGTCTATCTACCCTCACCCACACACTCAGACACTGATTTGGAATCAAAAGGACTGAGGCTCCCTCAGTTCCCTGGTGGCTTTTAGTGAAGTCAGCCTCCTGGGCCTGTTTCTACATCTGTAAAATGAGTAACAGCATCTTCTGCCCTACTTGCCACATTTTCTTGAGAAACTTCAAATGAAATAATGTATTCATTTACTTCACAAATATTTATTAAGCACCTACGATACACTAGGCACTGTTCTAGAAACTGGGGAATACAGTGGTAACCAAGACAGATGAGTAAGTGATAAACACAGCATATGGTGTCAGGTGGTGATGAGCACCATGAAGGAAAGTAAGACAGAGTTAAGTGAAGGGGCCAGTTTTAAATTGAGCTGCCAGAGATGTGAAATGCTTGTGAAAGTAGAAGCAAGTCATCGTCACGTACATCAACTTTCCCCCTGCAGTCTGCTATTTATTTATTTTTGGCTGTGTTGGGTCTTCATTGCTATGCACGGGCTTTCTCTAGTTGTGGTGAGCGGGGGCTACTCTTCGTTGTGGTGCGCGGGCTTCTCGTTGTGGTGGCTTCTCTTGTTGCAGAGCACGGGCTCTAGGTGCACATGCTAAGTAGTTGTGGTGCACGGGCTTAGTTGCTCTGCGGCATGTGGGATCCTCCCGGACCAGGGCTTGAACCTGTGTCTCCTGCAATGGCAGGCGGATTCTTAACCACTGCACCACCAGGGAAATCCCTGCCTGATCCCTTGTATTTGGCCTATGGTTCCCACCATAAAAGTCACGCCTGATATAGTCAATGTTGTTAGTTTCTGTTATGTGCAACAAAACTCAATCCTAATGGGTATGAATAATGCAGACGGGAAGGCCGGGAGGAGAAGACCAACATGACCCAGAACTATCCCTCTCTATCCCCCTCATTTGCCCATGGGGGAGCCATAAGATAAGACCAATGAGATCATAAAGTCTCCTGAACAGACCTTAACGCTCCAGGTTACTCTAAACACCCCAACTCAAGGAAGCCCTGTGTATTGTTCACAGTGCTCTGGCTGGAAAGCCCCGGGGTTCTAAATATAGCCCTTGAAATCCCAGTAATTCTGATCAGGAAGGGATTTCCCCTCAGTCAGATGATTGCCCACTCCAGCCAGTGACATGCTTAGGTTCTCAACCTGTGGCATGGGATGGGGGTGGGGCACGTATCAGGTTCTCAGCAAGGTTGCAGGATACAAGATCAAGCTACAAAAGTTAACTGTATTTTTATAAACTAATAATGAACATCTGAAAATGAAATTTAAAAGCAATTCTATTTACAGTAGTATCAAGAAGAATAAAATATTTAGGAATAAACTTAAACAAAGTGGTAGAGATATACTCTGAAAACTACAAAGCATTGTTGAAAGAAATTAAGGAAGACCAAAATAAATGGGCAGGGACTTCCCTGGTGTCCAATAGTTAAGACTCTTCACTCCCAATGCAAGGGGCCGGGGTTGGATTCCTGGTTGGGGAACTAGATCCTGCATGCATGCTGCAACTAAGAAGTCTGCATACTGCAACTAAGAAGTCCACATGCCACAACTAAAAAAGATCCTACATGCCACAACTAAGATCTGTTGCAGCCAAAATAAATAAATAAATAAACTGAATTTTTTAAAATGGGCAAACATCCCATGTTCATGGATGGGAAGATTTAATATTGTTAAGATGGCAGAACTCCTCAAATTGACCTATAGATCCAGTACAATCCCTATCAAAATTCCAACCTTTTTTTTAGATCAATGGAGACGATGATACTAATAGTCATATGGAATTGCAAGTGACCCCCCAATAGCCAAAACAATCTTGAAAAGAAAAACAAAGTTGGAGGACCCACATTTCCTGATTTCAAAACTTACTGCAAAGCTACAGTAATCAAAACAGTGTGGTACTGGCATACTGATAGACATGAAGATCAATGGAATAGAATTGAGAGTCCTGAAAAAAAAATAAATAAAAGAATTGAGAGTCCTGAAATAAACCCATACATCTATGGCAACTGATTTTCAATAAGCATGCCAAAAGTATTCAGTGGGGAAAGAATAGTCTCTTCAACAAATGGTGTTGAGAGAAATGGATATCCACATGCAAAAGAATGAAGTTGTACCCTTACTTCACACCATATACAAAAATTAACTCAGAATGTATCAAAGACATAAATATAAGAGCTAAAGCCATAATACTCAGAAGAAAATTAGGAGTAAATCTTCATTACCTTGGATTAAGTAAGAGTTCCTTAAATATGACAGTAAAAGCACAAGCAACACAAGAAAAAAATTGACAAATTAGACTTCATTAAAATTTAAAACTTTTGTGCTTCAAAGGATACCACCAAGAAACTAAAAAGGCAACACAAAAATTGGAGAAAACATCTCCAAATCATGAATCTGACAAGGGACTTGTATCCAGGATAAAGGAAGAATTCTTACAACCTAATAAAAAAAGGCAAATAGCCCAATTAAAAATTGGGCAAAAGACTTAAATAGATGTTTCTCCAAAGAAGATATAAAAATGGCCAATAAGCACATGAAAAGATGCTCAACATCATTAATCATAAGGAAAATGTAATCAAACCACAATGAGGGGCTTCCCTGGTGGCGCAGCAGTTGAGAATCTGCCTGCCAATGCAGGGGACATGGGTTCGAGTCCTGGTCTGGGGAGATCCCACATGCCATGGAGCAACTAGGCCTGTGTGCCACAACTACTGAGCCTGCGCGTCTGGAGCCTGTGCTCCACAACAAGAGAGGCCACAGCAGTGGGAGGCCCGCGTACCGCAAAAAAAAAAAAAAAAAAGACAGACAATAACAAGTGTTGGAGAGGATGTGGAGAAGTTGGAACCCTCATATATTGCAGATATGCAGCTGCTATGAAAAAACAGTTTAACATTTTCTCAAAAAGCTAAAGTAGATTTACCATATGGTCCAGGAATCTCATTCCTAAGCATATAACCAAGAGAATTGAACATTTATGTATATATATATACACACACAAATGTTCATAGCAGCATTATTCATAAAGCCCCTCCCCCCAACCCAAAGAAACAAACAACTGAATAATGGATAAACAAACATGGCATATCCACACAATGGAATATTATTTGGCCACGAAAAGGAATAAAGTTCTGATACATGCTATAACATGGATGACCTTGAAAACATTATGCTAAGTGAAAGAAGGCAAATACAAAAGGCTACCTATTGTATGATTCCATTTATATGAAATGTCCAGAAGAGGCAAATTCATAGAAATAGACAGTAGATTGGTACCTGCCAGGGGCAGGAGGGAGGAGGAAATGGCAAGTGACAGCTAATGGGTATGGGATTTCTTTTCAGAGTGATGAAAACGTTCTGGAATTAGACAGTGGCAATTGACACACAACTGTATGAATATACTAAAAACTGCTGAATTGTACACTTTAAAATGGTGAACTTTATGGCATCTGAATTAGAGCTCAATAAAGGTGTTACTAAAGAGAAAAAGTTTATGAGCAAATAGAGCCCCTGTGTAGAGTGTCAGTTTCCTCTAAGAGAGCAGCAGGTCAGGGACACTTTCCTAGGGATATGGGAGTGGGACACAGCATAAAGGTTAAAACCCAGACTTTGAATCCTGATTGTTGTGAGTTTGAATCCTGCTTCCACCTCTTCTGAACTGTGAAATGTTAGGAAATTGACTGTGAGTCTCTCATCTGTAAAATGAAAATAATCTCTACTTTGTAGGGTTCTTATAAGGATTAACTTCATGGTAGCTTATTCAATAAATGATAGTTATTTTTATTATTATTTTCTCTTGGACACAGAGGAAGGAGGTCTCTGGAAGGAAACTCTGGCCTTGGGTGAAAAATGGGAAGAAGAGGCCCAGTTTCAATAAACAGACAAACAGACTTCAGGTTAGCTTGGGCTAAAGGCATATGAAGGGCCCTCTCCAGGCATGGGGAGTGGTCAGTGTGGGTCCAGGGAGGATGATTGAAGAGAGAAAGAGTACAGATACTCAGCCTCCCACTACTACTGCCAGGTCTCTGGGTTAGAACTAGGAGACAAATTGGATAAGTTATTATTATCACATTCTGTTGCCACAACTTTTCTCCCTTATTATTGGGAAGTGGCTGGGAGCTGCTCTGCATTCTCAAATTAGACGTGAACACCAAAATCAGCCCAGGTTCCCCTTGGCTGAGCTGGTCATTCCGCATTCAAGTAAACAGCAGTAGCTGATGGTTAGGACCAGCATTTCAGAGGGGCTGAATGTTTTCTTCTCATCAATATTTGATTCTTGTGGAATAACAGATGGTTTTTATTTCATTCTTTGCACGCTTTATGTACTTTTCAAATTTCCTACAGGGACGAGGTATCTGATTAAAGTGCTATTAGGAAAATCATAATAAGCATGATTCATGCCTGCACTGCCATTTGTCTAGACTTTTCTTTCTCGTATCTCACGTGGCTCTATCAAGACAAGTATTTGTGAGCTGTATCAGTCAGGGTTCAATCGGAGGAAAACAGAAACTATGTCAGCTAATTTTAGCAGAAAATGAATCAGAGGTTTACAAAGTCATTGGAAGGGCTGGAGGGGTGGGTTCCAGGTAGGACCTCCAGCAATGTTCCAGAACACCACCACCAGACAGCAACATGCTGGAATCCTGCTGCTAAAAAGTACACAGCTTCTCTTAATCTTGCTTGTTCCAGCAGCAGCTAAATCTACAGAAAGATCTGGGAAATGTACTTTTCAGTTTTCCAGCCTATGAGGTAGAGGAAGAGACCCTTGGAGGAGGTTGGGATGAATGTGAATGGGGTCAATCATCAGGACAATCAAGATTTTAATATTTAATAAAATTTAAATAAATTTAACATTTAATACATTAAAGTAGATTTAACTTTGCTCAATACTCACTTGAGGTAAACAACTGATGGTCCTTTTTTTGTGTGTCTGTGTAAAATTTGTATCTGCTGTGTGAAATGACTTTTTCCCATCTGTGAAGTCTATAAATTTACCCCTGAAGCCCTATCTGTGACACAAGCCCTTGAAATGTGGAGAAGTGGTTTCCTTTGAGAAGTGCTCATATCTGACTCTAAGTGCTTTGCATTTGGCTGACACTGAAGTAATTGCTTTCTCTACAGGAAGTGAGAAACTCTTGTGTGTTATGGGAAGCAAGAGCTTCCTTATATTCTCTTGAGAATAATGAGCACTTCCTGGAGGAAACAATATAACTTGATAAGTTGAATATTTTTTTTCAATTAAAGAACCAGCTACTCAGGAATAAACTCAGAGTCCAAGAAGCATCTGAGAAGATGCCTAGCTTCACTAATAATCGAATAATTCAAACAAGAGTGAGTGACTCATGGATTGACAGCAATGAACAGGCTCAGTGGTGTCGTAAGTGGGAAGAAGCAGCCACATTCACAAACCACAGCTGGAGGTGTGAAGAGGTGCAAAGTTTTGGAAGGGAATTCGGTAGAGTCTACTAAAGATTTAAATGTGTCTCCCTTTTAACCCAGCCATTCTATTTCTAAGAATATACCTTTCAGAAATGTTCTCACATAACACAAAAATATATTTAAAGAGAGATTCTCCGAAGCACTGGGTTACAATCACAAAAGCTTGGAAAAATCCAAATGACTAGCAATGGGATTTGGATAAATAAATACAATGAAATGCTATGCAGCTAATGTAAAGAAAAGCAGATCTGTAAGTAGTGACGTGGAATGGACATGTGGACCCCAGGTGCAGGGCTGGGGGTCTCTTGGTCATTTGCCAAATGTTGATGCTATCCTTGTCTACAAATGTTTGGAATTGGTAAAACCGTGATTCAGAGAACATGGCACAGCGAGGCTTAGGTTTGGTTATATAATTTATATAAACTGTATCAAGGAATTAAACTAAAAGCATGGGATATTCTCTAGTCTTCATGTCTTCCACTAAGTCATGAGAATTTTACTTACCTCTCAGTGCCTCAAGTGAAAAAGGAAAAGTTGAACTTGGATGTCCGAATTGTCAACCACCTTGGGTTTAAAAGAGGAAGGGGTGTTACCTTGGGGAGGGAGGTAGTGACCTAGCTGTGGACAAGCTGATTCGGGCCCACCCCCTTGTCCCCTCCTCTCCCCTGTGCTTGCCTACGTTGAGTTGGGAGTGGGGGCTAGGAGTTCCACTCCAACTTTTGAAAATTTCAAGGAGAAAAGTTAATCTGCAGAAGGCTGAGGAGCCAGTGTGTGTAAAATGAAATTTTCTTCATGTCACCTTGTGTGGGAAATACAGGGACATTGCTGAACACCCCTCCTGAGTATTGACTGTTTCTTGGAGTTCTGAACCCTTTCACACACTGAGTTAAAAAAAGAAACTATCTGGGGCTCGGAAGGGAGAAGGGGGTCTTCCCTGCTCTTTGGCCAAAAACTCCCTTAAGACAATGTTTATTGCGGAACCACCACCACAAGAACATCTAGGGGGGAAAAAAAAGCAAGTTGTGGAACAGTATATATTGAATGTGCCCATCTGTGAAGAAGATGATGATAATAATAATAAATGAGACTATGCTATTTTCTATTAAAAGTATCCCAGAAGAGCGTATTCAAAACAGCGACTCTCTCCCACGTGTCTGGGTGTTATGGGGTCCCTGGAGTTTTAAGTCTCATACACAGATATGCATTGTTATAGCAGTGCAACAGCTCTGCTCTCAGCAAAGTTCACCCAACAGGCTTGCCTGCCTGTCAGTCAATAAGGCTCTTGCTTTGATAACACTTTCAAAGTCTGTCCTGGATAGCTCATTTTCTGGTTCCCTGGTGGAAGTAGAGGGATCTTATCAATTGAGAGCACAGTCACCTGCTAATGCGAAGGTCCACCTATTGCTTGAAACGCAGTTCCTTCTGGGTTGGATCCTAGTGCCTGAAATCCCACCATCTGATAAGGTTCCCCAGGGAATTTCAGGACAGTCAGAAGAGACTGGCCCTCAAGTCTCACCTTGTGGGCAACCTCTGCAGGTGGAAACCTGGTCCTACACCATACTTAAGTGGAAGGTCAGCGCTGACTAAGAATGAAAGTCACTAAGGGCAGAAAAAAGCTGTGAGTAACACTCTAGGGATCAAATTTGGCTTTAGTTTCCTCAATACTGGTTTCACATTTTTTATTTCAACATGAATTATTTTCTCTTTTATTTCATTTTATTTGCTTATTTTTTAGAGCCCATAAAGGGAACACTTTGAAAGTAGCAGGATGGCACTGTCATCTGTTTGTCACGCACTCCTTCTGCTGGGCAGGCAATTAAAGTGAGTGCCCCTAAGTGCTTCATCCAGCAGGAAGAGGACTATCCCAGTGGGTTCCTGACTCAAAGGAGATGGGCAGCTGAATCGTGAACCTGGATCAGAGTTAGCTGGGTAGGGGTGCTGGCACCTGGAGACCCTGGAGACTGCTGAATGGCCGTCTGTGAAAGACTGTATATTAGTTCCCTGTAGCTACCGTAACAAATTGCCACAAATTTGGGGGCTTAAAATAACCAATTTATTCTTTCACAGGAGACCAGAGGTCCAAAATCAAGGTTTCAACAGGGTTGGTTCCCTCTGGAGGCTCTGAGAGAAAATCCATTCCATGCCTTTCTCCTAGATTCTAATGGTGATCCTTGGCATCCGTTGGTTGGTAGATGCTTCACGCCAATTTCTGCCTCCATCTTTACGTGGCCCTCTTCCCTCTGTGTATCTAAAATAGCCTTCTGCTTTTCTCTTGTAAGAACACCTGTCATTGGATTTAGGGCCCACTCTAAATCCAGGATCTCTCATCTTGAGGTCCTTAACTTAATTACATCCACAAACACTTTTTCCCATAGGGTCACATTCACAGATTCCAGGGGTTAGGACTTGGACATATCCTTTTGGGGGTCATTGCTCAACCCACTAAAGAGAGGGATCCACTGGGACTGAGGACAGTTGCTGCTCTCATTGCCCTTCGAGCTACTGCAATTATTCCTGGCATGTTGCAAATCTCTCTTTGCCTAATAATTTGCATAACCTCCTATCTGTAAAAGAGGTCCCGGCTCCTGGGGACTAAACTGCATCATTTCAGTCTAGACCTGGCAGGAAGATGGGTGTAATGAAGCCCATTTGCAAAGGAAACTGGGATGCTGAATGGAAGGAGAAATAGACAGGCATCTGGGGTCAGGCGGCCAGCTCCTGAGGAACAGGGCTTTCTTGAAACTCCTCTCTTCCCCTCTGCTTATTGTCACTCCCAGGCCTTATCCTCCCCATGAACCCTCCCAGATGGGAAGATTTGATTTGGGTTTGTTCAGTGGCCAGAAAGCCAGAGCCACTGCTTGGCATTCTCTTTGGGAGGGAGGTCGTGACAGACAGGGCCCAGCTCACAGCCAGAGTTTCTCAGGGTGACATGTTTGAGACCCCATGTGGATAGGAAGGAAGCTTCCTGTGAGACATAGCAAACTGGAAGCTGTCACTGGGGGAGATACTCCAGGAATCCTCCCTTCAAACCCTCTTTGCTAAAGGGGCAAGCCATTTCTATAATTTGCCCGGTGGGGACCGGCCAGGGAAATACTGTTAACTAATGTTCAGTAACAGGGGATTTCCCTGGTGGTGCAGTGGTTAGGAATCCGCCTGCCAATGCAGGGGACACTCATTCGATCCCTGGTCCTGGAAGATCCCACGTGTCGCGGAGCACCTAAGCCCGTGCACCACAACTACTGAGCCTGCGCTCTAGAACCTGTGAGCCACAACTACTGAGCCCGTGTGCCACAACTGCTGAAGCCTGCGCACCTAGAGCCTGTGCTCCGCAACAAGAGAAGCCACAGCAATGAGAAACCCACACACTGCAACAAAGAGTAGCCCCCGCTCGCCTCAACTAGAGAAAGCGCGTGCACAGTGACGAAGACCCAACACAGCCAAAAATAAATTAATTAATTTAAAAAATGTCAATAACAGGATACATAAATAATACACATTTACTATAGAAAATTGGCAAAGAATAAAAAAAAATAAAACCATCTGTAATTCCAAAGGAAAGTTATCTAAAATATTTAGGTGGTTGTATTTCCATTAAAAAAAAAACACACACATGGGCTTCCCTGGTGGCGCAGTGGTTGAGAGCCCGCCTGCTGATGCAGGGGACGCGGGTTCGTGGCCCGGTCCGGGAAGATCCCACATGCCGCGGAGCGGCTAGGCCAGTGAGCCATGGCCGCTGAGCCTGCGCGTCCGGAGCCTGTGCTCTGCAACGGGAGAGGCCACAACAGTGAGAGGCCCGCGTACCGCAAAAAAAACCCCAAAAGACACACGTGTAGGGTGTTCCCTGATGGTCCAGTGGTTAGGACTCGGCGCTTTCACTGCCATGGCCCTGGGTTCAATCCCTCCCTGGTCAGGGAATTAAGATCCCACAAGTCAAAAAAAAAAAAAAAAGAAATTAAGAGGCCCCCTGTCATGGGGCTTAAAAAACAAACAAACAAACAAAAACTAAAAAACTCATGTGTATGTTTTAACATCATTTGGATTACTCTGCATATGCAGTTTTATATCCTGATTTTTCTACTTAATGTTGTGTCATAACATATATAAATGAAAGTAAACTGTTTATGAGGTGGAGTTAAACACTGACAATGAAGTTAAACGTTTATTATGTGCTTATTGATTACTTTTAAATTTGTATTTATTTTTGCATCCTTTATAAAATAAGGAGAGTATTGCCTGTATTATTCATTGCAAATAATTTCTTCTAGTTTGGTTATTTGTCTTTTAACCTTTTATGGTGTTTTTGATGGGCAAAAGTTTATAACTTTGACTTGTAAATTCTACCATTCTGTTCTTATGTGATTCCTCTCATTATTGTTGGTTTTTGTTTTTATTTCAACATTCCTTTATTGAACCATGTATACTAGTGAAATATAAAGAAACCACAAGAGTTTACAGGAAGATTACCAAGACTGATGTCATTAATTCAATATGAGGCTTCATATACTGAAAACAATTCATCTTCATTATAGAGCATAGAACCTTAAATTTTTGAAAAGCTAAATAAAGCAGTCTGCCTAACTTCAAATCTGTTCCATGAATACGTCTTGCATAATCATCTGACATACTTTTAGATGCTATACTAACAGCAAATAATTTAACAATAACTTTAACAAAACAATTTTAACTAAAAAAACAGTATAAAATTCTGGTCAGTCATATATTTTTTTTTTTAGTGATGTGGTAAAGGCTATAAATTATTGAGTTCCCTGCCCCCTGAGGATCTGGAGTATCCCTGTTACAATCAAACAATGTAAGTATAAAATGCTATTGTTAAACTATTAATTGCATAAGGAAAAAACATAGACTTCACTATAGCAAAGATGACTACTAGCTTTGGTTACTATTAGATTCAACCATCGTTCATTCACCAAATTTTCTGAGTACCCGCTACAAGCCTGGCACTATTCTAGGCACTGGGGATAGAATGAACAAAAACAATAATAGTTTTTAATCATCGTGGGACTTGCATTCTGCTGTGGGAAATAGAGAAAAACAAACACACAAAAAATAAGAATTATAAGTGTAGTAAATGCCATTAAGGAGACAAACAAGGCTTTGCTATAGATTAGTCTTTGAAAGCTGAATTGTGGAATCCTAAAACTTAAAAATAAAAAATTCATGAAGAGTTACATCAGGATGGCATAGATTCTGGGACTTCCCTGGTGATGCAGTGGTTAAGAATCCACCTGCCAATGCAGGGGACATGGGTTCGAGCCCTGGTCCGGTAAGATCTCACATGCCGTTGAGCAACCAAGCCCATGTGCCACAACTACTGAGCCCACGTGCCACAATTACTGAAGCCTGCGTGCCTAGAGCCCATGATCTGCAACAAGAGAAGCCACCGCGATGAGAAGCCCGAGCACCACAACGAAGAGTAGTCCCCGCTCACTGCAACTAGAGAAAGCCGGTGTGCATCAACAAAGACCCAACGCAGCCAAAAATAAATAAATAAATAAATAAAGGAAAAGGTGACCTAGATTCTGCAGAGCTTTGCTAATGTATAAGAAAACTACAGACACTGCCAGTGAAAACAGAGATCAATCTTTCATTGTCAAAGCTATTGGATGGCATTACTTGGCAATATAGTAGCCTCAGAAGATAATTAACCTCACAGTTCCACAGAGTTAAAAAGCATGTAAACATGATACTAAAAAAAAAAAAAAAAATTAAGAGGTGCTTAAGGAGACAGGACAACCAAATGTAATGTGGTATCCTGAATGGAATGCTGAAGCAGAAAAAAACAAAAACTAAGGAAGTCTGAATAAACTACAGATTTCAGTTAATAATGTATCAATATTGGTTCATTAATTATAACAAATGTACCATACTAATGTAAGGTGTTAATAATGGGAAACTGGGTGGGGCTATCTGCATAATCTTAATTTTTCTGTAAATCTTAAACTGTTCTAAAAAAATCAAGTATACTTAAAGAAAAATATATAAGATGGCTTCAGGAATTACAGTGGAAGGGAGGGGAGTTAGTAAAGACTTAAGGAAATTAAGAAATGAGAAGCCATAAAACTCTGCAATGTGAAATTAAAATATGACTCAAGGAATTCAAAGAAAACCTGCAGATACTTAAGTTATGATCTCTATTCATACTAAAATCTTCCTAGGACAGAGATCAATGGGTTTTTCATGCAAACTAAATAACTCTGCATCACAACATAAGCAGGCAATAACATCCCTGGAGTGCACAATAAGCACTTTAGATCCTGTTTAACAGTAATGACCAATAGGCTATGCTTTATGTATGGCACTGTCCTGAAATTGTCATAAAATGCCTGGACAAGGATCAACCTCATAGGTCTTACTAAGTTTTGCTTACTTCAAGAAACAAGTTTAGGGCTTCCCTGGTGGCGTAGTGGTTGAGAGTCCGCCTGCCGATGCAGGGGACGCAGGTTCGTGCCCCGGTCCGGGAAGATCCCACATGCCGTGGAGTGGCTGGGCCCGTGAGCCATGGCTGCTGAGCCTGCGCGTCTGGAGCCTGTGCTCCGCAACGGGAGAGGCCACAACGGTGAGAGGCCCGCGTACCGCAAAAAAAAAAAAAAAAAAAGAAACAAGTTTATACTTCAAGAAAAATAAGCAAAGAGGAGACTTGGTAAGGAGGACAGGGAGAAAGGATTATGTATGAAAGGAGAAAAATGATTTCCAGGTCTAACTGGAAGCAATTTTGCCACTATTATTAACCTACTTTAATGCCATACAAATTAGTATAGATAGTTCAAGGTAGTAATAAAAGCTCTGAATTTATATCAGTTATCTTCTTTCCAATCAAAAGAAATAAGTGTTTTCTATAGCCTAATGTAAAACACCTAGCAGGTAACTCAATATCTGATGACTTGGGAGGAACTAATCTCTCAATGTCTCAGTTTGAAAGATAGTCAGGAAAAGTGTGAGGAAAACTACAGAGGATGATAATCTCTAAATTGTGGAGTGTGAAGTGTGCATAAGAGCATAAAATTGGAATTACCACAAGAAGTAATTTTAGAGACAGCCATCGCAAAATTAGAACCTTATATCTAATACAAAGTACAGCCACAGCAGAAGCCTGATCAGGTAAATGAGATAACAATTTCACTCATCAGATACTATGGAATATTAACCACAGAAGAATCATTTAGCCAAGATGGTATTATATACTTAAATCTAACTGAGATAATTAGATGATGAAGTCTATTCCTTCTCTATTACTCCCCAACCCCAAAGGAAATCCTACAAAACAAAGATGTTTGTTATTCTAAAGCCTTCTCTCACAGGAATCTAAAATATATAATTGGAAAATATTCAAGAAGAAATGCAATAATTAGCATTTCCCCAGCAACTCCTGTTTGCCCCACTGTGAGGAGAATCACACACTGCTTCCTGCTGAAACGAGAAAAAGGAGAGGTGAAGTGTGAAAACTTCCAAGTAAATCGATCAATGACGTTGCATCTGGCAGAGACTGGAAAAGCATCAACATTGCCAAAAGAACTGTCAGTGATGGAAGTCAAGAGAAGAAAACGAGGTTTTCCAATAAACCACAGCCCAACCCAAGGGACAAAAATCGCCCCTGCCCCCGCCACTCCCTCACTCCCCAACCACTCCATCCTCAAGCCGCCTCTGAGCCAAACAGACATCCTCTATAACCCACACCAATTCCCCATCCAGGTGAAAACAATCCAAGAAACTTCTAGAACCTCCACTTCCCACTTTCCATAAGATCTGCACTTCTGGGGGCCAGGCCTCTGGGGAAAACAGCGGCCAGATCCCACCCTCCTTTAAAGGTGGAAGAGGCCGGGTCCCTCGAGTGGGGCTTCCCAGGGTGGGGGGGCGGGCTCACAGAGCTGACCTACTGGGACGAGAGCAGGGAACAGGGTGGGGCTCAAGAAGGGAGCTGGGGTTGATGAGCAAACGCGACGGTGGGAAGAAAGGGATGCACTGGAGTCTGGGGCTGGGCGGGGTGAGGGCCGGGGAGGCAGGTGGACGGGAGAGGGCCGGGCTGCGGGAAAGGAGCCGGCGGAGTAGGGGACGGGAGGTGAAAACCTGACCCTCGACAGCGGCGAAGAGGAACCGGTGGCCAAGAGGGGTCGGCGATCGCGGGCAAGGGCTGGGGGGTGGAGCTGGGCACGGACTGCAGGGCCGCAGTGGGGGCGGCACTGGAGAGCCGCACACTCACTGCTCTGCGGCCCCAAGAACGCGGACCGGAATTTCCTCGGCGGGGTCCAGAGGTCTCCGCCCGCGGACGTGAGGGAGGCGGAGGAGCTACCGCCGCCTCAGCCCAGGCACCTCTCGCGCCGACGCAGCTCCCACCCGCTGACAAGAGATTTTCGAGGAAGGGCGAGCGCCGAGCTCCTGCGGCTCCTGCAGGGCCCGGCGGCGAGCGAGGCTGACGGCAGGGATTCTCTACACAGAGCAGCAGCCCTCGGAGTAGTCTAGCGCCGAGCGAGGCCCGCGGCTGAGAAGCGAAGCAGGGCGGTGTCGGAAGCAGCCATGGGTGTGCTTGGGCATCCGCGGGCTCGAACCGCTCCCTTCTCAGCGCCCGGAGACTCGGGTGAGGGCGGCGGGGCCCGAGCGCGGACGCGTCCGGACCCTCTTCCCGCGCGCAGCCTCAGCGCTGCCGCCGCCACAGCCCAGCCCGCTGAGTGCGGGGCGCGGGGCGAGCCTCTCATTATTGTTTTTATTCTTACAAAGCCCTTCATCCAAATTTAGTTATCTACCTTTTTTTTTTAAGTTTTTTTTAAAGTGACGTTATTGTTATATGTAATGCTTTAATTCGTCTGGAAAGTAGTGTTTTATACTACAGCATAAAGTGTAGATCTAAACTGATGCTGTGATTTTCAGCCACTTTCTCCAACATCATTTGCTGCATAATAACTCCCCTCTTCTTTTTGCTTTGTGAGCTTTCTTTCTCAATAAATTCGTATGGTATTTTGAATGGCTTCAGAGCTTTTTTTTTTTTTTCCTGATTGATTTGCCCATTAATTCTTGTGGATGCAGCCTTGTTTTACTTCTTTGTTTATAATACATTTACTATCCAGCAGAGAAAATGTCCCTTCCTCGTTTCAATTATTTTTGTTTTCCAAAATTTTTATAGTAAACTCATCTGTTAATTCTCCAGTGAAATATATAGCCAGGGAAATTTTGTCAATTTCTATTTATTTTTAAAATAAATTTACTTATTTTTGGCTGCGATGGGTCTTCGTAGCTGCATGGGGGCTTTCTCTAAGTTGGTGGGGGAGGAGGTGTGTGTGCGCAGGCTTCTCACTGTGGTGGCTTCTGTTGTTGCAGAGCACAGGCTCTAGGCGAGTGGCCTTCAGTAGTTGTGGCATGCGGGCTCAGTAGATGTGGCTCGCAGGCTCAGTAGTTGTGGCTCGCGGGCTCTACAGTGCAGGCTCAGTAGTTATGGCGCATAGTCTTAGTTGCTCCACCACATGTGGAATCTTCCTGGACCAGGGATCGAGCCCGTGTGCCCTGCATTGGCAGGCAGATTCTTAACCACTGTGCCACCAGGGAAGTCCTCAATTTCTAAATTCTAACTGTGTCAAATTCTTTTGAATTTTAATTGGAAATGTGATGAACTAGGAATTAACAGAGAGTTGACATTTTTTTCATCAGCTTTCCATTCAAGAATATGGATGTTTCTGTGTTTTCTCACATCTTTCGTATCGTTTATGGCTCTCATGCATTTCTTCTTAGAGGTGGTTAGAATATTTTAAAATTGCTTATTGTGGCTGGAATATTTTCTGCCATCATACCTTCTAAGTGGTTATATAGAAATACAGTAGATAGTAAACAGAAAATACCGTAAATAACAGTAAATAGAAAGATTTGACTTTTTTGTGTATTTATTTTGCACAGAGGCTCTTTTGTGTTATTCTTAAAGTTTTTTGTTATTCTTAAAGTTTTCAGTAGGTTCCAATTTTCTGGCTGTATAATTATATTTTTACAAGTGATAACAATATTGCCTTTCTATATCTGTATAATCCATATCCATATCTATAAAGGATTTCAATCTAACATGAATGAAAATATGAAACGGAGAATCTCACGTGTGTCCTCAGAAGAATAGTACTTAAGAACAGCGAGACTGATTTCCATTAAATGTCTGATTTACAGAAGACTGAGGCTTATCTCCTTACCAAAGAACATTTGCCAAGAATCTCTCCCCATCCTTAAGCCAATGAACTTACTGCTTGGACTCTAGCTGGACTTCCCCACTCTTTGTACTCCTTGCCTATAAATAGAGTCCTTCCCAAACCCTCAAGTGACTCAATTGACTGTAGCTTGCTACAGCATGCATTTCCCAAATTGCAATTCTTCTGCTACTCCCAAATAAACTCAAGTTTCTGGTAATTTGAGCTTACCTCGGTTTACCTCCTTATTTAGGTTGATATTCAATGGTGTCAGAAGTGGGTTCCAAAGGAGATGACCCCTGGAGGGACAGTGACTCTCAGAACTGAGCGAGGTACCTGCACTGAGCCCCTTAAGCTCAATGCACCTTACAGTCACCTTCTTCTTCTGGCTTGGTGAGTCTCCTCTTGGCTTTCAACCTCCCTCCTTTTGGTCAAGCTCTCCAACTTTATTCGGGATTTGGAGAAGGACAGATTGTCCTTCTGGTGAGTGCTCTTTTGGTTTCTAAATTAGAATACACTTGGTTTAGATTTAAACTAGTGGATTTTCCTGAGAGCAAACCAAAAACTAAAATTGGTGAACACAGATTGAGCACCTAAATGCTGCCAGAGCGCTCGCCACCTGTATGTGAGAGACAACCATCCTCCAAGCACAAGATTCCTGTGTAAGGATAAAATGGTCACAGGTGAGCAAGTTTTCCAGTTTTCCTCTTACCACTCACAAGAAAATTCCATGCAACAAGGGACACCTGGTCATAGGTTGGGCAAGTAGGGCAAAGGCCATCTGCCAGAAAAAAAAGGTATCCCATGAAAGGCACACTGTGGAACAAAACACAAGTTCCAACCCTAAGCATATCCCTTTGGCTCTCTAGGACTGTTTTGCTTTGCTCTCGGGAAAACTCCAAAAATGGGAACCCAGTCATTTAAATGCTTTAAGGGTGGCCCCCTCTTTAGGGACCCCAGCCAGTTTTATGTTTAAAAAATTATGGTTTCTCCACATGTGCATGGACCAATCTTACTGAAGACAACCTAGAATTACAATGGCCATTATGAGGAATGTTCCAATTAGACAAGATCATTCATTTAAGAGGTGCACTTGAAGACAAGGGTTCCCAAATCAAACAAACAGAATGGGATAGCTATTTTAATTGGCATGCAGAAACCCTCAAGAAGCTTCAAAATTCCAAAAATTTGAAGACTTCGTTGAAAGATTCATTGCAAAAGGCTAATGAAAAATTAAAGATATAAAAGGTACATATAACAGAAGACTATGAGGCTGATGTAGCACCTACTGCTCCCCTCTATCCTCCTTTACTTGGTACTCATTCTATTGATACTAATCCTCTGTCCGAATTGCCTTTCTACTCTGAAGAGACTGCATGACTGCAAACGCAAATTCACCAAGTTAGTTATTCTCATATCTACCCTCAAAAGAATGGCCCCCATATTGGTCTGTCCCATAGCTGACAGGACTCTGAGGGATACTCTGGTAAACTGCTACTGTTCCCAGGGAATTTGAGGTTCTTTCTTCGTCGCGAGAGAATTCAGACAAGTGATACATAAAAAGTGGTTGTTTTGAAGAGAGTAACACACTCCACAGACAGAGTGTGGGCCATCTCAGAAGGTGAGAGAGAGCCTCAAAATATGGCATGGTTACTTTTTATGGGCTGGTAATTTCATAGGCTAATGAGTGGGAGGATTATTCCAATTATTTGGGGGAAGTGGTGGGGATTTCCAGGAATTGGGCCACCACCCACTTTTGGCCTTTTATGGTTAGCCTCAGAACTGTCATGGTGCTGGTGGGTGTGCCATTTAGCATGCTAATATAGTACAATGAGCGTATAATGAGGCTCAACGTCTACTGGAAGCCGGATCTTCCGCCATCTTGGACCTAGTTGGTTCTCACTACTGTTTGTCATGTACTATGGCTATGTCATTATTTTAGAGGTTGTGCCCTGCCCCCTTCCCTCCTGTTTCACTACCAGTTATTCCCTTAAATAGCCAAGGAGAAACTAAATTTAGAAGTAATGGAAAACCTTGCCAAATTTTAGTAAATACCAGAGCTACACTGTATTTTAAACCCCACTCACTTTGGAGCCTGCAGATTGGATCCTAGAAAGACTGGCAGAAGCCAAGTGAAGGGTGAGAATTCTTACCAGAGTCAGCTCTCCTGAATCTCTGTCTATAGTACCCAGTCGAGGGAGAAAAATAAAATTTCATATTGCCCCTGCCTTTCCAAACCCAGATCCATTGGTTATTGGTCCTTTCTCTCCTGGGATAGCTTTTACCTTCTTGTTTGTCTCATTTTGTGTCCTTAGAACTTGGCTTGACAATCATCAGGTTGGGGATCCCAAACTATGGCCAGACAGAAATGTCAGTTGCACCCCATTTATGACTAGATGTGGCTAGACAGAAATGTGGATTCCACTCCATTTGCAGTTAGGGTCTATGGCCAGCCCTAAGGGCAATTGTCTAAATCTTTTTTTATTTGGTTATCTTTGGGAATGGCTCTGGATCCTGGGAAGGCAATCCCTTTTGCACTCTCTTTGGGACGCCTATATGTGTTTATCCCATGTATGTCTTTCTCTTCCTAAAGAACCCTGTTTATTGTTGAATGTGTATCTTTTCACACGTGTTCTTACAAACCTGGATTGTTGTTTTGCCTGTTTGTATTTTTAATTTACATAATGTTATTTGGTACGTCTCATTCTGTTGCTTACTTTTTTTCAGTAAACACTACATCTCTAGGATACTTCCACATTGCTATGTGTTCATCCAATCAGTTACCTCTAATATGTAAATAATTCCCCAGGGTGTACGTCTACTACATTTTATCTGTCCTTCTCCCAGGATCTTTCAGCTCCCTGCTAACACAAATAGTGCTGCCATGGACGCCCTTATTCAGGTGCCCTTAAATAGCTGTGTGAGAATGGCCAGGAGTGGAATTGCTAGTCCCTGGGGAATGTGGACACCAGTTTTCACTAATACTGCCTGATTGTTGTCCAGAATGGCTGACAACCAGTCCACATGCTCCCCCACACCCAGCAGAGCATGGAATTCCTGTATCCCTACAGCCTCACTAACATTC
Source organism: Monodon monoceros (assembly GCF_005190385.1). NCBI lineage: Eukaryota > Metazoa > Chordata > Mammalia > Artiodactyla > Monodontidae > Monodon > Monodon monoceros. The sequence goes on from NW_021703780.1 coordinate 37,929,823, forward strand.
AACACATCATAGTAATACATGAAACCCAGTTGAAGAAGCCTAGCATTGCAGGAAAACTACCCTCACTTCCAATCCCTGGAGCAACTGGTCTCAATTTTTGTTTTCAGTTTTTCCAGTGGTTACTTTCATTTATCTAAATAATATTTTGGATTTTTTTAAAGATAAATAATTAATTTTTATCACAAAAAAAGAAATACCTTTCCATGCCTAGTTTTAAAAATTCCCATTAGGATTGCATATAGAAATTGTCAAGCAGTTGTTTAAACCTATTGACATGGTTCCTTGATAGTAACAATTCCTTAATCTTAAATCATCTTGGATTTCTTAAATACAATCTAAGTATGGGATGGCTAAGTCATTTCGTGTACTTTCAAGTTTAATTTATTTCTTGATATTAAGAAATACGGTTGTATTTATTGCTCTAAGTGATCCTGCTGCATCCCTAGAATGATTTGGAAAACCCAAAGCATGTGACCCTCAGTATTAATCAGGGTCAGTAAACTATGTTTCGTCACCTGTTTTTGTATGGCCTAAGAGTCTTTGAGAATGGTTGTTACATTTTTCAGATGGTTGAAAAAAACTTTTTTAAGAATAGTATTTCATTGGGTCATTTGTAGAGACGTGGATGGACCTAGAGACTGTCATACAGAGTGAAGTAAGTCAGAAAGAGAAAAACAAATATCGTATATTAACGCATATATGTGAAATCTAGAAAAATGGTACAGATGAACCAGTTTGCAAGGCAGAAATAGAGATGCAGATGTAGAGAACAAACGTATGGATACCAAGCGGGGAAAGCGGGGGTGGTGGTGGTGGTGTGATGAATTGGGAGACTGGGATTGACATGTATACACTAATATGCATAAAATAGATAACTAATAAGAACCTGCTACATAAAAATAAATAACTAAATAAAATAAAATTTAAAAAATAATATTTCATGACGTGAAACTAATATGAAATTCAAATTCAATGCCCATAAAAAAAATTTTATTGGAACACAGCTAGGCTTATTTGTTTTCTTGTTACCTATGGCTACTTTCTTGCTCCAGCCACAGAGTTGAATAGTGGCAACAGAGATAATATCGCCCACAAAGCTGAAATTATTTACCATCTGTCCCTTTACATAAGACTTTTGCCAGCCCCTGGTATAAATGATTCAATCAACAAAAGTTTATGGTGAACCTACTAGTGAAGGACGTGCTGTCCTGGTCCCCACGGGTGTTTACTGTCCTGCTAGAGAGACAGTCACAACCCAGGGTGACAAGTGCTAGGATGGGACAGCAAGGGGAGGTCCAGGGGGATAGAGCAGAGGCCTCTAAGCCAAACTGGGGAGTTCAGGGAAAGCTTCTCACAGGTGTTTCTGTCCAAGCAGAGACCTACAGAGTGAGAAGGAGCTGGCCACGTGAAGATGGATGAGGGGAGGTGGCAGGAAGAATGTTCTGGGTAAAAGAACAGCAAGTCCAATGGCCAGAGGGATCAGACCATATTGCTGGAGGAACAGGGAGATGTTTGCGTTATCATTTGCATGATAGGCTTATTTCTAGTTAAACCAAGTTTAGTTTGCATATGAATAAATAACTGATATATAGGGCTCTTAGTGAAGGAAGCAAGGAAGGAAGGAAGTGTTACCACTGATTGATTGATTCACTCATCCACTCATTCATTCATTCTTTCAATAAGAATTGATTGAGCACCTCTGTAGTGCTGAGCACTGGGCTAAGTCCTGAGGATGCAGAGGAAAACCTGAGGAGGGCTCCGTCCTAAAGGTGCTCACAGTTTATTGAGGAGAGCAGACAAAAAAATAATTTCCGCAGATGCGAGGACCGCCCATACTGCCGTATCATGGAGGGCCCACCGCATTTCCAACCCCCTTCTCTCTGGCCACCTAGTCATTTTCCCAGCCTCCCGTGCAGCTAGGGGTGGGCATATAACCGGTTTTGGCCAATAAAATGTAAGAGAGATCTGCTGAGAAGTGTCTGGGAAAACTCTTCAGATTAAAGGTGAAGCCACAAAAGATACCACCACTTTGCCCCTCTTGCCTGCCTTTGCATAGAATTGTGATGATGGCACAGTGGGTTCTGTGGCAGCCACCTTGTGATCATGAGGTGATGAGCACCAGCATAAAGCTGGTCCCTGTTGGCTTCATCGAGCTGCTGCACCAAACCTGGAATTACACCTACCTTCAGGGACTCCTGGTTGAATTAGAAATTGCATGTTATTATTGTGTAAGCCAGAAGTTCTCAGCTGGAGTGATGACATCCAGGGGACCTTTGGCAATGTCTGGAGACATTTTTGGTTTTCACCATGGGAAGGGGGTTACTTCTGGCATCTAGTGAGTAAAGGCCAGGGATGGTGCTAAACATTCCACAATGCATAGGACAGTCCACACAACAAATAATTATCCAAAATGTCAATAGAGCCATGGTGAGAAACCCTAGTGTAAGCCATTATTGACCAAGTGCTTTCTTTTTTGATACAGGGAGTGGGAGAGCCTGGCCAGAGCTCACGGGACGGGGAGATAGGAGGAGGGGCAATGTCTACCTTAGGACACAGGAAAGAGGAGTGCAGGGAATTATTACAGCTGGCTTCACTCACACTGTTAGGCTTGGAGCAAGTTCCATGAGAGAGTTGTGGACCCCAGTCCCTCAGGTGAGACCCCACTGTGGGCTCCTCTAGGCCTAACCCTGCCTGTACCCAAGTGCCAACTCTGTGCCCCAGGCTAAGTGCTCATGTGGATCGCCTCCCCAAAATTTCCCAGTGATTCTGAATGGTCAGTATCATTTATTGCTGCTGAAATAAAATTTCATATTCTAAGGCAAGTCAAGGAAAATTTAAACATAAATAATTTTCTCTGTCCTTTGGCCGCCTCTCTCCCCTCTGCAATGCATTGTGTGTCTGCATTATGCATCGACCAAACCTCCCCACTAGCAGAAATACCTGCTCAACCATAAGGAGCAACTTTCTCCACTCCTTAAACTCTAACATTCCTTCTTAATCTTGTAAGGGGCCACCATGACCCATGGCCCACTACTCGCTTTGTGTCACCTGTCAATGATATGTCACTTAATGTACAGCCCTCTGTCTCAAAACCTTATATAACTGTGCTTTGACCTCTAATGGGCAGAACAGTCCCCAGAGCTTTCTGAGTGGCTGTTCCCGGGTTATAATCCTCAATTTGGCTCGAATAAAAATTTCCATTTCTTCCTTAGACTGGTTAATTTTTTCGTTGACATTCCCATTGTACAGCTGTGAAAAGTGAGGTGCAGAACAATGGGGTCCCATGGTTAATGACATGTTTTGGAGACTGACTAACAGGTTTTTTTAATCGGCCATTTAGCATTGTCCCTTAAGCATCTTAGTTTATCGTTTTGTTTTGTTTGTTTGTTTGTTTCCCAAGTCAAAAGAGCTTTTATTCATTTTTAAAATATCACAAAACAGTCTGGCCTCTTGCGGTTTCTGTAGCTGGATCACTCAGATCTTATTCTTCAGCCTGCTGAACTGTTTCTTTTTCAGAAACATAGATACCATCCCAAAATTTTCTGATATCCGTGTTTTTAACTGTTGTGGCTTGCTGAATCAAAGCAGCCAAGTCTGACACAAGTTCAGTGTTGTTTCCTTCAAGAATCAACGCATCTTTCTGGGCTTGAGATACTGAACAAGTAACGCCTGGCCTCATCCGAACCCTGCGGATATATTTTTCACCCCAAAAATTCCGGATTTCAACAAGAGAAGCATTCTCCTGAATAATAACGTTGATGGGGGAAGTAAGCATACACAGACCTCATCTTGCAACGGAAGCCCAGTGTAACACCCTTGATCATGCTCTGTACATGGCTACAGATAGTGCAAACAGTCACCAGTTCCTTTCTAATCCCCCACCATTTGTCAACCGGAGCCTCTTTTTCTTTCCAAGGAGACTAAGTTCTACATTGATGTGATTGAAGTCCCTCTGCAGGGTACCTCTGGGGCCCTTCACAATAACTGCGCATCCCTTCAGAGTAATGTTGACATTTTCTGGAATGTCGACAGTCTGATTGCTGAGAATGGTCTTCATTCTCACAGTAGGTACAGCAAAAAGCTATTTTATCATTTTGATCATCACTTTCCAGATCTGTAAAACAACACTACTTACTTTATAAACATTATTATGGGGTAAAAATAAATAATGCATGTAAAGGGCCTGACATGTGGTAAACATTTCACAAATGGCTGTTGTTGTTCCTACTATTTCTTAGTATGCCCACTGGGGCTAAGGAGCTGGGGCTGCAGTGCAAATGTCAAAGCCAGGCCATCATCACGGTCGCCTGAGTCACCCACTTGCAGTGGGGACCCAGAAACAACTGAGGGAGGGGAGATTCTGGGAGCCACTGGGGAGACAGAAAAAGTCATTGAGATAGGGGAGTGTGAATGCAGACTGAGATTCATTGAGTACTTTAGGCACAAGACCTAAACAGTTATTTTGCACAGGAACCAAAAGACTTTTTTTGGCCACGCCACACGGCTTATGGGATCTTAGTTCCCTGACCAGGGATTGAACCCTGGGGCCCTTGGCAGTGAAAGCACTGAGTCCTAACCACTGGACTGCCAGGGAGTTCCCCCAAAAGACTATTCTGAGACTACCTTCTGGCCGGGGGACTTTGGTCCTTGGTCCTTACCTGGCTTGGGAAAGAGTGAGGTCACAGTCTTTCAGGTACGTCTCACCGAGGAGAAGGAAGAAGACATCCCTCCAGGAAACTTGGAGGGTTGGAGTCCAAACACAGATGGGGGGTGGACCTTGCATTGGTTGATTCCTGGCAGAGGGTGTGGCCCTGGGAAGGAGGGTGCTTCACACCCTTGCTCTTTGTTCCTGGGAGTCACCAAAGGCACGTGTGCTCCATTTCCATAACGCAAAGTCTCTTGCCAGGTTGCGGGCAGATTTCTGGGAATTGAGGCTCCAAGCATAGACAGGTGTGAGTGTCTCTTGTGAAAATTCTTCTTCTCTTAAATATGTCACTTAGAACTACTCTGCCGATGGCTCCTGAGACTGGGGCCCTCTCTTCAACCCACTCCTCTGCATTTTCACTCAAGAGCAAGTTTATCTTCTGTGTTGCACACCCAGGCCACACAAGAGGGTAAATAATCTTTCTAAACAAACAAATATACAGACTCTCAGGGGGAAATAATATCCATTTTGTGTCTATACCACCATTTATTTATTTACTCACCTTATTGTTCTGGGGCATTTGAGTAGTTTCAAGTTTTTGAGTTTTTGGCTATTACAAATAGTGCCGATGTAAGCAGTCTTATAAATGTTGTTTTGGGGGAGCACATGCCTGCATTTCTGTTATGCACGTATCTAAGAGTAGAGGTGCTGGGTCAGCTTTACTAGATGTTACTACTCAGTTTTCCAAAGTAGCTGTACCATGGTCCACTCCCACCACCAGCAGTACATGAGAGATCAGGTTGCCCCACATCCTCTCTGACATTTGGTATCACCAGTCTGAGAATTTACAGCTACAGCTGCACACAGGAGCATGGCTGCATCTCACAGACATGAAATAGGGTGAAAAAGACCAGACATAAAAGTAAACATGCCATCTAATTCCCACTTACATAAAGCCCCCAAACAGGCAAAAATAATCTAAGGTGTTAGAAGTCAGGATAGTGGGACCTATGAGAAGCAGGAGGGGGGCTTCTAGGGTGCTGGTGATGTTCTGCTTCTTAATCTGGGTGCTGGTTACACTTTACTCCCTTTGTGAAAATTCATCAAGCCATGTAGTCAGGATTCATTCAGTTTTCTGTTTGTTATACTTAAATAAAAATTTCAAAAAAATATTCTCTCAATCTCCTTCTCTCCCTTCCTCTGTCATCTTTCCTCATGGTACTTGGTTGGGAACTGTCCCCATCAGAGTCCCCTTCATGGCTCTGCGACCTGTACAGTTGCACAGGTTCTACACTCAGAAGAACCTTTGATTGGTTTCATGCTCTGCCATCTTTGTCTTGAAATTCTTAATACTTTTTGAACAAGGGGCCTTTTGCTTGCTTGCTGAGCCTCACACATCACATAGCCACCCTGGCCATGGGCAGCTGCCAGTGTCTCTGCACAGATCCCCACGTAAGGCTTGGTCTCTGCTGGGCACTGAGGACAGGGCCAGGTTGCTGCTCTGCCTGATCAGGGAAGGTGCCAAATGCCCATTTTGGCCCCAGGATGGTTCTCCCTCCTGCGAGAACCTGGGATTGCATTTACCTGCGGATGGAATTACCGGGTCATAAGGTAGGTTCATGCATAATGCCTCTCATGGCTCTCTGCCCCTGTGCTTCCATCTGCCTTAAAAAAAAATTGTAAAATATACATAACATAAAATTGACCATCTTGGGCTTCCCTGCTGGTGCAGTGGTTGAGAGTCCGCCTGCCGATGCAGGGGACACGGGTTCGTGCCCCAGTTTGGGAAGATCCCACATGCCGTGGAGCGGCTGGGCCCGTGAGCCATGGCTGCTGAGCCTGCGTGTCCGGAGCCTGTGCTCCGCAACAGGAGAGGCCACAACAGTGAGAGGCCCATGTACCGCAAAAAAAAAAAAAAATTGACCATCTTAACCATTTTCAAGTCTGTAGCCCAGTGGCATTTAAGTACATTCACATTGTTGTACAACCATCTCCACCATCTGCCTCTTGAACTTTTTCATCTCCTCAAACAGATACTTTGTACCCATGAAACAATAACTCCCATTCCCTTCCACCTGCTTTTACGATTTTTTTCCTGTCTGTCTCTCTTCCCAAAAATTACACTGTGAACTCCGTGAGGGCCGAATGGGGCTTACTCCCCTTCAGATAAGGAGGAGCATATATGATGTACACAGGGCTTGGAGGACATGGGGAAGAAAATAGTTTTGTTAAATAAATTTAAAATATGGGATATAATTTAACCCTTGTTTGAAAACTGGGCTGATTCTTGGGCTAATAAATTCTCTAAATTCAGTGTTGAGCCAGTACCCAGCACAAAGCTGGATCCAAAACCTCTTTGCTGACAGAATGAATAAGGAAGGCATTAACTCTGCTACCAATAATAAAATATTGACTCTTTATTAAGCACTTACTAGGGGCTCAATATTCAGAAAGGACTTAGTATTTGACACTCAATATATTTTCTTCTTTTCTTTATGAGCATTATCACATTTGACCCTATGGTCACCCTCTAAGGTGGCCACTCAGTTTTCGAGGGAGAAACAAATTCAGAGACATTGTGTCCCCTGCCAGAGGTCTCGCAGCTGACAGATGGTTCCAGTCTGGGCGACTCCAAAGCTCAGTGCTTTCAGTATTTACTTTACAATGCCTCCCTGGCTTAATTAACCAAAACAGAATTTCTGACAGTTTTTTACTTTTGTTTGAATAAAACTAGTTTTTCTTTTCTGATTACAAACATGGATAAATTCGCTTTTAAAAAAAATTCAGGCACTACAGAAAGTGAAAATGTGAACTTTTAAGACTTCTTAGAATGTTCTGTCAAGACTCATGGTAACCCTACCAGGGGTAGCAGAATTTGGAGAACATGCTCCTGATCAACTCCTCCTTCTGAGTTTTGTTTTTTTTTTTTTTTTTTTTTTGCGGTACGTGGGCCTCTCACTGTTGGGGCCTCTCCCGTTGCGGAGCACAGGCTCTGGACGCGCAGGCTCAGCGGCCATGGCTCACGGGCCCAGCCGCTCCGCGGCATGTGGGATCTTCCCGGACCAGGGCACAAACCCGTGTCCCCTGCATCAGCTGGCGGACTCTCAACCACTGCGCCACCAGGGAAGCCCCCTCCTCCTGAGTTTTATCTCCAGGTCAAGGAATATATATTACATACAATGACCTTTCTTTCTAGGTCATTCCCTCTTCAGAGTTCTTTGTAGAGAACCGAGGAAGGTTTGCAGGTGCTAAAACTACCTCCTCCTCCTCCTTTCCCCTGACTCGTGTTTCCCATAAGAGTTTTTCTTTTCTATTCCATAGACTGGCCTTCCTCCAGCCAGGCATAAGTTTGTTTTCTGAGCGTTGGTTTCTCTTTGGGGGTAATAAGGAAGTTGTCAAGCAAAACTGTTTTTTCCAGGGTAGCTGAGATAAGCCTCTTATCTGTGGAGGAGCGGAGAGCAGCCCTGGGATAGGATGACGGGGCTGTAGTGGGTGGCCCCTGGATTGGCTGCCCATGAGCTCACCTCCTGGGACATATGATAAATATGGCTCTGACCAAAGCATCTTCTGAGACAGTCTGGAAACTGGCAGCATATTCTCCCTTGGAGAGCTGGGACTACTACCCCTCACTGGATACAACTTGCAGCAGACAGGGAGTGGTGCCTACACGTTGCTGGGAGTACCCAATGCAGAGCCCTCCGGTTGGAAGGTCGGGACCAAAATTGCCCTGGGACAGGAGTGACTTTCATGGTCTGAGGTTGGTTGAACGATAGTCTCCCCTTTGAAGGCTGGAGTAGTGGGTAGGTATCTTGGGGTCCTGAAAGGAGGGTAGACCCTGAATCTAGTCCCAGTGCTGCTTCTAGCTTGCTAGGCTTCAGTCTCTTCATCTCTAGAAAGATAGAAAATTCAATGATGTGATCTCAACCAGGTGTCATGCAAAGAGCTCTGAACTACCTTGGACACAGAAGCACTGAACTCAAGTCCTAGCTTAGCAATCCTGAGCAGGGAACTTCACTTATCTGGGCCTCAGTTTCCTCATCTGTAGAACAGGGACAGCATTACATACCTCTCCTGCTCATTTCCCTAATGGAGGTTGTAGAGGTCAAGTTATAGGCTTTATGTGAAGGTACATAGTAAAGGGAAACTTCACATAAATGGGGACGCTGTTATTACCTATGGCTGGATTAAGATTTTATCATTTTAAGTTTCTTGGAAGCTAGCCCAAGGACAGGGAGATCTTATGAAAAGAGTTCTGGTGGCCTGCTGCTCTGACAGGGATTTGAGAGGGGATTATAACATTGCATGGTCTGTGGTCTTGCATAGAGGACAAGATGGGGTGAGAGCACAGATGTGCTGGATGGAGGGGAGCCGCGGTCATTTTTGGAGCTCTCCAGCTTTGTGTGTGATGACCCCACTGTCCCTGCAAGTCTGCCCCACTGCTGTATCATGGGGCCTGAAGTTCCACCATTAGGGAGTTCAATCTTTTGGGTTTTGAAAGATCCTCAAAAGATGCAAATCCCCAATATTTTGGAAAACAGGTACCAGGTGACGTGTGTTTGATGGTGACAATCGGATTGGGCAGATGGTACAAGTCCAGCCCTTTACATTGAGCTGTGGGTCGGCTCAGGCAGAGCTGACCCGCACAGGGGCACCACGTGGCTGCTCAGATATCTCTGTGATCTGAAGCTTTGTGCAAAATCCCACTGGGCCCTGCTGTGGTCAGCCCGTGGCTGGAGCCCTCCGTCCCAGCCTGGCCTCACATTTTGAAGTGGACAAGGACCAGCTGGGGAGTGCCCAGAAACGGGTGCCCAGGCAGGGGATGGGTGCAGAAGCAATGTGATTTGAGGTCATCAGGTGATGGGCTGGAACAGAGAGGACTCAGGGGGTGAGGTGCCCTCTCCTCAGGCCGTGAGGGCCTGCTGCCAGCCGAGTCAACTCAGTCTAAGGAGGACTGTCCTTAATTCCTGCCGGCTGACAGCGGAATGATTTGCCTTGAAGGGTGGTGAGTTCCCATTGCAGGAAGGGTTCCAACAGGGGATGCGAGTCTGCAAAGCAGTCCTACCCTACAGGAGGTGGGCTGGATACTTCTTAGGTCCCTTCCAACTCTAGGAACCTGCTAAGGACCCCACAAAGGAGAAGGAACACCTGAATTTTTCCCATCTAACACCTGGGAGCTGGGCATGGGAGCAGGATGGGTCCGGTGTTGAGGGAAGAGTTGACCACCTTGTCCCCCACTCGAGTCATGCCAGTGGAGGTTGGAGGTGTCCTCCCAGGAGCGTGTGGCCTGTGGATGGGAGGCATACCATCTCGGGAGCCCAGATGGAAGGCTTTGAGCATGAACAGGCACTCACCCTTGGGGTTCTAAGTGTCCATGGGCTCACCTGTGTCGATGAAAAGTAAACGTGAGCTCAGGGTCAGCCCTTGACCCTCCAGCCCATTGACTGGCTTCCAGCCAAGAGTCTGTGAGCCCCGCAAAGATTGTTTACAATCTTTGCCTCTGGGACACAGATTTCAATACCTGGGCACACGTGAATGTCTGACTCCACGGGTACAGGTCACGGCAGGTACATGTGTGGACGTGGGTTATCTCTGTCAGTGTGAAATAGTAGATTTGCTCACTTCTAAGTGTGTGTGTGGTTGTGTGTGTGTGTGTGTGTGTGTGTGTGTGTGTGTGCTTATGGGAGGTCTCTCAGCGTGGGAGAAAGAATTTAGAATCCAGAGAAGTGGATTCAAGCCCCAACTCTCTCCCCTTCCAGGCTGTAGGACCCTGGTCAAGTCTCTTAATCGGCAAAGCCTTAATCCCCCCACTGCCAGCCTGGCCCGTTGCCAGGGCTGTGGCCAAGTTGAATTGAGATCATGACGATGAAGGAGGTGCTGGGTGTCATGTGGCTGGTGAGCACATATCTGTGTATTGTATATTTTTTCCACAAACACTGAGAGCCTCCTAGGCAGTGTGGACGCAGCAGAAACCAGGCAGGCTTGGGCCCTTTCTGTGGAACGTGGATCTAGACAGGAAGGGCATTCAGCAAATAAATACTCAGATAATTATTTCCTTTACACTTGGAGTAAGGGGAATTCCAGGGTGTTATGAGTCCTTGTAAGTTTATGGTATACATGAGCATGTTGCTGGGTCACATGACCGTCTTAGCCCATTTGGGCTGCGATCACAAACTATCATAGACTGGGTGGCTTATAAACAACAGAAATTTATTTCTCACAGTTCTGGAGGCTGGAAGTCCAAGACTCAGGCACCGACAGATTAGGTGTCTGGTGAGAGCTTCCTGGTTCAAAGACCAGGTCTCTCCGTGTCCTCATGCGGTGGAAGTGGCAAGAGAGCACTTTGGGGCCTCTTTTATAAGGGCACTAATTCCTTTCATGAGGGCTCTGCTCAAATGGCTTGATTATCCCAAAGGCCCCACCTCCTACTACCATCACACTGGGGATTAGGTTTCAACATATGAATTTGAGAGGGACACAAACATTCTCAGTCTACAGCAATGAGTGTCTGTGGGTGTGACTCTGGGTCCACAGGCACTCTCCCTCTGAGTAACCAGCTGTTTATTGAGTATCTATTGTGTGAAGTCCAGTGGGGGCGGGGGAGGGGGGAAGAAGGGGAGTGGCTAAATTCCTCTAGGAAATGGTGCCAGAGCAGTTACAAAGTAACATAACAGGTGCATGAATTAGAGAACTGTGTACAGATGAGGTCAGGGTATAATTTAGAAAATAAACTCCAAATAGTAGCATGCTTGGGAAAAATTGGCAAACTCTCCGCTCCACAGTAACTTAAGGTCAGCTCTGTGAACTTTTCTGGTGTTTTGCTGTTGTTACTTTTTAACATGTCACCGGTATACGTCATGTCTTATCAGAAGTCCTGTGATCTGCAGATCACTTGGGTATTTCTGAGCAGACTCGGACTTTGCCCTGAAATCCACTTTCTGCCAAGGCAATCAGCAAGTTTACAAGAGCAGCTGGGTTTCCATGCAGCTATGGTCTGCTGCTGTCTCAGGGTTACTGTCTGGAAGCATGGACCAGACAGGGTGGGATTTCCTGACAGGCAGGCAGAACTTGGGTGAAGTCCCAGGCAAAGCAGGGGCACAAAACAGGAAAACAGAGGAAGGAAAAGAAAGACTTGCTTTGATGAATTCTAGATAGGCAGAGTTTTACAATCAGAAAGTCTGGAAAGACTTAATTTCAGCACATATAGAATTTGTGTGCATGTGTATGTATGGCGTGTGTGTGGGGGGGTAATATTAAAACACCATCTTCTCAGGCTTAGAGACTTTAAAAGTCTGAGGACACGTCTGCCCCACAGAAGATCTTCCAGGGTGTCTCCCTGGGGGAGGGTATGTTTGCCCTCCTAGGTCAGCCACACTCTCTCAATCGTGTGCTTAGTGTTGCAAGACAGAATCTTTGGAACATTACAGAGGAGGAGCGGCCAGGGGGGTAGGAGGAGAGTGGGTGTGAGCTCTGTCACAGCTTCCCAGAGAGGAAAGAGTCGCAGGAAGAAGTAAGAGGACGAGGTATCAAACACTGCAGCACCTTGAGGGAGGATGAGGAATGGGAAGAGGTCACTGGATTAGGGTAGGAGGCCTTGGGAGATTCTGAAGTTTCTCTTCACTGGGGAAACACTCTTGGATGGCCAAGGTCACACATCACCCACACCACCTCTCCTTGCCTCTGGGCTGGGGGTTGCTCCTCCTTCATCTTCCCCTGGGCTCAGAGCACTGTTGTTCCAGGGAAGGGGTGGTCAAAACAAGGCAGTTTTCTTGAAAAAACATCACAAAAGAAAACCATTGCCAGGTGGAATTGTACTGATGCTCTGATTAGAAGTAGCAACGTGTCCTTTGAATGCAGTAGGAGGATGCTGCAACCATCAGCAATGGTGAAAACCGTTTCCATAGCAATGACAGTTTTTTAAGGAATGACTGCACCTCTTTTCTCATTAGCTGGGGAAGGATGCTGTGCCCTCATTGTGGTGGGCCCCCTCGAGCCAAGTTAGCACAGGAAGAAAAGGGGCTGGTTTGGTGGTTCTCTTACTGAACAGCTTCTCTGCCAACCTCATCCAATTTGCCCTGATCGCAGGAACATACGGAGCAAGCAAAGAGAACCCTGACACCATTCAGTGAATATTTCTTTTTCTTTTCTTCCTTCCTTCCTTCCTTCCTTCCTTTCTTTCTTTCTTTCTTCCTTCCTTTCTTTTTTCTTTCTTTCTCTCTCTCTTTCTTTCTCTCTCTCTTTCTTTCTTTCTCTCTCTCTTTCTCTCTTTATTTCTCTCTCTTTCTTTCTTTCTCTCTCTCTCTCTTTCTCTCTCTCTTTCTCTCTCTCTCTTTCTTTCTCTCTTTCTTTATTTCTCTCTCTCTCTTTCTTTCTTTCCTTTCTCTCTTTCTTTCTTTCTTTCTTTTCTTTTTCTTTTTCTTTCTTCAGCTGTGGGGCTTGTGGGATCTTACTTCCCCCACCAGGGATCAAACCTGTGCCCTTGGCTGTGAAACGTGGAGCCCTAACCACTGGACCACCAGGGAATTCCCTTAGTGAATATTTCTGGATCAGCTTACTTGGATCTTAAAATCAAATAGATCTTTGACCTAAACTTCTCCTAAGACCACGTGCTACTAAAGAGAGAGAGTAGGGACTTCCCTGGCGGTCCAGTGGTTAAGATTTCACCCTTCCACTGCAGGGGGCGTGAATCCTGCATGCCTCACAGAGCATGGCCAAAAAAAATAATAATAATAATAAAATAAAAAATAATAAAGAGAGAGAGTAGCTATCAGGGAAATAGAGCATTACTGTCATCACCACCTACTAACACCTCCACTCCCGCCCATGTGAAGAATTGAACATTCTCTTTGAGGGCACAACCTACATCTTGTTCCCTAGCACCGAGCAAACTTCCCGGTACATAGTGGGTGCCTGTTAAAGGTTTGTTGAAAGAAATTAATGAGAAGAAAGCAAAATATTTTCTTCTATGATTTCTTTTCTTATCCCACGTAACGCCACATTTTGGAAGCACAACTGTAAGGCAGCCTCTGAGGCTTTCAAGAACATTAGTCAATTTCCAGATAAATTAGAGACGTGTGTTGCTAAAAGTTTTCATGTAACTCAAGTGTTCCTTTAAGGAACATTAAACAACAAATAAGGCCTTCCAAATTGCCTGCTTCTTTGTTTTCTCATTTCCTCCAAGACTGTCCATGTGTGGACACTCCGCAGTGCCGGTGGTACCCACTGGCCTCTAGCCATCCTCCCTACCCTTCCTCCCAAGACCCATGTTAGAAGGAAGAAAGGCATCCTTGACTGTTACTGTCACCTTCAAATCTCTCTGTTATGTCCCTGTGCCTTTTCTTCCCTCTACTTATGTATCTTCCTCACATTCACATGGATCCCTGCACATCTGAAATCATAATTATAGGTTCTTATTTTTGCCTCTAAGTGGGACATAGTAATAGAGTACATTTTAAAGTAATGAATCAGTTGGTAAACACAGAAGATACATGATACATAGTACGTAAATACTTAATACACTAAATAATAGTAAATGCGTGATGAGGCCATAATTACAGATTAGAGTGGGCAATCCATAAATCTAAACTCCATAGGAATCTCTGGGAGCTCAGGACTGAGATTCAAAACATACTTTATTTTTCTTTTAACTTCCACCAAAGGGCAAAGGGTTTCTGAGCAACCCTGGGAAAACTAGAAAGCCCCAGGTGTTTCAGATTAAAGACACTCTAATCAAGTGAGCTGCCTACACCCCAGCCTACTAAAAAGCTGCCCAGGAGGAGGTGGTTCTTTTGTCTTTTCCATGGGCAGCTGCTTCATTCTAGATGGAAAACGGAAGGGCCTGGGCTGCTTTAAGATGGAACTGGTGCAAATTCATTTATTGTATGTTAACTAAACATTCTTAGGTATTGTTCAGTTTACTAAATGTTTGTTATACATTTATTCCTTTGTTTAATAAGTACATCGGTCTAGGTACTCAGGATACAAGACCTAGCAAAACAGACAAAGGGGAGGGAGAGAGGTTCACACAATAAACCACTAAACACGGAAAGATATGATATTGCCTAACATCGGGGGGTGCAGTAAAGGAGGAGACGGTGTGCTAATGGGAGTGCAATGGGAGGGCCTCTATGGGAAGGTGACATTTGAGCAGAGCCCTGAAGGAAGTGAGGGAGCAAACTGTAAGGTGGTCTGGAAAGAGGGAACAGCCAGGGTGAAGACCCAAAGTGGAACAGGCCTGAGGGACAGCAATCAGGGCTGCATGAGGGGAGTGGAGTAAGTGAGTAAGAGGGGACAGGAGAGGTGATGAGGCCGGGTCAGTGGGGCCTTACTGGCCATTGTAAGGACTTAGACTTTGAGCCATTGGAGACAGGAGAGTGACAGGCTCTAACTTAATTTGTAAAAGCTCCCATGGCTGCTGAGGGGAGAAGTTACTGTAAGGAGGACAAGGGTAGAGCAGGGAGATCAGTTAGAAGGTGACTGCAGTAGTCCAGGTGAGCAGAGATGGGGCCTAGACTGGATGGTGGTGGAGGAGGAGGGGAGATGTGGTTCCAGGCCAGGTGTGTGTGTTTTTTTTAAATTTATTTAATTAATTAATTTATTTTTGGCTGCGTTAGGTCTTCGTTGCTGTGCATGGCCTTTCTCTAGTTGTGGCGAGCCGGGGCTGCTCTTTGTTGCAGTGTGCGGGCTTTTCATTGCAGTGGCTTCTCTTGCTGTGGAGCGTGGGCTCTGGGTGCATGGGTTTCAGTAGCTGTGGCTCGTGGGCTCTAGAGCACAGGCTCAGTAGTTGTGGCACACAGGCTTAGTTGCTCCGCAGCATGTGGGATCTTCCCGGACCAGGGCTCGGACCTGTGTCCCCCTGCATTGGCAAGCAAATTCTTAACCACTGTGCCACCAGGGAAGCCCCGGGTGTGCTTTGAAAGTGGAGCCAACAGCCTCTGCTGATGGATCAGACGTGGGGAGCAAGAGAGAGAAAGGAGTTAGGGATGACTTCAAATGTTGGACCTGAGCAATTGGAAGAACAGAATTGCCATTTACTGAGCTGTCTTGTGAAATATTCTTAACAGCCTGTGAGATAGACAGGTAGGTCTCAGGCACATTTCAGATGAAGACACTGGGCCAGAAAAGCTGCAGGAGCTGCCCGCAGTCCCAAGGGGCAGGACGTGGCCTCTGGCTCCAGCTGTATTCATTTCCTATTGTTGCTGTCACAAAATACCACAAACTCTGTGGCTTTGGAATAACATGAAGCAATTATCTTATGGTTCTGGAGGTCAGAAGTCCAAATTCAGGGAATTCCCTGGCCATCCGGTAGTTAGTACTCCACACTTCCACTGCAGGGGGCCGGGGTTCCATCCCTGGTCAGGGTACTAAGATCTTGCAAGCTGTGCGGTGCAGCCAAAAAAAAAACAGTCCAAAATCAATCTCAATGGACTAGAATCAAGGTGTTGGCAGGGCTGTGTTCCTCCTGGAGGCTCTGGGGGACTAGCTGTGAGACCTGGGGCATGACCCCCTGTGGATCAGCTTCCTCCTCTGGGAAATGGGACAAGGGTAGCCCTTCCTCCCAGGGATGCTGAGGAATTTAAATGAGACAACAGCTTCGAGAGCTTATAGTACTCACATTAAGGGTAGGTTGGTTGGGCACATGGGTCAGCCTGCTAGCCCACCCGGCAGACTCCGAGGCCTCTTCTAAGGGAGTTGTCTGTTTTGGTTGCAGTGCAATGGAGCCGCCGCGGGGCCCAAGGAAGCCTCTGTCAGGGAGAAGAGCCAGGTCTCTGGACAGGCTGCAGAACCCCCAGAAGGATTCAGAGTCGTGGGACTGCTGGTGCATTTCCCGGCCCACCAGCCCCTCCAGGAGGATGCTGCGCCGGACGGCCAGTGATGGGGCCAGATGTCCCAAGAGCCCAGCTCAGTCTGCGGAGGCTCAGGGCACCACGGCTGCAGCCCTCAGCCCGGAGGAGACCAGGGAGTTTCTCCCCAGTGAGCAGAGGCCTCCGCAGGACACCAAGAAGGACAAGGCCCAGTGTCGGGCCCAGCAGGGTTGGCTGAGGACCATGATGAACTTCTTATTTGGGACGGGCCCTGAGGAGCCCAAGGAAAAAATCAACAAGAGGGCCAAGGGGAAGGAGGGCCTCCCCGAGCCTGCAGAAACCCCCGAGACACCGGGCGAGCCAGCTCCCAGGAAGAAAGCCCACAGCAAGAAGGCCAGCCGCAAGAAACACGGTCACAAGAAACATGGTGCTGAGGAAACCAAGGGCATCCGAGATCAGGAGGCCAAAGGGCAGGAGGCCAAGATGGCTGGTGCCTCATGCTGCGAGAAGGCTGATCTGGGCCCAGCAGCTGGGGGTGAGCAGACCATGCCCGTTTCTATGGTAACCCCACAGCCACCATCCCCCACCCCAAGGGCTAGGGTGCTCTGAGCTGGCTGCTCAAACCTCTCAACAGAGGGGGACTTGGAAGGTAGGGCCACTATCAGGAACAACACCACTTCTTTTTTTTTTTATAAGATTTAAAAAAGATTTATTTTATTTATTATCATTTATTTTTGGCTGCATTGGGTCTTCGTTGCTGCTACTCTTCATTGAGGTGCGAGGGCTTCTCATTGTGGTGGCTTCTCTTGTTGTGGAGCACGGGCTCTAGGCACGTGGGCTTCAGTAGTTGTGGCACGTGGGCTCTAGAGCGCAGGCTCAGTAGTTGTGGCACATGGGCTTAGTTGCTCCGCGGCATGTGGTATCTTCCTGGACCAGGGCACGAATCTGTGTCCCCCTGCATTGGCAGGCGGATTCTTAACCACCACGCCACCAGGGAAGTCCAGCACCACTTCTCTGAGGCAGAGCAGCACCATGGCTGAGAACTTGAGGTCAAACCCCAGTTCCACCACTCGCTGGCTGTGTGACCTGAGGCTGGCGACTTTCCTCTCTGAGCCTCCTTTTTTTTTTCCCCTTGATACAATGGAGATGATAACAGTTGCTATCTCGGGGGGTGGCCATGGCCCAGAGCTGACACATGGGAAGTGCTTCATAAGTGGCAAATATTATTGTTAGGTACTCTGGTTTGAGGAGCACAGACCAGGGAGAAATAGGAAGACAGAGGGGAATCAAGGAGGGAAGACAGAGGGGAATCAAGGAGGGAAGCCCTACCCACCAACACTAGTCTACATGTGAGGACTCGGGGTGGGTGACAGGGAAATAGAAACAGCTTGCTTCTGGGGTGCAGGTTCTAGACTTGGCTCCATCAGGAATAAACTTGCTGTGTGACCTTGAGCAAGTTGCTGTCCCTCTCTGGAACCTTTGATTCTCGTTTGTAAAATGAAGGAGCTGTTCCCCAAGGTGCCTTCCTTTTCTGACGCTTAGCGTCCTGGAGTTGAATGTTCCACAGGCTGCTGGAGGAAGATGAAGCTTTGCCCTATAGGACTCAAAACTCACCATGTTTTTAATGGGGGAGAAGGGACACAAGGAAGATCCAAGATATTTTGGGGGTGGGGGGAAGGATGTCTGGGTAGAGGCAGCTTCTTTTCAAATGGAAACCTTGGTGGGTTTCTGATTTTTTTTGGTTAAGCCTAGAGCTGCTCCAGCAGTCCGTGTCCTGCTGTGAATTCTATGCTGTTTTATTGTGTTGATTAACAAAGTTGGAAGAATGTCACTGACACCCACACACTGCCCCACTCACTTGGTTTCATCTTTATTACAGGAGGGGAAGTTTCTGACCTCCGCCAGTTCTCCCTCCTTGAAGGTGGAGGTGCTGGAGTCCGGAAGGTTTCTTCCCAAGCCACAGGTCGCCAGGGGGAAGAGGAGCTCGGAAAGCCTGACAGTGAGTCAGAATCTTCTTAGTGACCTCTTTGCCTGCAGCTGGGGCAGCTGTTGGCAAACGAGGTGAAGTGCTCCCGATGCCTGCTTAGACCTCTCAAAATGTGTGTGCTGATCTCACCGGTTCTGGTGTTTCTGGTCGCATTTACATTAGAGTTTCACAGAAGGGAGTCTCAGGAATTAGACTGGCTGCTGGCAAATACTCCTGCCTTGTGTGTTGAGCATGGGACTTTTTTCTTTTTTAGTCATTTTAAACTCATAGAAGGAATATATACATATATATACATACACATATATATACATATATATTTAAATATAGAGAAGAGTGGAAAGAGTAGTTCTATGCACACTCATATACTCACAGTTGTTAACAGTTGGCCATATTTGCTTCGTGTGTGTATAATTTTGTTGCTGAACCATTTTAAGTAAAATGATGCTTCAACCTTAAATCTTAAGCACATATCTGCAAGAAATAAGAACAGTCTCATACACAACCATAGTCTTGTTATTGCCCCTAATAAAAAAAATAATGCTGTATTAATCTAATTCCCTACAAAGAATGGGCATATTTTATTTTATATTTTATTTATTTATTTTTTAAATGAATTAAGTTATTTACTTATTTTTGGCTGTGTTGGGTCTTCGTTGCTGTGCGTGAGCTTCCTCTAGTTGCGGCGAGCGGGGACTACTCTTTGTTGAGGTTTGCCGGCTTCTCATTGCGATGGCTTCTCTTGTTGCAGAGCACGGGCTCTAGGTGCACGGGCTTCAGTAGTTGCGGCACGCGGGCTCAGGCTTGTGGCTCGCAGGTTCTAGAACACAGACTCAGTAGTTGTGGCTCACGGGCTTAGTTGCTCCGCAGCATGTGGGATCTTCCCGGACCAGGGCTCAAACCTGTGTCCCCTGCATTGGCAGGCGGATTCTTAACCACTACGCCACCAGCGAAGTCCCAAGAAGGGGCATATTTTAAACGATATGAAATGGAGAATCTATGCATCTGTCAAAGAATAGCGAAAAGGCATTTAATTGGTTATTTTGCAGGATAATTGTTTTCTCACATGAGAGGGAGTTGTCAGGTAGACTGAGTCAAAGTACAAAAGCCTAACAAGATTTAGAAATGAGAGAGAAGAAAGGGGTGAAAAAACCTGCAGATAGCCTGGGAGGAGGGAATCTTGTTTGCACCTTCTTTTGTGTAATCTGATCAGCTGGCAACTAAGCAGAGGCTCCTTTGGGCACATTGTCTTTGGGTAAGTCGACTGGAATATCAAAGAAAACCATTTATGTTGTTTGGGCTTCTCTGTAAACCCTTGGCAGTGTAGTTGGGGCACCAACGGGGCAGGCTACCTGTGTCATGCCTGCTGGAGTGCCTCTGTCCAGCTTAGTTAGGCCTGGTCTCCATCATTTCCCATGCTGGAATTTTGTAGGTTGGATCAACATTAGCCTTGCAAAGTATTTCCAAGCACAGTCTCTCATTTGATGGCCTGACAGCCTTGTGAGGGAACCAGGATGGGGATTATGATCCACACTTCACAGAGGAAGAGATGAAGGCCCAGAGAGATTAAGAGACTTACCCAAGGTCACACAGCTTGTCAAACCCCAAGTAGATACGCACAGATCTGCAATGTTCAAAGGAAATCATGGGGCACAAGTTGAATGCTTGAAGGACTGACTTGAAACTTCCTGCATAAAATTTCATGCTTTGGCCTAGTACCCTTCGCCTGTGGATCTTCCAAGCCTCTCTCAGAAGGACCAGTCCCTGGAATGTGGTGCTTCTCCCACACCCCACCTTCTGTGCTCAAGGAGTTGTTTTAAGAGGACCCTGAAGGCCCAAGTTGGTCTCAGAACTCCAAGACAGTCATTAGAAAGGATTCTCTGTGCATCTAGAAAGATTAACTGGGTGCATTTGTTTTCTTCCAGAGGATACCATCATCCAGAAGATAGTGGAATTTCTCCAAAAAGTGGGAGACCAGTGGGAAGAAGAGGTGAGGGGCAAACTGTCTGCACAGATGCCCAGGGGCCTGCTGCCTTCCCCTCCTCCTCCTTGCTCGAGCCCCACCTGTCCTTCTGGGCCTCAGTGCTCCCCTGCTCCAGGCTCTGTCACCTCCCTTGCCTGGGGCCACCCTGAAGCCCTTGGTTGCCCCTCAGTTGCTTCTTGGGGAGCTTTCCCCTCTCCTCAAGGTCAGGGGCTTGACTCAGTTTCTCTCATCTCCCCCACAGCAGCGTCAAGC
This sequence comes from Monodon monoceros, assembly GCF_005190385.1. Classification (NCBI taxonomy): domain Eukaryota; kingdom Metazoa; phylum Chordata; class Mammalia; order Artiodactyla; family Monodontidae; genus Monodon; species Monodon monoceros. The sequence continues at coordinate 37,950,489 of NW_021703780.1, forward strand.
TTCTCAGCCAGAGGTGGCTCCTCAAAACCCAGCACCAGGCTTCAGGAAGAAACCCCAAGAGAGAAAGTCTAGCCTCAAGAAAGCCTTTTCTCATAAGAAGCATGGTTCTGAGGAGCCCAAGAGAGCACGGGCTGCAGATGTTTCCAGCCCAGAGTCCCGGCCCCCCAAGAGGCCCAGCTTTCTGCCCCTGTGTGTTGGTGGCCATCGGCCCTCCAGCTCCAGCAGCCCAGGTGAGCAGGCTCACAGTTACCACGGCAACACTGCAACGCCTACTGTGCTGGAACCTTCCCCAAGGCTTGCATTGGCCATTTTCAGAGCTGCCATCCCAGTTCTGACTTTTGCTCTGCCCTAAGCAGTGTGGGGAGGGCAAAAGGGATACCTCCACGCACGAAGCCTCACTGTCTAGGCAACCCAGCTAAGCCCCTGATGGAAATCGTGTTCAGGGATTTCCCCCAACTATGCTCATCTCTCCGTAGCCTCAGCTTCCACACCTTGGCAGGGGGTAGCATGTGCAGGAAGGAACTGGAGCCTGGGAGGCAGGAGACCTGGGTTCTGGGCTCCATCTCTGTGCCTCAGTCTCCTTGCCTGTAAAATGAGACACTTCCCTGCTGTGTATCTATATGCAATCAGTCCTCATTTTATGAATTACATCTTATTATCCGCATTTCACAGACGAGGGAACTGAGGCTTAGGGAGGTAAAAGAATGTGTTTGTGGTCACATGGCCCATCAGTGATGGAGCCAGAGCTACAGGGAGAAAGGGTCAGCCTGGGTGTCAGGGAGGAACAGTCCAGCAGGTCATCTTGGCCAGAAGAATGTATACTTTAAAAAGAAGAAGGCAATGTTTAACACCAAAGAGTGGATCCCCAGTGGTGGGATTTCAGGCCGCAAGGGGAGATATTTTCATGTAGGGGGATCCTGGCTGTGATGAGTTTAACTCGTGCCAGGGCATCAGGCATTTACTCTCCAATTCATGGATCAAGTCAAGATGGTGGAGGGATGAGGTCTCCAGGGGAGGGAGGAGAGGGGAGCAAAGCCCAGGAAAGGCAGCTGTATGGAAGTGCAAAGGGATGAGGGAGCTTGGTCTTCAGTACATCAGAGCCACGGCCCTGCCCAGCAGCTCCCTGCCACCCCAGCAAGGCCTTTGCATGCACTAGCCACGGAGTGCACTTTGGAGTCTCTGCTGACTTCTGTGCATTAGTTAACACCCTCAGACTGATGAAGCTCACTCACCATTTCCTCTTCTCAGGTGTGGAAAAACCTGAAGTCCAAGAGGCTCTGTCTACAGACGGTGGGGATCTAAGTCCCTTCGAGCTTTCCAACCCAGCAGGAAGCCGGGGACCCGAAGAGGACCTGCAGCTGGACAGAGCCTCGGAATTCAGTCAGTACCCCCTCTCCTTTTCTCAGAGGCCCCTTGGAAGATGTCTGGTCTGACCCCTCTACTTGCAGAAGAGAAACTGAACCAGAGAGAGGCAGTGACCTGTCCTTACCTGCCTCTGAGTGAAGCAGGCTGGGGAGGCAGCTCAGGGTCCAGAGCACAGGCCCCGAGCCAGGCTGCTGTTACTCTGTCTGAGTCTCAGCTGTAAAACCACAACAGTGATAACATCGTCCTTGGTGAGGCCAACATAAGGCGATACAAGGAAAGCATCGGCCCATGGCAAGGGCTCGATAGATGGTACGATCTTTGGGCCTGGATTCAAATTTGGGCTCTGACCTCTCCAGCTGTGTGATCTTGGACAAGCTACTTCATCTCTGGTCTCAGTTTCCTCATCTGTAAAATGGGGATAATAATAGTACCTACTCTCTAGAGTTGTTGGAGGCTCTAAATGAATTAATGATGATAATGCATTTAGAGCAATACCCATGAGCAGCTAATAAATGTCAGCTGCCGTTTACTGTGACTATTAGTGTTGTTGTCATGTAGCCCAGCTTGAGAACATAGCCTCAGGAGAAGTAAAGAGGATAGGAAAGGGGGTAGGGGCCTTAGGGGAGAAGCTGAACCGATGGTAGCTGCCATCACTATTATTATTATTTTATCATTGGCAGAGCTGAGCCTAAGATCATATAATCACTGTCAGTTCTGTGTGTCTGAAGAACCACTTCCCCTACCTCCCCCATTCTGCCTTGTTTGCTTTTCACAGAAAATGTGCCTTGAAGGGGAATTGAGAGGGGCCCTTGTTCTACCTAGAAGAGGAGGAAAGAGCAGGGTGAGGGGACTTGTGGGGACCAGGCCTTTCCTTATGGTCTTGAGACACCTTCTCCTGGAGGCAGGGGCCTCGGCTGTTTCCTGCACCTAACAAGGCACATCTAGGCCCTTCCTCAGTGGTGAATGAATAAGTGAATATGTTCCCGTGAAGCCACCTCTGCCCGCAGGTTACCTCTGAGGAATCTGTGGTCCCCATGGGTTGGGCCTGAGACAACCTTAAAAGGCAAGCTCATTAGCACCCCACCCTGGAGACCTGTGAGAATCATCCAGGGAGCCATTGGGCCTTAGGAAATGAAGACTGACCATAGAAAGGCTTTTCTCAACACTCAAGGGTGAGCAACGGCTTTGTTCTTTTTTAGAATTTATCCAGAAGATCATTGACCTACTCCAAGTTGCAGAGGAGCAGGGGGGAGACAAGGTGAGGAAGACATTCCCCATGTAGACCCTGACCCTCACTATGGACACCCCTACCCCTACCTGGCACAATAACTTCCCTGCCCCTCCCCCAATTCTACATCTTGCCAGAGCCTGGCTCCAGTCTCTCCTTCCCAGAGCCTCCTCTGACCGCTGCAGGCTGTACTTGTTTCCCCAGCTCTGAGCACCAATCACCCTTCTCCCCCGGCCACACCCTCTGGTCCATAGTGGGTCTCTGTTTGTTTCAGGCGATGGTCTCTTTCCTCCGCTCACTTGTAACCTCCTCAAAGTAAGGGTCCCTGACTCAGTTTCTCTTATCTCCCCCACAGCAACTTCAAGTCCAGGAGCCAGAAGTGGCTGTAGGAAACCTGGCCCCAACCTCCAGGAAGAAATCACAAGAGAAAAGGTCCAGTTTCAGAAAAGCCTTTTCTCATAAGAAACATGGCTTCAAGGAGCCCAAGAGAGGGGGTGCTGCAGGTGCTGCCAGCCCAGACTCCCGGCCGCCAAAGAGGCCCAGCTTTCTGCCCCTGTGTGTTGGTGGCCATCGGCCCTCTATCTCCAGCAACCCTGGTGAGCAGGCCTGGGGTTGCCATGGTAACAGAGGCTGCCTCTGGCCCCTAGGCTTCTCCAGGGTAGGGTCGGCCAGCTGCTTGGTGCCCTGTGCAGTCTTGACTTTCACTCTCTGCTCTGAGCTGAGTGGGGAGGTGTGGGAGGGCTGTGGAGAGGAGAAAGGGGTCGGTTGCTGCCAGGACCCACCCCTATGACACACACCTTCCCTCCCCCCGACCATAAACACCTAAAAACAAATGTGGTATGAGAGCAGTGCATCTGTTCCTCAGATACATGCATCAGAATCACCTGGAAAGCTCATAGGAAAACAGAAACCCAGGTTAGATGAAGTAGGATATGGCCTGGGCCTCTGTTTTTTCACTACACCAAACTATGAGGACCACTGGTGTACAACAAATTCTCCTGACATTTACGGAGTGCCCGCTGCCTGCCACCTTCACACATATTATCTCATTTAACACCTCCACTCACAACCCTGTGAGGTCAGTCCTGTTACTCCCATTTGACAGATGGAGAAAGTGAGGTTCAGACAGGCTAAGTGACTTGGCAAAGGCTCGCAGAGTTAAAGGGGAAGTGGGCTCACTGGGTGGGACCTGTTTGTAGGCCTGCTTGTTTTCCTCCCAGACCATGAGGAGGCAAAGTGCGTGGTTGGAAGAAAGAATGAGATTTCTGGAGGCGCAAAAAGTACTGTGAACTCCTCTGAGGCAGGTCCAGTGGGGCTGGGGGTTCCCAAGGAGGCTGGGAAACCAGGACCCTTCTCGAGCCAGAGCCTTTGGACAGCTTCTTGTCAGAACCTGGGTTCAGCAATGTGCTGGTGGATTTGAGACAGGTGCAAACACGCTCACACCAACTCCTCTTTGCCCTCAGACCCGGAGGATCTGGAGTTCCAGGAGTCCTCGCCTGCAGAAGGGGGGCCAGTTGGATCCTCAGAAGCACCCTCCCAGGCCAGAAGCCACAAGCCAGAAGCAGGACCTCAGCCACATGGAGCAAATGAATCTAGTTAGTGCCACCCTGCTCTCTCCTGGGACAGCTTCCCCGGGGCTTCCGTTTTGCATGGATCTCACAGCCTGAATCCTAGTAGCGAACTGGGAAGACAGCTGACAAGTACCCCAGGAGACTCTAGAAGGGCAGAGAGGAGACAGGGTTGGCCTTTGAACAGGCGCTGGTGGGGCAGAGTTGCAGGTGGACAACCTTCTTCAGGTAGAGAATACCTGTCCATTCTGTGGGATGTAATTTCACCCCCATCACATGCCATTGCTTTGCCTGAATGTTTCATATAAAATTCCTGTCTTGCTCTGGGTCTCATAACCAGTGGCGCACCGGCAAACAAACTCTGGGTAAGGGCGGGGGGATTGGGGGAAGCCCTGATTTGTAGCATTTGCAGATTTCTGTGGTATAAAATTCCCACCACGGCCAATTTCAAGCTGCTGACAGTTTATAACAACAGGTCCACAAATGTCCTGAGTATTTACAATTAACTCTTGGTGCAAGCAAGAGTTTGCTTGCTTTTTATAGCCCAGGCTGATGGTACATTCCCGTCGCATCAGTAGCCATGGCATTTGCCCTCCCTACATTCTGAGGAGTTGTTCCTGGTCCCAGCTCCCATTCCTGACTACTCTGTAGCCTGGATAAGGTCTCAGTTTCCCCATCTGTCAGAATGGAGCTGAATGTGGTGACCGGTGAGGCTCGGCAGGCCGAATTGCCTTCTATTTCTATACAGCTAACCAAAACAAAGCTCACATGCTCCAGCCCTAGTTTAGGGGAAGATTTTTCTTTGCCCTTCATATCTAATCTGTGTACTGTGTTTTAGAGACAAAATACTTCTGCAATCGATGGATGGGTTATTACACAACAACATGTCAATAATCCCTCAATCCTTCTTTATTTTCCTTAGAGGAGCTGATCATCCAGAAGCTGGTGGCCCTTCTCCAAGAAGTGGATGGCCAGTTGGGGGAGCAGGTGAGGACTGCTCAGTCTCCACAAAGACTGGACCCAAGTTCAGTCCCCATCTTTGCGTCTGGGTGACTGTGGTAGGCCCCTTAACCTCTATGAGCCTCTGTTTTCTCTTTTGCAAAATGGGGGATAAATACCTACTTGCCAAGGTTAGTGCATCTATAGAAAATGCCAGACACATAGCAGATGAGATCAATGTTAACTTAAAAATAATATAAACCTATGTGGCTCCCCCTGCCAGCCGGGACCTCCCCCAGTCCAAATCCTCCTTGAAGTTCAGTTCATTTGCCACCTCCCGGGAAACCTCCTTCCCTGAGTCCCGCTGATCTCGTCCTCTGCTATCTGCCGTTCACTCTGTTTTGGCACGCACTTCAGTAATTATAAGGTCTCCAATTCTTTCAAACTTTTATTAGAGTTTCTTCCCTTGCTAGGTAGAGTGTAACATAAGGTTCCCTGCCTTTGAAAACCTCACAGACTACTTGGAGAGACAAACGCAGGTCGCATATGAAGAGGAGTTACGTGTGAGCACAAGTCAGAGATGAGTCATCAGTGTAGCTGACCTTGTTAGAGCCTCTCCTTACCACCACAGAGCACCTGGCCCAGCTCCCAACTGCCAGTACCTGCATCCCTTTGCCTGAGGACTGGCCCCCAGAGCCATTTACCACCCACAGGTTAGGCCAGAATGAGCACTCTCCACCTCCCCAGGAGCAGCCCTCAACCACTGGCTGATGCGAGCTGGTGTACACAATACCCCAGCTCCCTTATCCTTTGGAGGGATAACTCTGTGGTGTGTGTTCTTCGAGGGTTCCCAAAGTGCCCCGAGGGGATCAGGCTCAGCTGCCAGCCTGAGTGGGATGCCTTCCCATTCTTGCCCCAGGTCTCCATTCCCCCATCTGTGTTTGCCAGGATCACTTACCACATAAGTGAGCTGCATCCGAGTCCTGGTCTCAGGATCTGCCTCTGGGGGGAACTCAACCTAAGACATTTAGGTATTAAGAGGAGGAGGCTTAGGGTGGGAACTAAAATTCATCCCACATCCACTTTGCATAAAACATTAAACTATCTCACTTAATCTCCTCCCCCCAACGACAGCGTTGGGGGGGCACATATTATTACCCCCATTTTACACACGAGCGGTCACACAGCTAGTAAATGCTATTTACGCATCTGTTATCTGAATCTAAAGACCTACACTTTCTTTCCCCCCCACTTTGTTCTGCTGGTACAGTTGTACCTTGCAGAACAGATTCTGAGAGGCTGGGGATGGTAGATGAATTTAACAAGGGATGCTTGTCCCAGGGACAATGAGGCACCCAGCCTGGCTGCATGGAGTTGGGGGAGGGAGATGCTGTGGGGAGGGGGCTCCCTGCTGGCAACACTGATGATCTGCCTTCATTTCTGCTTCCAGTTCAGGCAACACCCCAGCTTTAAGAAGATTTTTTACAAGCTCCCAGACTCTTCCCTCAGAAAGCTCATATCCACCCTGCGCCCCCAGGAGGCCCACTCCACGGAGCCCAAGAGACCCTACTCGTTTGTCTTTGGCTTGGCTAACAAATGTGCTGACAGCAATTACCAAGCCGTCCTCAGCCTCACGGGCCTACACTACAGGCGACCGAGTTTTAGCCAGTTCCCATACAGGGAGGACCAGCAGGTGAGACAGGGCAATATGGCATGAGGGGCCACAGACTCACAATCACAAGGATCTGCCTACGGTCCTCTCCCCTCCCCTGCTTACTTCAGGACTTCTGGGGTCCAGCTCAAATGCTACCACCTTGCCAAGGCCTTCTGAGACAATTCTACACCACAGCAGCCTCTTTCTTTTCCAAACCCCGCCCTCTTTGCCTGCTAATTAGCTAATCAGCATCTTTATTTGGTCTCCAACTGGATGTGCATTTTCACACTTCTTGACATCAGTATGGGATATTGGACCAGCTACTATCTTAGCTCGCCCTCTTATTATTCCATGGGTTATGCTGCTTGGCTTTCCAATTGAGACTGTTGTAAAATTTAGAGAACAAAGTAAAGTAAGATTACATATCAAATAAGGTAGGTGAGAAGGATCCCTGGGGCTGTTTGGTTCTGGAAGGCTTCCTGGAGGCCATTCTTCACTGACCTTGCCTTGATTGATTAATTAAGAATACCCTCTTTTTGAATTATGGTTTTCTCAGGGTATACGCCCAGTAGTGCAGGACAGGTGTAAAGACGCAGATGTAGAGAATGGACTTGAGGACATGGGGAGGGGGGAGGGTAAGCTGGGACAAGTGAGAGAGTGGCGTGGACATATATACACTACCAAATGTAAAATAGATAGCTAGTGGGAAGCAGCCACATAGCACAGGGAGATGAGCCCGGTGCTTTGTGACCACCTAGAGGGGTGGGATAGGGAGAGTGGGAGGGAGGCACAAGAGGGAGGGGATATGAGAATATATGTATACATATAACTGATTCACTTTGTGATACAGCAGAAACTAACACAACATTGCAAAGCAATTATACTCCAATAAAGATGTTAAAAAAAAAAAAAAAAAGAATAGCCTCTCCACTGCCATCACTCAGCCTTTTTTTTTTTTTTTGGCATAGGGGTATCTTAGCTCCCCGACCAGGGATCGAACCTATGCCCCCTGCAGTGGAAGCTTGGAGTCCTAACCACTGGACCGCCAGGGGATTCCCCATCACTCACTCTTTTGACTGGTTTCATGCTTTTCCTAATAATCCCCCCTTCCCTGAGGCTGTAGGATGGTTCCTGTAGAGGTAAAACTTAACGCATTTTTTTTAATCTGAATTTTCTGTTGGACTCTAATAGAGATCTCCCCACCCTTTTCAAATTCTCTTAAGATGACCTGCTTACAAACATTTGACCAGATCTATAGTGCAGAAACCAATTAGTGAAGTTGTGATTTTAAAGGAATGAAATGTCCTATTGGTGTTGGACACGTAGGACCAGAACTTTTATATCCAAATTGTCCCCTGGGAAACCAGACCTTTATTGCAATGATGTCACCATCATTCGAACCCTTTGTCTTCTCCTCCTGGAATTACCTTTAGAAGCCATGTGATAAGGCTCTCAAGAAAGCTGGTCTTATTTCATGATACTTGTACCTCATCATTCGAATGGTTTTCCTAGTGGAAACTCCTCGTGACCTTAGACCTCTCTTTTCTCAGACTCACTGTCTTCTCCTGGAGAATAGGGATAATTTGCCCTCTAAATTGGGTTAGGTAATAGCTGATGGAGTGATCTGAGTTCTTTGTGAAAGATATTACAGAAACATCAATTCTGACATCCTCAGTAGCCCTAACTCCATCTTCTGGTTTTACTAGCCATTCGTTCATTTATTTATTCAACCAGTAGACATTCAGAGCTTCCTATGAGCCTAACTGTGCAAGATGCTATGAGAGCCTGTGGAAGGTTCTGCTAGTGGAAAAGGATAGAATGTTTACTGATGACAAAATTAAATATCAATTAAATGCCAAATTAGCACTAACTGAGGTCAATAAAGCAAGTTGGTTCCAGGAGCCTTCCAGGAAGTAGCAGGCATTGATTTTGACCTTTGAGGATGGAGAAGCTATAGATGGGGAGAAAGGACCAGTAGGACACTGCAGGCAGGAGATACTGTGTGAGCAAAGACCCAGAGGTGGGAGCTAGTGGGTTAATGAGAAGTCTGTTGTTATCAGCGTGGGACCCATACATAATTGCGCTATGGCTAAGACCTGTGTTCTTTTTCTCTTCCCAGAACGACACAAATCCTCAGAGCCAGAGTCCAGATTGAAAGCTATGCTTTGCACTCAAGTTCCCTGAATTATCCAAACATCGGCGGCTTTAGCCAGGAAACCCTGAAGATGTCCCAATCCAGTGCTTCACAGACATGACTGAAGACAAGAGTGGGCAGCCATTCTGCATCCTTGCACCGTTGTGAGCTTATCTCAGTGGAGAATGCAGAAATGTTCCTCCACAAAGCTGGAGGCAGAGGCCATGGGGGGAAATAGCACTGGACTGGGAGTTAGGAGACCAGGACTCCCCCTGCTCACCTGCCCCAAACTTGCTGCAAGACCCTGTCCACATCCCATGTTCCCTCTCCTCGTCAGACCTTGGATTCTGGGCTGGATTAGTGACCCATCAGATCTCTTCTGGCTCTATTATTCTGAAGTCTCTCTAAAGAGAGGTAGTAAGTGCTTTCACTCTGTGGCTAAATATACCCACCCCACAGAGCTGGAGGCAATCTTTAAGTACTGACCAAATGAATGAATGGGGGGAACTCTTGAGATCTAGGCAATTTTTCCAGGCATTCTCTGGGAGGCCTTGGTCCTCAACTGGAATTGTGCAACCAGTGTTTCTATCTCTAAACTGGGAGCTAGGGAGGAAATGGGGGAGCTACCTCAGCAGACACTGGTCCGGGAATCAAGGCCTTTGCATCCTGGGGCCAACCCCAGTGTGTAGTGCCAACTTATGTGCCCTTATTTTTTTTATCATGTGTTTTCTTGATCCACCAGGGCTGAAAATATGCCTACATCATGTAGAAGGCCTGTTGATACTTTCTTCAGATGTTGGTTTTAAATGTCCTAGTTTTAAAAATAAAGTTTTGTTTAATCTCTCACCAGAATGTCCACATGCACTTAACAGATGGGCATCTATGTTTAACACATAATTTATTCAGTTGGCTGCACTGTAGGTGTCATTCAGATATGCTTGTTTGGAAGACCAGGAAGTGTTCTGGCCTCAGGGACACCTCCTGATTTCAAAGCACAGTGACTGGCGCATCAAAAAACAACTCATCAGTGTTGTTGTTATTGTTGTTGTTGTTTTTAAGGCATAAAAAGGAGAAAGGAACTATTAGGGTTGCCAAATTTAGCAAAGAAAAATGTGGGTGGCCCAGTTAAATGTGAATTTCAGATATACAACAAATAATTGCAATGCTGGGGGCACACTTACACTAGGTCATTATTCGCTGTTTATCTAAAATTCAAATTTAACAGGGTATCCTGTATTTTTTATGGCAACCCTGGAACTAATGCAAGAACAATTCTCTAATTACCTCAGAGCATCTGGGCCCTAAATACAGGCTTTGAGTTAAAACGATAGTTAACATTATATTCAATCCTCCCTTGCACACCAGGGAATAAGTGTTCCTGAGTTGTAACAAGGTTGAAATCCTCCCTCCCCTGGCTCACATGTCTCAGGGCCTCTGGGCACATAGTCACCTGCAAACAGCAAGACCTTCCTGGGGAAAAGGACTGCAGCCAGCAGGGCTGCTCCACGTAACTCCCGGGTGCTTCCTTTGACTGGTCTGGGCCGCAGAATTGGAGAAGGCAGAGGGTACAAGAACACCTGAGATCTGATTCTTCTCAGGCTTCTCAAAGGTACACTTAGGTTCCTCCAGGTAGAACCATCTGAAGGGGGCTTGTGTGGACTCTTGTTCCCTGACACGGTCCTGTTAAATGTAGCTTCCACCCAGGCCTCTGTGCCATAGCCTCCCACCCACCATGGGTTAAATTTGCATGTGTCCTTCTCAAGGGCCACAGTTTAGGGCTGTCTTCCACCCAGTCCACCGGGGTTAGCATTCTAGGATTTGTTAAGCAAATGCATCTGAGGCCTGTGGGCAGCCCAGGCTTCCTTACTGGGTCTGGCTGGAGCTAGAGGTTATCCACACTCTGGGAAGCAGTGAGTTATTATTATTATTTTTTTTTTTTTTTTGCTGTACGTGGGCCTCTCCCATTGCGGAGCACAGGCTCCGGACTCGCAGGCTCAGCGGCCATGGCTCACGGGCCCAGCCGCTCCACGGCATGCGGGATCCTCCCAGACCGGAGCACGAACCCGTGTCCCCTGCATCGGCAGGCGGACTCTCAACCACTACGCCACAAGGGAAGCCCTTTTTTTTTCTTTTCTGGACAGGCTGGGAAAATTGAGGTTAAAGACGTCTTTCTTTTTTTTTAAATAAATTTATTTATTTATATTTGGCTGTGTTGGGTCTTCGTTGCTGCATGCAGGCTTTCTCTAGTTGCAGCGAGCAGGGGCTACTCTTCGTTGCGGCGTGCGGGCTTCTCGTTGCAGTGGCTTCTCTTGTTGCGGAGCACAGGCTCTAGGCGCATGGGTTTCAGTAGTTGTAGCACACGGGCTCAGTAGTTGTGGCTCACGGGCTTAGTTGCTCCATGGCATGTGGGATCTTCCCAGACTAGGGCTTGAACCCAAGTCCCCTGCATTGACAGGCAGATTCATAATCACCGCGCCACCAGGGAAGTCCCAAAGGTATCTTTCTTGTGGACCATTTTCACTTGGGTGTGAAGAGCCGACAGAGCCTGCCCTCATTTGGGCTGGGAAAGGGGAGGGAAGGGGACATAAAGCTTCCCGTTTCCTCTACAACCCTGGGAGGACTCCATGAAGGCCAGGGCTGCCCACTCCACCCAGCTGCACCACATAATCCCTCGGGAGCTTGTAAAGGCTGCATGCCAGATGAGCCCCACCTGCGGACTTCCATGAGTGGCTGAGGTGGAGCCCACTGGTTCCAAGTCAAGCCTTTTGCATGCTGTGTGAACAAAAAAAAGCAACAGAAGAAGATGTGGTCTCTTGACGCCACAGGAAACAGGAAAGAGTGTCCATGGCTCAGCTCTGCCTGACCGCCAACAGTTTTGCCCTGTGGATGAGATCCTGGAGGGCTAGGATCTTGAAGAAGTGAACTCAGGCTAGGTTGGGAGGAAGGCCCAGAGCCCAGCCAGCTGGGAGGAGGCTGTGCTGCTCGCTCTTCAGTGCCCGTCTGCGCTGACGTCCATCTGTCTGTCCAGAGCAGAGTAGTGGAAGGACTGCAGGGAAGCTGGGAGGATGTTTAGACAAGAAGGCTCTTGCCTGGGGGAAGCAGGACCCTCTACACCAACAGGCTTGGTAGTGGGTGGCATGCAGGTCCCCGAAAGGCCTGGGGTGAGAGGAGGGCGTCTGAGAGCAGCGGGGAGAAGCCTTGGCCTTGCGGCCGTCAGGTTCTCTCCCATTCCAGCTCAAGTTTTCTCTCTCAGCTCACAGTTTCCTAGCAAAAGAACACAAATTCATCATTTCTAAGACCTGAATCAGGGACTTCCCTCCCCTTATTTCCACTGAGAACACTCCTCACAGATTTATATGCCTTGGGCATCCTGAGCAAGTAGCCAGGCTAATATGTGGAAATTGGAAAACTCAATTTATACAAAAAGCCAGTTCGAGGGTTCACTTTATTATACAAGGGTCTTTTGCAAAAGGAGGATTCCATTTGCAGAGCAGGAGTTGATAAAAGAGTGTTTGAAATATTATTCGACTTGCCAAAGTCTGGTTGGTATTTGGTTTTGCAGGAAGAGGGAAGAAGTGGAGTGGCCTCCAGAGTGTGGAGGACAGTTGTTCAGACTGCACACTGCCCAAGGGTACACTGCCAATACAAAAGGGTAAGCACTTCACAGACATACTTACATGTCATTCATACAGCTTTCTAGCAGTTGGCAGTCAATTGTTCAAACGAAATCAGTGTATTATGACAACATTCAAGCAGCTGGCAGTCAAGTTCTGAAGGAAGGGGTGCTGTTTTCTCAGTGTACAAGGCATTATATGGGCTAGTGTTGGCCCTGACTATGACCAGGAAGAAGCAGGTGAGGGCAGAAAGGAAGCTGGGGCAACAGGGCTCAGAGGTCACCACAGTATCCTGGGACAGAACAGGCAGTGTCCGGTCTCCAGGGACACACTGGGGAGTTCCACACCTCAGGGCAGCTGTATTCCTTGATCCGGCTGGGATGAGGTCTGTAGGTGACCCAAACTGTCTTGGAAGTGGAGAGCAGAGAGGAGTCGAGTGGGCAGGGAGCAGACCTTGATGTGAGAAGTTGAGGTTAAGCACATGTGAGGGGAAATGAGACAAAAAGGAGCAATTGGAAGCCCTGATTTCCAAGCCCTCCTCCACCTGCTGTGTGACCCTGGGCAAGTCACTTGCACCCTCTGGGAAACTGCAGGAAGACACCTGAAGAGCTCATCTTGGAGAAATGTTGGGATGTGGACTTGCACATTCTTGGATAATTTTCAAATCTGACTGTGTCATTCTGTTGTTTAAATCCTATGATGACTCCCCAGTAACAAAGGTGAAGTTCAATCTCATTAGCTTGGCACTTAAGCCAGCCTGACCTACCCCCTGCCATGTTTCCAAGTGCACCTCCAGGCCTCTCCTGCCCAAATGGAGGAACTAGACTAGACTCTGTGACTTCTGATTCTCACTCCAGTGCTCCTTCTACCCCAGGAGACTGTACCACTTGGTCAACATCAAGATTCTGGTGACAGACGATCTGGATTCAGATCCTGGCTCTGCCATCTACCAACTGTGTGACTTTGGGCATGTTACTTAACCTCTCTGTGCCACAGTGCTTGGAACATAACTACTCTATAAGTTTTAGCCATTATTAAATTCACCTTTGAATTAGTAACTTTTAATAAGTTACTAATTCCATAGTAACTCAAAGGAGGGGCTCTTTAATGGTGGAAATTTGGGGAGTCTGACAGACTTGGCAGCAATTAGAAGGATGTGGGTAGCAATCAGCAAGATGGACCTCCTCCTTTTCCATTTGTAGCCTGTAGGCAGTCTCTCAACTTCTCAATCTGTCTCTCTACTTTGAGGTCAGTTACACAACCTGAGTCCGATGACCAGCAGAGGATAAGACTAGCAGAGGAAAGCTAGGCTGATATATATATCTAGCCATGCTCCAGGAGAAGGGCATATCTGGCATTACTGCTGGTCCTGGAAATAAAAGGGACAGGGAGCAGACTTGACCCCAACCTGTAGCCTAAGCAGAGCTATCCCAGCCAACTCATAGCCCTATGAAAGAGAAAAAAATAAATAAATGTTTGTTTTGTAATCCACTGAGATCTTGGGAGAAGAGGGTCATTTGTTATACAGCATTATCATAGCAGCAATAATTGACTAATACAACCCACACCAGAGTATGGATTTGAACTTCTAATTTAAAACATACACACACACACACACACACACACACACGCATATTAATGTATGGGAGATTTACCCTGAGCTTTTATTCTAGACTCTTTCCTCTGCTGGGACAGATATCAGCTGGGGACCAGGAATTTACACAGGACTAGCCTGTGGATGTGACAATGTCTCTGTGATTGTAGTTTTGGAACAGACCTTTCCTCTTCCTGGACCACTCCTACCTCTCTATGCCTAATATTTTTAAGCCTTTTTTCCCTGCCCACTAACCTTGTATTTGAACTCAAAGCATGGAATTGCTTAAAATCAATTGGTAAATTGCCCCCAAGCAGTTTCATAACCTGTTCTACAAAGGAGCACTGCACACAGGATGTGTGACCCACTGATAACAGTGTTTTCCACAGCTTATGAATGTTGTTTTGTTTGTTTTTTTATCACAGCCTGCTTCTTTATAAAGCACCTTGATTCCTAGAAGTTTATCAACCAAGGTAGCTCTGGCTGAACTGCACAGTTCCCAGTGCTCTGATGTATGGGAAGAGGCCTGGCTCTGAAATCAAAGACCCGAGTCTGGACCTGGCTTCCAGAGGGCACTCCTAGCTGCAGGGAAGCTTCCCCACACCCATGGCAGACCTGCCTACATCCTCATGACCAAACCTGACCCTGAGCTTCTAGAGAGAGACTCAAAGTTCAGGGAAGTTTTGGGGATGGAGACCAAGGAACAGAGTGGGACTAATCCCAGGCAGCCATGATCCTACAAACCCCAGAAACCACCAACTGCCCTCTGGGTCCTACACCTTTGCTGCCCATTCTTTAATCCAGAAAGTGGCACGTAGGTCTGCCCTACTTCCTGCAGAAGCTTTGAATTTCCTCCTCACCATACTGCTTCCTACCACCTACCAAGTACCTACTTGCCCAGATTTTGCAGTGGGCCTATGGCTGCCAGGGTGAGCCTCTGACCCTCATCTACCTGATACATCCCTGTGCCTACCCAGGGACTCCCACCCAGGACTGGATGTCTCATAGAAAGAGTTAGAAATTTTTCCAACCAATTAAAGCTTGAAGCAAATTAAATAGCAAGGTCTGTTCCATTCAGAGAATACTTCAATAATCCTGTGAAATAACTGTAGATGATACCTGGCTTGATTTGGGTTTGAGGCTGGCATTTTGAATTTGTGAGTGTGTATGTATATATGCATGTGCCTTTAAAAACAATTTTATGGTTCAGTAAAAAAATTAAGACTTGGTTTATATGGGGCTCACAGTTTGGCAAATTAGTTGGTTTTACTCTTGTCTTTGGTCTAAAGTTCAACTTTGGGGTAAATTCTTGAAAGTTTGGGATCAAGTTGAATTCATCTTTGATATCCCCAGAACCCAGAAGAGTGCTTGGCACTTAGTAGGTGCTCAGTGAAGGTTGACTGATTAAATCAACAACAGTCTAATATAGTCAAAAGCTATATAAGAAGCAGGCCTACATTGGTCAGGACCGTTAGCTGTAGGTTGGCAACAGTTAGGAACGCTACCTGTTGAGTCACATGAGCGCCCACCTGTTTGTTTGTTTAATATTTATTTATTTATTTGGCTGCGTCGGGTCTTAGTTGCAGCACGCGGGATCTTTGTTGAGGCATGTGGGATCTTTCGTTTCTGTGTGTGGGCTTCTCTCTAGTTGTGCCTCAGGCCCTGTTCTCTGCAACTGTGGCCATAGAAAAACTCAGCCACTGCCAGAGCTACCCCAAGGCAGGAAGGGATGAGGTTGGGGGGCAGAAATACCCTTGATTCACCCTCTGATCTCCTGCTGCTGCATTCCACTGGCTAACCCCACTGGCATTCAGTCAGCAAAGGAGTCTGGGTATTGCGGTTCCCAGAGAGGAAAAAACAAACAAACAAAACAAACAAACAAGAAACAGCTCCCCAGGCCCTCTCCCAGTCACTGCAAAGACAATAATGGAGTACATGTTAAACAACCCAGCAACCCAGACAGTTGGTGCGCGTTAGGAAAAAAGATTTTCTGGGGACAATCTACAACATAGGAATATTAGCCCTCTTTTTATGCTGATAGAAAATAATTTGGATTAAGGGAAGTTTTTGGTAGAGTCTCTTAACTTATACTGTGCAGGATCCACCAAAGGCTAGAATGTAGCATGCCTGCCAGCTCTTTTGAACAGAGACATCAACAGAGAGTCAGATACGAGGAGGGGTACACACTCTCCCACTGCGTTTAGAGAAGGTGCATTCCCCAGTGTGCACAGCAGGGACTGGGGGGAATGACACTGTCAGTATGAATAGGCTCATATCCCACACGTTGCCATCACTGAGGAAGAGAGAAGAGGGAGTGGTGGTCTGCGAACGGTAAGGGGATGGACTGAAATCACATCCAGAAAAGTAACTCAGTGCTCCTTGGGCAGCTAAAGAGATGGAAAATATCACTCAGCTGGGCCCTCTCCCCTGACCAAAGGAAAGAACATGTTCCCAATTGAGGAGACACTTACATTGCATAAGGCTTGCTCATGGTTTCCTTCACATTAGCCAGAGGCACAGTGTGTTTGGAATTTGAAGAAGCACAGGGAGCTACAGCCAAAAATGAAAATATAGGAGACATGAGTGAGATGGGGTTGGGGAGGAGTACTTAGCCATTTTTGAAATAACAATAGGAAGTAAGTGAAATGTTCAGAAACAGTAAAGAACTTTTACTCTCAAATTCTCGTATTTGGGACCAGAATCATGTTGTTGGATTTGACTGAGATCCAGGGCAGTGACATCTGCAGAAGGTCTGAAGCTAACCCTTGATATAATATTATCAGCAATTCCCTCATAAAAAGCAGCCAGTTGTGTCAGGGAAAGTTTTCAAGAAAATTCCCCATAGGGGTCTAAACCTTCTAGCATCTGCTTTATGTAATGCTTTTGTCTTTTTTGCTGGAATAGGAAATACAAATAGTTTCATGACCATTGTTCTTAAGTAAGCTCTCTTTTCTTTTGTGGTTGTTTTTTTTTTTTTTTTTGGCTTGCGGGATCTTAGTTCCCCAACCAGGGATTGAACCTGGGCCCACGGCACTGAAAGCCTACGTGCTAACCACCGGACCACCAGGGAATTCCCTTAAGTAACCTCTTTGCATGTTTCTGATGAGTAGGGGGATATATAACACATGAATATTAATATGTAATTATGTAATACATGTAAATAAAAATAATATAGAATAAATTAATAACTTCCTCTTCTGAACTTCTTTCATTTGGGGACCTGCTGGATATCCCTCACTCTCCCAAATCTATTTGTGGCTCCTTTGTTTATGGATTTTCCTGGGACTTTCTGCAGCACCTGCCGCCCCCAACAACAACATGGCCACTGCCAAACAACTGCTAACATGAACCCCTGGGGCTCCACTCTGCCCAATTCCTACAGGTGGCCTAGGGTGTCACTGCTAAGACCAGCTGGAGGCTCCAACAGGATTGCCTCAGCCTCAGCACTACCGACGCTAAGGGCCAGGCAATTCTTTGTTATAGGGGTTGAGCACTGCAGGATGTTTAGCAGCATCCCTGGCCTCTCCCAACTAGACATTACCCACTTGGTGACAACCAAAAATGTCTCCAGATGTTGCCAAATGTCTCCTGGGGGGTAATATGGCCCGCAGTCGCAAACCACTGGGCTATCCATACCCTCTGTCCACCCCCAATATAAGTAAGGAACGCCAGCTCTGGGTCCAGGAGTTCTCAGTCCCCTGAAGATGGCTGCCTTTAAGCACAGGTGCAATAAAATTAAAAAAATGCATTTCATGTAACAGGGAAGAAGGCAGCAGGTGAAAGACTTTGAACAATTTTCTGACTCTTAATGTTCTGACAGTTTTGTCTCATTGTTAAAAGAATCAAAGTGAACCTATTCAAAAAAAAAAAGAAAGAAAGAAAAGAAAAGAAAAACAAAAAAAAGACAAAGTGAACCTATTCCAGAGAAAGGAGGGTCACTCCTGACTCAGGGCAGATCCACAAAGAATGCAACCTTGCTAATCTGTGCTACTGTTTATCGTAATAACTATGGAAGCTTGGCTGGTGGACCATGAGGACCCTACAACCTGGCTTCGGTCCATCATTTGGGCCCCTCTCCCTTGGTCCCCACACAGACCACCCACAGTGGCCAAACAGGTATCCTCTTCATCCTGAATGTACCTTGCACTTTCCTTCTCTGCACCTGAGCCTCTGGAATAAACAAAATCTGAAATGTTCTTTCTACTCTGTCGTATCCCACAAACCACAATTGTCAAAATCTTGCCCATTTCAAATCACCTGTCACCTCCAAGAAGCCTTTCTTATCTCCCCAGAGAGATGTAATCTTATTCTCTATTAATACCCTCAACACTGTTTTTGTTAGTTATATAGTACTTAAGAATTCCTTTTGCTTTTTTGAGGTTGGTATCCATGCCATTCCCTCTGCAAAGAGCTGTTCATCTTTGCAGCCCCCAGCGGGGTGCTTCACCTGTAGTAAATAACCAGTTTTTTAAAATACTATTTACAATCCATAATGGACTAGTGCTTTTGTGAAATACAATATAAATGAATTAGTAGGAAAATGACCAAGCTCTTGGATGTCATAGCTCTACTGTATTGCTATAAACATTTCTAAATGCTTGCTCTCACTTTCTGTACTTATTTCATTGTGAACTAGTACCAAATAATTCAGGGACTGGCACTGGTCCACAGACCCCTTCTTGAGCAGCATTGCCCTGGCACAGCAGCTTTCACAATAAAAAATCTACTAGAATAGCCGCTCTCAAATGTGGAGGGCTTGTAAAAAATGCAGACAGCTGGGTCCCATCCCTAGAATTTGTGGTTTAGTAGGTATGTGGTAGGGCCTGAGAATGTTCACTTCTAACAAGTTCTCAGGTGGTGCTATTGCTGCTAGTTGGGGAGCACACTTTGAGAATCACTGGACTAAAGAAGAAAAAAAAACAAATGTCAAGTACACTGCCCTCTCGTGGTGGTCTGTCCTCATAGCAAGTAGAGCCGCTAAAGTTACGGGCTAACTTCACCAATGCATCCCTCTAAAGCAAATGTTATCAGCAGCCATGTCGTTACACACTTGCCAACGGGCTCCAGACATGAGGAAGCTGTGAGAAGCCAGAAGGGTCCATACCTTGGGGCTGTTCTGGGCCCAGTTCCTCCACAGGTGGCTGTGCAGGTGATGCTGAAGAAGAACATTGGGGCAATGTTGGAGATGTGCCCACAGCGGAAGGCCCCAGGGACGCCCTGGATGACATAGATGACTGGGGGGGTGGGGATCTGGGTGGCGATCCAGTCAGTTGTACCTGCTGTGATGGTGATACGGGTGACAGCCCAGGTGTTGAGCTGGGGAGGAAGTGCACAGCTGGGAGTGATACAGGTGGCAAGTCAGTTGGAGAATGTGATGGTGATGAGGCCAGTGGCGATGCAGGTGGTGAAACAGGTGACTCCACAGGCCACTCACATGTGGATTCAGGTGTCTGCACAGGTGGGGACAGAGGTGGACCACGGCCACCTTTTCTTTCTCCTTTGGGAACCCATTGTGTGTGAAGTTGTCTGGATTCTTCTGGACTGGCCCGCTCTGTTTGGAGGCTTGGTTGACAGTGTTCAGGGCACTCATTGCCAAGGGCGAGTTCTATCTGGCAGTACACTTCTACCCAGGGGAAAATCACTCTCTTGGAAGGAGAATTAAGGTAAGCAGCATCTAGGAAAAACAGTAGCATGGGGTCACAGGTGGCATTACTAATCCCTGGCATCAGCAGAGTATTTGCAAAAAATGGTTTCCCAAATTATTCTCATAAACAAGATTAGTGCTTTTCATTGTTTTTGTTCTGTTTTTGCTGCGCTGCACAACTTGCAGGATCTCAGTTCCCCGATTAGGGATTGAACTCCAGCAGCGAAAGCCTAGAATTCTAACCACTAGGCCACCAGAGAACTCCTGGATTAGTGCTTTTCAATGGTCTTTCTTTACTTACTTGAATTTATATTGAATATCTGATTGTGTTTTTTTTTTTTTGCGGTATGCGGGCCTCTCACTGTTGTGGCCTCTCCCGTTGCGGAGCACAGGCTCCGGACGCGCAGGCTCAGTGGCCATGACTCACGGGCCCAGTCGCTCCGCGGCATGTGGGATCTTCCCGGACCGGGGCACGAACCCATGTCCTCTGCATCGGCAGGCGGACTCTCAACCACTGCGCCACCAGGGAAGCCTTCTGATTGTGTTTTGATCCACTTATTCAATGGATACTTATTGAGCATCTAATATGTGCCAGGCGTTATACCAGGCACTGAGGAGTTGAAGGAGACAAAAATAGGCCTCTTGGAGCTTATAGTCTAGCCTGGGGGCAGGCACTAACCACGCCCATAACCTCAAGTTTTAACCAAGACAAGTGCTAGGAAGTGAAGAATGTGGTACTAGGAGAGACGGGAGCAGGAAGGGCTTCCCAGAGGGAGTGACGTTTGAGCTGAGACGTGACAGGGGAGGGGTCCAGGGGGTGGTCAGGGTGGGATGAGGAGGAGCATTCCAGGCAGAGCGAACAGCACACACAAGGGTCACAGGTTCGGGGGAGCAGCAAGAAGCCAAGGCCCTGCGAGGTCAGTGTAGGTGGAAGAGGGGTGGGCATACTTGTGGTGGGACATGGGGCTAAGGAGACCACAGGGGCCAGACCATGCAAGGGCTTACAGGCGGCATCAAAGACCCTTGGTTTGGGCTGCCCTGGTGGCGCAGTGGTTGAGAGTCCACCTGCCGATGCAGGGGACACGGGTTCGTGCCCCAGTCCGGGAAGATCCCGCATGCTGCGGAGCGCCTGGGCCCATGAGCCATGGCCACTGAGCCTGTGCGTCCGGAGCCTGTGCCCCACAACGGGAGAGGAAAAAAAAAAAACTTCTCCTTTTCAGAAGACACTGTTAAGGAGTTGAAAAGAGAAATCACAGACTGCGGGAAAATATTTGCAAATCATATTTCTGATAAAGGGCATTTATCTAGAATACATAAAAGCTCTTAATAAGAAAACAAACAATTCCATTTTTTAAATGGGCAAAAGATGGGAATTCCCTGGCAGTCCAGTGGTTAGCACTCTACGCTTTCATTGCTGAGGAACCAGGTTCTATCCCTGGTTGGGGAACTAAGATCCCACAAGCTCCCATAAGCTGTGTGCAGTGCAGCCAAAAAAATAAAAATAAAAATAAATGGGCAAAAGAGTCAATTGAAAGGGCTCCCAATGGCCAAAGGTGGAACACTTTGAGTAAGAAAATAAATAAAGTAGGACTGAGTAATAACCCACAGTATAAAATAAGTATCAACGAGTCCATACTAATATAAACAAATGATTGAATAGGTAAACAAATGATTGAATAGGCGGAGAAAGAGACACATCTCTCATGATGAAGAATTCCCAATAATTTCTGTAGATACTCGGCCCTTAAGGAAGTGGAGAATAACTCCCTACTTCTTAGTGACTTCCTTCCAAAGAGCACAGTATGGAAAGGAAGAGTAGATTTACAGTGGAAAAACCCGACAAACACCACCTCACAGCATGCACCCTTGATACAACGTGATGAGAATGGCACTTTGCCTCTGTGGTCTTTCCCCCGCAAACCCACAACCCCAGTCTAATCATGAGAAAAACACCAAGCAAATCCCAACCGAGGGACATTCTACAAACTATCTGGCCAGTAGGTCATTAAAAACAAGGAGAGTCTGAGCAACTGTGACAGACAAGAGGAGCCTAAGGAGACAGCACAACTAAATGTGATGAGGGATCCTGAATGGGATCCTGGGTCAGAAGAAGGACATTAGGTAAAAACTAAGGCAATCTGAATAAAGTATGGACTTTAGTTCATAACGATTTATCAACATTGGTTCACTAATTGTAAACAATATACTATACTATGCACCAAATGATTTGTGTACCATGCTATAACATCTAACAAGTGTGAGACCTAAAACAATAGGGAAACCTAGATGTGGAGTCTATGGAAACTCTCTGTACTATTTTCACAGTTTTTCTGTAAATCTAAAATGATTCTAAAAAATAAAGCCTATTCAAGGTCTAGGGGAAAATGGGCAAAAGAGTTGAACAGACACTTCACCAAAGAATATATTTGAACAACTAATAAGCCAAGGAAAAGATGCTCAGCATCATTAGTCATTAGGGAAATGCAAATTAAAACCACAGTAAGATACTACCACATACCTATTAGAACGGCTAATATTAAAAAGACTGACCATACCAAGTGTTGGTGAGAATGTGGGGAAACTGGAATTCTCATTCACTATTGGGAATGTAAAATGGTACAACCACTCTAGAAAACAATTTGGTAACTTCTTAAAAAGTTAGACATACATTCTGGGTATGTTTCTCAGTACGTACATATCCAAAAGTATTGAAAATAGGATCTCGAAGAGATATCTGCACACCCATGTTCATTGCAGTATTATTCTCAATAGCCAAGAGGTGGAAGCAACCCAAATGTCCACTGACGAATGAATAGATAAAGAAAATCTGCTCTATATACACGATGGAATATTATTTAGCCTTAAGGAAGGAAATCCCGTCAGATGTTACAACATGCATGAATCTTGAGGACATTATACATGAAATAAACCAGTCACAAAAAGACAAATACTGTTATGATTCCACTTACATGAGGTACCTAAAGTATTCAAACTCATAGAAATAGAATAGTGGTTGCCAGGGTCTAGGGGGTGGCTGAAAAGGAGAGTTGGTTAATGGGTGTAGAGTTTCATTTTTGCAAGATGGAAAAGTTCAGGAGATTGGTTGCACACCAGTGTATGTTTAACACTACTGAATTGTACACTTAAAATGGCTAAGATGGTAACTTTTATATTATGTGTGTTTTACTACAATTAAATACATTACATTTTATATTAAAATATTATATGTTATACATATATTTGTAGACATATACACATTACATAATAAACATGCATCCACCATATGATCGGGTCATTCCATTCCTGGGTATTTACCCAAGAGAAATGAAAGCATTTGTCCATACAGAACTTCATGCATGAATGTACATAGCAGCTTTATTCATAACAGCCCCAAATTGGATACAACTAAAATGCCCATTAACAGGTGAATGGATAAATGAACTGTGGTATATTCATTGATACAGTGGATTGGAACGCAAAAAGGAATGAACTATTTATACCATGCAATGACATGGGTGAATCTCAGAATAATTATGCTGAGTGAAAGAATGCAGACAAAAAAGAGTTCATACTATAAGAGTTCATCTATCAAAAACTCTAAAAATGCAAATTAATCTATAATGACAGAAAAACATCAGGGTTTGCTTGGGGATGGTGGGATGAGGGAAGGTGGGAGGGATCCCAAAGGGGCATGAGGAAACTTCAGGCATCATGGATTGTTCCCTATCTTGATTGTCGTGCTGGTTTCGCAGGTGTGTGTGTCTGTGTCTGTGTGTCTGTGTCTGTGTCAAAACTCACCCAATTGTGAGTGAGAGGAAGGGAGGGAGGAAGGTCAGTTTGGCCGGGCATGGCTGGATATGGGATGGATATTTCAGACATGGCATCCTCTGAGCTCCAACCTCACCATGTACATGTGTCTGTGTGGGGAATGTGGATTTTCAAGGATGCCAGCAAGCAGTGTCCTTCCCTTTGGTAGAAGGCTGCTGTCAGGGGAGGCCAAGAGTGGAGAGGGAGGCTCACCTGGTGGCAGGAAAACTAGGTAGATGTGAACCCTTAGGAGGGAGGAGAAAGAGGATGCCAGGATGTGAGCTGAGGGTGACACCTTGCACCCTTGCACACCTTGCAGGTATGGCTTCCTACCTGAGCTGACCCCCTTTCAGAAAGCAGGCAGGAGGCTGGAGCAGACTTCCGTTTTCCGTTCCCAGATGGTAGGTGGGGATTTCTCAGGCTATGTCAGTATTTCCTGCTTGCATCTGGTGCCGGGAGAAAACTCTAGGCCCACCAAACCCAAGAGGATTTAGGTGCTGGAGCTGAAACTTGCACTGAGAAAGCCACGCACACATTTGCAAATTGGGAGAGGAAGCAAAAACAGCTGGCAGCCAGCACGAGTTTTTTTCTCCCTTATGAGTTGTGTCTGTTCCTACTTGGAGTGATTCCAGGGCCATTGGGAAAAACCTGCCATCCTCCATATACTGCCCCAATTCAGGAGTGGATGCCTGCAATGCTACTATTAGAGTTTCATCCTTGGGTTTAAGACTGCCGTTCATACCCGTGAAAATGTCCACACCAGCTAAGGGTGGGAGCGGGGAGGGTGAGAGGGTAAGGGGCTACTGAGAGACGGGGGAGACTAGAGATGCTTAACAGCCCACGTTGTAAGTCTTCCCAGGGCTTGCCCTGAGAGGAAGAGAAAGGAAAAGTTCTAGGCGAGAGACAGGTATGGAGGCAGCCAGGTAGCCAGGATGCAATCTGAGGTGTAGCGGGATTTCCTGGGGCAGGCAATTGGTGTCTGCTCCGAGATCCAAGAACCAAATCAGGGGCTCCCCAAACCTCAAGCCCTCGATATACACCATCACTGAGGAAAGAATGGAGGGGCTCCCCACCTGGGGCAGAAAGGACCACAGGCCCTAGCCAGACCCTCCTATTCCCTAAGCTCTGTAGGTGAGACCTCATCTCCACCACCACCCCCCCCCCTCAGGTCATCCTCCTTTAGGACACTGGGGGCTCGGCTTCACAGCTGTCACCTGTGAAAATGTGGAAGATGGGGCAGTTGTCAGAGGACAGTCAGGGTTAGGAGGAGTCTGTCTGCAGAGAGGTCAGAGGGGGCAGTGGACTGGATTGACCGTGGCTAGGAATAAAACTCAGAGGTAGGTTCCACCATCAGCCACCTTGTACAGATGAGAAAACAGGCCCCAGGAGATGAATTACTTGCTCAAGGTCACATAGTTGGTGTGTCAAAAACCAGGATCTAAACCCTTTTTACAGATTTGGAACTAAGACTCAGAGAGGGAGAGTGATTTCCTGGAGCTCACACAGCTTGGGGGATGGGGATCCTGGCCCAGGGCTACTTGCCTCCAGAGCCACATTCTCTCCATCCTGTGCTCCTGCTCCCTACCCCACTAGTCGGAAGAATGGACCCAGGAGAAAGTAAAGAGTTAGGACAGCGGAGCTTAGGAAAGCAGGAAGCAATTATTTGGCTGCACCACGCAGCATGCAGGATCTTAGTTCCTCAACCAGGGATTGAACCTGCACCCCCTGCAGTGGAGGCACGGAGTCTTAATTGCTGGACTGCCAGGGAAGTCCCAGCAGGAAGCAATTTTGAAGAAAAAAAGTGTACATATCCTACGAGAAAAACCTCATTCAACCCCTTAATCTCACTCCTTAAGTATATTTTTTAAACTACATACACAAAAAGTTCACCACAGCATTGTTTATAATAGTGAACATTTGGAAACCCAAGAATGATCAAAGTATTCTGTACAACTGTGATGGAATATTATACAGGTGCCAAAAAGCCAGTTACAAAGACCATATGGCAACATGGAAAAAAATTTATTATATAACATTAAGTAAACCCTTTGATCCAGAAATCCCCTTTTTCTGGAAATATGCTCTATGGAATTAATTCTAAATATAGAAAAGCATTTTTTCTTTCCTTTTAACAAATATGTTTGCATGGCCTTCATGGAGTTAGCGTGTGTAGTGTATGCCTTTGGAATCTTCCTCCCACCCAGATAATACACAGAGGATACACAGGGGTGGGACCATGCTTTCCAAACCAACTTAGGGCAAGGGCTCTTCTCTCTCATTTGTTGATCTATATGTCACTCAAAAGTCTCACACAAACATAAACTAGTCACATCTAGTTCTACATTAACAATACTGTTTCATTGGAAAGAGAATAAAATGCAAGAAAATGTAATGATATGAGAATGGAATGCTCCAGGGAGATACGAGCTATGTATTTCCTAAGCATAGTTTTTAAATTCAGAAATACATTTGTACAAAAGCCCTAGACACTGTCCCATCAGTTAACCTAAAGCCCCTTTTCCACAGTGGTCCTAATTTCTGGCCACAGTAACATCTGGACAATGAAGGCTGTCAGGTCCCTGTGCCCATTTCCAGCTCTCCTGGGTGAAGAGCACCTCCAGTTCACAAACTGGGGGGAAATGCTCCTCTATCTAGCCCTTCTACTTCCTGTCTTTGCCCCACTTTCCTCCTCTTCCTCGGGGCACCACATAGTACTTACTCAGCCGCCTCAAGTACGAAACAGCATCTTCGTACCCTCTGTAGTAATAATTGTGCAGGATCTGCAAGGAGGGGCACCAGGAAAATAACTAAGGCTGTAGCAACAGAGAGACCCATAGTCCCCTCTTCCAAAGCAGTTACTTTCATTGCTCTTGAGCTTTATATGATGAGCTTTTCAAAATGTGCCCATCCTTCAGTACCTGCTAAGAACAGCTGATCATCAGCTTCCCCTGGGCCGGAGAGGGTGCGATGTTTATGGTAGAACCAGAGAAGGTGCATTTGGACAGCATAAAGAGCAGCATTTGGAGACTGGGCTCAAATCCCAGTGCTGCCACTTACTGGCTGGGTGGCTGGGTGAATGTAACCTCTCACAGCCTCAGTTTCTTCACTTGTAAAATGGGAATAAAACAGTATCTATCACAGAGGATGCTGGAGGATTACACCAGATATTGCCCACAATGCCTTTTCTGTAAAAGGCCAAACAGTAAATATTTGGGGCTTTGTAGGCCACCTATAGTCTCTGTCACTTCTTCTTCTTCTTGTTGTTTTTTTTTTTTTTTTTAAACAATGCTTTAAAAATAGAAAGTCCATTCTTAGCTCACAGGCTGTATAAAAACAAGTCATATGCTGGATTTGGCCCCTGGGCCATAGCTTGTTGAACCCACATTGTATGTCAAAATGGGAGAGTTCAGCCAACATTGCTATCAGTGGTTCTGAGATCATCTCATTTTACAGGGGAGAAAACTGAGGTTGGGAGCACTTAGGGCCCTTGTTCAAGGTCACATACCCAGCTGGCAGCAAGGCCGGGATACAGCTTTAGGAGGAAGTTTAAGGGATCATTTGAGATGGACTGAATGGGCCTCATTGGCTCCCCCATCCCACTCCAGACCCCATCACCCTTTCCGGCTCTCCTTGCCCATCCCCCAGGTCCCTCCTGTCTCTTACCACCAGGTCTGGGGGGAACAGGGCATGGGTCATCCTGGTGATGTTCTCCAGGGAGAACTGGAAAGAGCAGTTGAACATGAGGAAGTCACAGAAGATGGCGGGGCAGTCCCGCGGGCAGATGTCCTGCTGACCACTGAAGGTGGAGATGGTGATGGAGTCCGTCCAGAAGGAGCAGGGCTGCATGCCCGAGAAGGCCCCGTCGATGTACCGCTGCAGGGCGGAGGGGGGAGGCAAAGTGAGAAATGCTCATCTGGGGTCATAGGTCCTCTCCCCCACTCAGGGAGAGCAAAGAAATGGGTCCCTTGGGAGAAGCTTTGACGCCAAGGTCCGGGGGCATCCATACCCTGGATGAAGCAGGAACGAATGCTTCCCTGTCACGTTACCCCTCGTGGAGTCCCTCAACAGCTGAGGGCAGGGCCGGGGAAAGGAGCTCATCCACAGGGCCTTTTGAGAAGGTGCACATGTGGTGGGTCTGAGCAGGTTGTGAAATCGCCCTCCTCCAGACTGCCCTGGGTCCAAGCTGCCCCCCTCTGTTGAGGTCAGACACCCTCAACACCCTCCAGAGCACCCCTGACCACCCTGTGTCCACCCTCAAGTCCCTTCCCCTCTTGGGGCTTCTGTTTCCTCGGCTGTGAACAAAGGATCACAGATGCTGAGGCTCTAACCCTCTGGGTGCCTGCGAATTAAATGACTGACAGGCAATACAGGGGTCCATCTACTAGCTGATTCAATGAATGGCAGGCAATACAGGGGTCCATCTACTAGCTGATTCAATGAATGGCAGGCAATACAGGGGTCCATCTACTAGCTGATTCGTAATCTCCGGACCTCATTTTCTCTATACGTAAAATGAGGAGAGGGCACGGGTTAAATCTTCCTACTCAGAGTGCTGTCCGTGGACCAGCAGCACTGGCGTCCGCTGAAGTTGATTAGAGGTACAGAATCTCAGACCTACCGGATTTTCCTACTGGGGAAATCTGGCAAACCTGTGGAAACTTGACTTGTTGGGTTCAGTAATGTGTTGGTGAGTCCAGAGAGAAGCCCAACTTAGGGGGAAAAGTTCTTCTTAAAGCCCCAGAAATCTATCTACGCTGGGAATTCTGAGTAGGAAACCACAAGGACCTTTTCAATTCTTGGTCTTCCCACTGAATTCTGAGACCATTCCTCCCAAATGTGGGTCACAGGGGCCCTGAGGCACCCCTGGATCCCAGCTCACCCGCCCTCCCACACTGAGGTACTTACCACACCGCGGTAAGTTGGAGGAATGAGGCCGCAGTACACAGGGACAAAGCAGCTGCAGTACAGGGCCTGTGGGGGAGAGGACAGGGTTGAGATGCCCAAGGCCTGGGGGCTGGGTGGGGAGGGATCACCTGCGGGCATCTGGGACACTGTCAGCCTGGCCCTTCTTAAACCCAAGGTGGAGTCACTGCCCTGGGAAGTGGAGCCCCAGGTTCAGCTCCTGGCTGGATCCTTGGTAACCTACTTGGTCAGGCTGGGCCGGATGTCTCAGTTTTAAAGGGAGAGAGTGGCCTCAATGATCTGCAGGGCTCCTTCTAACACCAAATTTCCATGAATCCAATGGGATTCAAAAACCATTAATGTGTGTCTGGCCTGGGCCTGGAATCAAAGGAGGGTGAGATGCCCACACTTGGGAATGCTCAGAGGGGGACCAAGCAATTAGGTGACAGTACATGGGGTGACAGGTGCTGTGATGGAGGTAAGCATGGGCATCGTGGTCCCAAAGAAGAAGCACCCAACCCAGGGGTTGCAAGGCAGGCAGGTGATGAAGGAAAGTTCCCTGGCAGGAGTGACTGGAGTCTCACCAAGCAGGTGAAGTGGGGTGGGAAGGAGGGAAGGGCATCCGGCACGAGGCAGGAGGCACGGCAGGTGCCGACACAGAGGCCTGCTTTGTGTGATTTGCTCTGGTTGGCATGGGTAAGAGTGGGAGGTGGTGGGAGAGGGCTGGGGAGAGAAAAGTCTTGAAGAGCTGGGTGCTAATAAACCCAGGGGACATGAGGTAGCTGGAGGAGGTATCCATGTCCCTGCCCATTCATCCCCAACCCCCAGGGTCAAGGCCATGCCAGTGTGGGGATGTGAGGATGGGTGGCGAGGGTCTTGTATTCAGAGGAGGGGAGGGGATTGGAAATATGGGTGGAGGGTCATGCAGCTCACCTCTTGCCCTGAAAGAAAATTGGACATAACCACAGCACTCTCCAGCAATAATAAGTCATAACTAAAATGTATATTAGTGAGCTTAGAACAATGCACTGTCAGAATCCCCTTTCCTAAGTGTTAACCCATTTAGTGATAACACAGTCCTTTTTATCAAGGACCAGTGGAAGAGAGGGGGCGGAGGGAAGCTGTTCCCACAAACTGGGAGTAATTTAGTGGGGAAACACTGAAGTCCAGGCCCTAGAGGAGCCATGGGACCTCTGTTGGTAATACAAACGGGCCTCTGAGAAGCTGCAGGATTAGAGCAGAGGGCAAGACAGAGGCAAAAGGAGGCAGACTCTGAGTGCTGAAATGTAGGATGGTGAGCATGTCTGATTAGTTTTTGGCTTCTCTGTGTCCATCTTGTCTAACAGCGTGCCTGACACAGAGGGATAGATGCCAGGAGGGTGAAGGGAGGGAAAAACTAGGGGGGCAGAAAGCAGAAGGAAGGAAGTGAGGCAGACAAGTGGACCATCCCAGGGGCCCGTCAAGAGAAGCGGGGCCAGCCTCTCCTTTCCTGTCCCAACTCCCTGGGCTCTGCCCCCACTCCCTGGCCCCGCCCTATCCCTAGCCCCGCCCCCACCCTTATTCCCAGGTCCCGCCCCCTTGCCTCGATGAGCTCTTCTTTGGATGTATATTCTGAAACCACAACACTCTTTCCATCCGTGAACCGGGTGAGGCTCACGTGGAGCTTCCCCGTGGCGACCCTGTAGGAGTCCTCAGGCAGGACCCGGTACAGAAACTGCCTCATCGTCTGCACCATCTTACAGGACGGGGACAAGGGTCCCAGGAAGGATTTCTTCACCTCGGCCACGCCCACACTGAGGACTCGGAGGTACTCATCTGTGGAGGAAGCAGAGAGGAGTGGGAGCTTAGCGGCCCCCGCGGCAAAAAGAGGTCAAGGGCGATTTCGCCATCTCATCCTGCATCCAACAAATGGGGAAAAACCTATAATTCTGACGCAGGGAAGGTCTCAGGCATCAACCTGTCATTCTGCACACAAGGAAAGCAAGGCACGGAGGAATGAAGTCACTGGCTCCAGAGAGTCCACAGCTAGTCAGGCGTCCTGACTCCTTCCTATTGAGGGCAGAGGACCACTTTTCTACCCCAGATAGCTTTCCCTATCACCATGCCTGAAGTCCACCACCAGACTGCATTCTTTCGAGTCTTAGAGGCTTTTGGCCCCATATGAGATTCCCATTAAATACGGCTGAAAGCCTTCACCAAGTGACACCCTGGGATGCTTGCTTAGTGCTGGCAAAGTCTGTGGGGCTGCTGACCTTGAGGCAGGGGAATTACAGGGAGGGGTGAACCTGGTCTTGAAGCCATTGCATCATCTTCCTTTTATGGCCCCTGGTACAGGCCTGAGAGGGAGAAGGTCCTAAATTACAGACCCAAGGCTGTGCTGCAGGGGTTCCCAGGAGGGCGAGATGAACCTTCTGTCTCCTTCTGAGAGGAGCACAGCCTGGGCACATGAGGGCCTACATGTGCCAGATGGGGCTTGGAGGGCAGATGCGTTGTCCAGGGGCTGGCAGAGGAAGGTGTAACCCAACTGCCCCCCACATTCCCCAGAATTCTACCAGGGAAGTTAGAGTTGTAAGCTTAATAAGAAGTGCTATCACAGCAATACTGTGAGGTAGGTATTTCTATCCTCATCTTACTGATCAGGAAACTAAGGTTCTGAGAGCTAATATAAGTTGCCCAAGGTCAACCATCTAGTAAGTGTACAAAGTGGGATTTTAACCTAGAGTGTGTGACCCCGGAACCCATACTCCTTCTGTTACAGTAAGCTAAAAGCTTTCAGAGCTGGGACTGTACCTGCCTCTGGCCAATTGCTGCTAATTTCTACCTTGTGCAAACCCACTGGGAAAATCAGGAGCAAAAATAGCTCTGAAAAGAACTGCTAATTTTTTAAACAAATATTTAATTGTAAAACATCATATACAGAAGAACTTTCTTACAATTAGTGTCATGCAGTGAGAGCTACCTGGGAAGTTGTGCAGTCATGAACTCTTTGCCACTGGAGGTAACCAAGCAGAGGTAGGACAAGTACCTCGGTCAGAGAACTTATCAAAGGGATTCCTGCATGGGTGGTAAGGGCTAAGAT
Source organism: Monodon monoceros (assembly GCF_005190385.1). Taxonomy (NCBI): domain Eukaryota; kingdom Metazoa; phylum Chordata; class Mammalia; order Artiodactyla; family Monodontidae; genus Monodon; species Monodon monoceros. The sequence goes on from NW_021703780.1 coordinate 37,982,017, forward strand.
TCCTTCCAACCCTGAGATTCTGGGATTCTCATGGGCACCTGACAATAAATCTGAGAAGCCATCACAGTGCACGTTACTTTCCTGTTTACAAATAGAGCATCTGAAGCACAGAACTGTTTAAGTGATTTGCCCAAGGTCACACACAGCAATCTGGGGACAAACCAAAGCTAGGGAGGCTCTACTCCTCTTGCATTTTACCATTTACAGATTATTCCTCATTAATCCGGGGAGCGGGTAGGATAAGGAACTTTAGTATCATTTTATAGATGTAGAAGCTGAGGCAGAGAAAAGCTAAGTGTCCTACCCGAGGTCAGACAGCCAGGCAGTATTTGTTCTGACTCCAGACTCCACCTTCTTTCCCTGAGGGTTGGACTGATCCCAGAGGCTGAGCAGCCTGGGTTGCCATGGTGACGGCTTTTTCTCTCCAACATTCAGAATCACAACTGCCTCTGTGTAGTAGAGGCAGTAGACCTGATCAACACAGCATCTTAGCCATCACTCCCCTACAGGGGAGGGTGCTCCTGGCTAGCGGGGAAGGCCCTACAGTTTTAGCAAGGCTAGCTTTACCAAGTACCAACTTGTACAAACTGTTTTGCCTCAAGGGAGGGCGGCAGCCAACCCCCCAGTAGGTTATGAAGCAACTGAGCATTTTGATACCAAGGTGTTGGGTCATTGAGTTCTTGCCCGCAAGACCAGTCAGGATGGGGAGTGGAAACAGGGTGGGGACTCGCTGTTTTGGAAATTCTTAATGAGCAGCTTGAAGTGGCCTCACAAGGGTTGGTGGCCTTTCCCACAATGCCTCAGAGCCAGGAGCACCTGATTCAGCTTGCCCATACACTCCTGGACTCCCAGCAGGAGGAGCTTGCGGGGACCACTGGAAGGAAATTTGTTCTCATTGCACAAGAAATACATGTTCATTGTGGGAAAAAAAATTTTTTTTAATGCAGATAAGCTAAAAGAAAAAAATTTTAATGTCTTAGAATCCCTCCACCTAGAGATTAACATTTGGTATATGTCTTCCTAGATTATATATTTTATATTTATTCTTACTTATAAGAATACTTATATGGAGTCATACTGTATACACTATTTTGTAACTTGCTTTTTACACCTAATAAATCATGTCTTTCCACATCAATAAGTAACCATTTATAACCCAATTTACGGGCAGTATGGACAGCTATTGTAAGGTTATACCATTATTTATTGAGCAGGTCCCCAACAGGGTTGCCTATTTAGTTTCCTTGCTTTTCTAAACAACGCTGCAATGAATAGTCTCTTGCTAAATTCTTTGCCTGTGTCCTTAATTACTTTCTGTAGGATAAATTCCTGGAGGTGGGAATGTTAGGTCAAAGGCATGCATATTTAGTCTTATAAAACTTACTTAAATCATTGCTTTTGTATATTATCCACTTACAGTCAACTCTCAGCTATATAGGGATGGTAGCGGGTGACAGGGACAAAGCAGTGGCCAAGATAACACAGACATCTCCTATATACTTACATCTGAAAAATGGTGCTATCTGGAAATTAGCAAGGTAGACAGGGAGGAAGGGGGTGGGAGATTGCCTGATTTCTCCCACTCAGGTGCCCAGTTTAGTATTCTTCCCTGCTGCTCACTGGGGCTGTGTACCAAAGGATGCCTTTACCTCTGTCTCTCCTTGCTTCTCCTCAGGTGTCTCTCTGTGCATCTCTGTCTTCAGAGTCTCTATCTCTTTCTCTCTCTCTCTCTCTCTCTTCCCTTCTCTCTCTGTCTCTTTCTCAGAGAAAAACAACTAACCTTCTGGTTAAACAAGTCTCTGTTGATAGAAAGTCAGGTGTTAAGCATAGCAATTGCTGGGGGTCTACCAGGAGGGATAAATTTAGCTTCTTTCTTTATGCAACTCTGTTCTTTCCAGCACCTTCTCCCGTTTAAAGGCCTCCTTCCAAGCTGCAGGCTGCTGGGCTCTGAGACACAGTGTCCCACAGTGGCCAGAGCAAGTTGGGATTTAAAAGCAGCACTGTGGGAACTCAAGGCGGGCTGCTCCCACCCCCAGCCCACACTTACCACATCCACTTCTGCTCCCTCCCACCTCCTTTCACACCTTTCTATTATCTAATTGCGGGTCTGCCTCCCAAAACCAGGAGATTCTCTGAGGGCAGGTGTTTGTGGTCCTCCTCTCTCCATGGCCTATCACTGCACTTTGCCCATGGAAGACCCTTCAGAAACTTTGCTCTAAGCTGGGAACTCCTCAAGGGGAGGGATGGGCCCCATTCACTTACACCCACTAAGCCTCCCACAACACTTGGTGGGTGCTTGGTGTTTGTTCAGTATGTGAACAAAGGAAAATACAAACCCAATAAAGCAAGCGATGGAGATGCTTACAGGGAAGAGTTACTTGACTTAATTATCCAATAAAAACTTGAAGACAAGATCATCACAGATAGATGGATAGATAACAGAGTTAACTATATTGATAAATGCGTGCCAAGAACTTCAGCAGGAAATTAAATAAGATCCTGGGACCGGGAGGTTTTGAAGGGCATGTGGAAGCCACTCCAGTGTCAGCCACTCAGAGACTCTTTTCTGTGACCAGACCCATTTCTTGGAAAAAGCTCAGGCTTTGGAGCCAGGGAGATTTGGTTCAAATCCCAGCTTTGCCACATACTATCTGGGTCACCACTGGCAAGTCAAATAACTTCTTCCAGCCTCAATTTTGCCACCTATAAAATGGGAAAAATAATAATACTTACCTTACTGGGTTGTTATGAGGAAGATAGTTTTTTAAGAGCCAGCGCATAGTAAGTGCTCAATACTGGTTATGCCAGTAATTCTCCATGTGACCATGGACAGGGTTTCTTGATGTTTCTGGCTTTCAGCTTTCTCATTTGAACAGGGGACAATGATCTCCGCCCCATATCTTTATCAAGGTGCACTCAGGGCTTCCCTGGTGGTGCAGTGGTTGAGAATCTGCCTGCCAATGCAGGGGACATGGGTTCGAGCCCTGGTCCCGGAAGATCCCACACGCCGCAGAGTAAATAAGCCCGTGTGCCACAACTACTGAGCCTGCGCTCTAGAGCCCGTGAGCCACAACTACTGAGCCCATGTGCCACAACTACTGAAGCCCGCGCACCTAGAGCCTGTGCTCCGCAACAAGAGAAGCCACCGCAATGAGAAGCCTGAGCACCGCAACGAAGAGAAGCCCCCACTCACTGCAACTAGAGAGAAGACCATGCACAGCAGCGAAGACCCAACGCAGCCAAAAATAAAAATAAATAAATTTATTTTTTTAAAAAAAAGGTGCACTCAGGCTCACTTGTGGGTTCAAGAGAACAAAGTAAAAGCACTGTGGAGATGAGAGGATGTACCCCGGTTTTAGGGAGTGGTAAGGGTATGGGTGAGGGGTAACGTCGTTTAGGCATGGTTGGCAGCAGCACTCCTTACCCTGTCAACTTGGGGGACCCTACAGATTTAGTAGGGGAAAAGGGGGGCTTAGTAAAATCATTGACGAGGAAGGAAAGAAATAGATATGTGTTTATCTCACTTATATGCTTAAGTGCGTAATGTTTTCCCCTTCATGAGGGCAAGGATGGTCTGCATCTCATCCATCCCTTTGTCCCTAGCACTTGATATAGTGCATGGAACATGGCAGGCACTTAATAAACATAGATGCATGCATGAATAATGAATAAATGAATGAAACCAGAAATCAAGGGAGGACAGTGCAGCCCAGAGAGAGAAGAAGCTATTCAAGGTGACCCAGAGTGTAAAAACAGGGCTTCTCTTTCCCTCCCTCACGTAGCCTCTTGCTAAGTGTTAAATCCTAGAAAGATGGGCACTTGGCAGCTGACAATTTAAACTGCTGGGGATCTCGTTCACAGGGTGCCCGAATTAAATTGGCTGTGCAGGATGAATCTGCAGTGGAGGATGGGACTAGAGGCCCCAGTCTGCCTCGGACTGGTAGCCTAGCAACAACTTCCAGTTCAGCCAATCACCGTGAGGCCCCTCTCACTGCGGCCCTGCTCCCCCACCTGCGGGAGCGGTGGGCACCGGGGAATCAGGGGGCTCGGCAGCCTCTGTGGAGGCGTTGGCGAGCAGAGTCGCGTTCCCAGGAAAGCCATGTAATTCTCCGAGTCCCTGTGAGGAGACCCTGGGAGTCAACTGCTTTTACCTGATCCCTACTTGTAGGCTGAATTATAGGCTGTATTTCCCTGTGGGTATATCTTGACTGCCCGACTCCACTATGATCATTATTATTAGTATTATCTTAACAACAGTCGTTTACCCAAGCAGGTTTTCACATTTGTAATCTCAGTTTATCCTCACAGAGACAGCGAGCCCCTGAGCGTGAGGGGGGTGGGGAAGTGATTTATTCACCATTTTATATCTAAATCCTACACTGAAAGGGCACTGATTAGAAAAAAAATTGGCTTGAAGCTGCAGTGTTACCACTGCACCACTGGAAGGTCCATAGAGACCCTCCGGGGCAGCGATTTTTCAGCCAAGGAGCCTCCGTTCAAAGAAAAGGAAATAAAAGGAATCCAAATCGGAAAAGAAGAAGTAAAGCTGTCACTGTTTGCAGATGACATGATACTATACATAGAGAATCCTAAAGATGCTACCAGAAAACTACTAGAGCTAATCAACGAATTTGGTAAAGTAGCAGGATACAAAATTGATGCACAGAAATCTCTGGCATTCCTATACACTAATGATGAAAAATCTGAAAGTGAAATCAAGAAAACACTCCCATTTACCATTGCAACAAAAAGAATAAAATATCTAGGAATAAACCTACCTAAGGAGACAAAAGACCTGTATGCAGAAAATTATAAGACACTGATGAAAGAAATTAAAGATGATACAAATAGATGGAGAGATATACCATGTTCTTGGATTGGAAGAATCAACATTGTGAAAATGACTCTACTACCCAAAGCAATCTACAGATTCAATGCAATCCCTATCAAACTACCACTGGCATTTTTCACAGAACTAGAACAAAAAATTTCACAATTTGTATGGAAACACCAAAGACCCCGAATAGCCAAAGCAATCTTGAGAACGAAAAACGGAGCTGGAGGAATCAAGCTCCCTGACTTCAGACTATACTACAAAGGTACAGTAATCAAGACAGTGTGGTACTGGCACAAAAACAGAAAGATAGATCAATGGAACAGGATAGAAAGCCCAGAGGTAAGCCCATGCACATATGGTCACCTTATCTTTGATAAAGGAGGCAGGAATGTACAGTGGAGAAAGGACAGCCTCTTCAATAAGTGGTGCTGGGAAAACTGGACAGGTACATGCAAAAGTATGAGATTAGATCACTCCCTAACACCATACACAAAAATAAGCTCAAAATGGATTAAAGACCTAAATGTAAGGCCAGACACTATCAAACTCTTAGAGGAAAACATAGGCAGAACACTCTATGACATAAATCACAGCAAGATCCTTTTTGACCCACCTCCTAGAGAAATGGAAATGAAAACAAAAATAAACAAATGGGACCTAATGAAACTTCAAAGCTTTGGCACAGCAAAGGAAACCATAAACAAGACCAAAAGACAACCCTCAGAATGGGAGAAAATATTTGCAAATGAAGCAACTGATAAAGGATTAATCTCCAAAATTTATAAGCAGTTCATGCAGCTCAATAACAAAAAAACGAACAACCCAATCCAAAAATGGGCAGAAGACCTAAATAGACATTTCTCCAAAGAAGATATACAGACTGCAAACAAACACATGAAAGAATGCTCAACATCATTAATCATTAGGGAAATGCAAATCAAAACTACAATGAGATATCATCTCACACCAGTCAGAATGGCCATCATCAAAAAATCTAGAAACAATAAATGCTGGAGAGGGTGTGGAGAAAAGGGAACACTCTTGCACTGTTGGTGGGAATGTGAATTGGTACAGCCATTATGGAGAACAGTATGGAGGTTCCTTAAAAAACTACAAATAGAACTACCATATGACCCAGCAATCCCACTACTGGGCATATACCCTGAGAAAACCATAATTCAAAAAGAGTCACGTACCAAAATATTCATTGCAGCTCTACTTACAATAGCCAGGAGATGGAAACAACCTAAGTGTCCATCATCGGATGAATGGATAAAGAAGATGTGGCATATATATACAATGGAATATTACTCAGCCATAAAAAGAAACGAAATTGAGCCATTTATAATGAGGTGGATGGACTTAGAATCTGTCATACAGAGTGAAGTAAGTCAGAAAGAAAGACAAATACCGTATGCTAACACATATGTATGGAATTTAAGGGAAAAAAATGTCATGAAGAACCTAGGCGTAAGACAGGAATAAAGACACAGACCTACTAGAGAATGGACTTGAGGATATGGAGAGGGGAAAGGGTAAGCTGTGACAAAGCGAGAGAGTGGCATGGACATATATACACTACCAACGTAAAATAGATAGCTAGTGGGAAGCAGCCACATAGCACAGGTGCTTTGTGACAGCCTGGAGGGGTGGGATAGGGAGGGTGGGAGGGAGGGAGACGCAAGAGGGAAGAGATATGGGAACATATGTATATATATAACTGATTCACTTTGTTATAAAGCAGAAACTAACACACCATTGTAAAGCAATTATGCTGCAATAAAGATGTTAAAAAAAAAAAAGAAATCTCAAGTGAAAACCTAATGTGTATTACAAAACAACTAAAAACAGGGCTGTTCTGGGTTGAAGGCAAGTGGGGTCTCAGGCCCAATCGCCCCAGCCAACCCTAGGAAAGTAGGCCCTGAAAGCGCAGCCCTGAAACTCCTAAGGATCTAGGAGCCTAGGTCAAAAATACTAAACCAGACTAATTCTCTCATTTTACAGGTAAGAAACCCAGCTCAGGATAAAGATTGAGCTCAATAAATATGGCTGAATGGGTGGCTGCCTAGCTGGCTAAATGGAGAAATGAATAAAGGCCGGATATACCCCAGGTCATGCTCTCTATGGTAGCAGAAACTGGAACTAGAATATATGACAAAACTCACATTTTCCTTCTCTGTTCTGAATGCATTATTGGCTTTAGCCAAAAGCAAAACAACTCTGACTTAGTAAGCACTTAAAAAACCAAAAAAAACCCCCCAATACTTCTTATGGATAATAACAATATTCCAGAGAAACCTTTTTCTAACCATAAGAGTTTACAAAAAAATTGGTGTAAAAAGTTCAAATCATCTTACATCAGGTTGCCATGGAAACAGCAGTTCCTGCCACTGGTTCCTCACCTGGATTCCTGTCAAGGTGCCCTCGGAGCTTTTTCTCAGGGCCTGGTGTCTCACTCAGCCCCCATGTGCCTCTGCCCCAGAATCTAGACACAATCTCCACAACTTTCCACTGAAGGATCTACTGATTACCTTGAGATGAAACAGGCAGAGAGAATGTATCTAGAAAGTTCTCTGGAACCTCACAAAGTTCTCAGGACCATTGCCCGTGCTCTTCTCTCTCTGTTTTCTTTGGTGGACCCAGAAGTCCATTCGGGATTCTGCTCCAAGGTATAAACCAATACTGCGCCCCTCCAGGCTGTAGCCTGTCCTACCCTACAGACTCTCCCTGAACTACTGAGGGGACACTGGGATAATGCAAATGTTGTGAACTAGTCACCCTACAGTCTTAGTGTATATGTGTGTGTGTGTTTGTGTGTATGTGGTCAGGGGACCTCCAGGTGAGCCTCTGCTATAAAGAGAAAAGACCATCTCAGAGCATCTCCTCATTTGAGATTTGCCCAAATTAATGCACCACTACAGAGGAATGCCCATGCCTCCCTCTTTCAGAACCACTGATAGTTGAAGCTCATTTCTGCTGACTGGCAGTATTCACTGCCCCAGCTGTCCAAGACTTCAGTTGGTGGGGTCTGTTACCTACCTACCTACCTACATAGACCTCCGCCTATGTTACATGAGTCTTGAAGTTCTCATGGAACCACAGGTTTTGGTCCCACCAGCTGTTTACTGCTCTTACTGGCTACCACTCTTTGGTACCTCCTTGGTGCCAGGTGCTGTGTCAGGTTCTGAGGCCTCATAGTTTCATGTAATCTTCATGACGCCCCTTTGAGGTGGGTACTGTGGCTATCTCCTCTTTACAGATGAGGAAACAGAAGCTCAGCCAGTAGCTTGGCTACGGTCACACACTGGAAAACAGCAGAGCTAGGCTTCCAACCCCTGAGGGCCCCAAAGCCAGTGTTCTTTCCACCACAGCTCACTGCCTCCACCAGGGACACGCCCTTCAACTCCAGAGCCTCCAGTTCCCACAGTGAGGTAGGGGGAGCAGGGTGGCTCTGCAAAGGCTCTTGGGATCTGCCTTTCCAGGATTTAGTTTAGGCATATCTCCTAAGGGCTCAGATGTCCCTGGGAGACAGGAAGACTCTCTTTAGAGCAACAGAATTCAAATCACATCTTCAAACATATGTTCCTCTGTCCGCACACCCAGAGACCCTTCCCAAGCCAGGCCAATCACTTCTCTCATCAGTAAACACAAAGCGCACAATCCTGCTTTTCTTCCTGCTACACAACTTCTATTTACTTATTTATTTTTTACTATCTATGCAGACTTCACCATAAAGCCCAGCTTAAGATCTGGGCTTTCTCCTTAAAGCCTTCCCTGATCACCCTTGCTGTTAGCTCTCTCTTTCCCCGTATCATCTGCACCATTTATCTCAGGCTGCCTTCAGTGGTTTGTCCTGTCTCTCTGGCTAGCGCATTCCTTGAGGACAGGACCTGTATCAAGAACACCCTTCTCCTGGGACTTTCCTGGCAGTCCGGTGGTTAAGACTCCGTGTTTCCACTGCAGGGGGAATGGGTTCGATCCCTGGTCGGGGAACTAAGATGCCTCGAGGGGTGGCCAAACCTAGCTCTGTGTTGAACACTTAGTAGGTATTCAAGAATAAATTAAAGAACTATTTAATGTTCCATATTTCTGTTTTGCTCCTGTTATATCCCCAGCACTTAATTCAGTACCTGGCACACTGTAGGGACTTAATAAATGTTTGCTGAATAAATTAATAATGAATGGTAAAGAATGAATGAACTGAAGGAGGATCAAAGAGTATCTTCTCTATTGGACTGCTGGGACTCTTCCCAGCTGGTGGTCAGGAAGGTGGAATTCTTCAGTGACTCAGCCGGACTTGGGGCTTGACCGAACAGTTTGCTCTGTCAAGCCTGGTCCTAACTCTTGCCCCCCATTAATGGACACGAGACCCTGAGCCGGGGCTGAAGAGGAGCTTTTTCTTTACGTGTTGATCTCAGGAGGACAGAGGTGAGTTACCCTCAGGATTGGTGAGTCAACTCCTAATTCAAATGAGAGTCAAACCAGCCTGGAGATTTGTTTATCATTTGTCTGCTTCTTTTCCCTGTAGAATTAGAAATGGAATTAGAATTTGATCCCAAAGAGAAGCAAAGAAAACATCGCTATTTTAATACTCTCTAAGTAAGCTGGACTAAAAATGGATCCACCAAATGTAGTGTGGGATGCTGGATTGGATCCTGGGACAGAAAAAGGACATCAGTAGAAAAATTGGTGAAACCTATAGTTAATACTAAGGTACCAATATTAATGTCTGAAGGTTGGCAAATGTACTGTGCTTATATACGATGGTAACATTAGGGGAAACTGGGTGAAGGATGTATGGAGCTATCTGTATTATCTCAGCAACTTTTCTGTAAATCTATCATTATTCCAGAATAACAAGTTAATTATTATTAAAGTAAGAAAAAAAGAAAGAAAGAAAGAAAAAACAGGGACTTCCCTGGCGGTCCAGTGGTTAGGACTCCGCGCTTCCACTGCATGGGGCACAGGTTTGATCCCTGGTCGGGGAACTAGGATCCCATATGCCATGTGGCCAAAAAAGAAAAGTGAAAAAAAACCATAGATCAACCAAGGCTGGTAGACACTCGGCAGGGGCTCAGTTAACACATGCTGCTTTAAGAGGAATGAATCAACATAGGTCACCTGCATGACTTGCTTTCCAAATAGTTAGATGTTTCTAATGTGTAACCAACACATTCAGAGTATCACCCGATTTTCCATTCAGTTGTCTTCTACTTGAGTCCAAAGAATCATTTGGGTAAAATAAATTTTTATCCATTTGGTTTGAGAGGTTAAACATGTAAAACACAAGTTACTTTCAGTGAACTGAAAGATACTGATTCCATCACAGTAGTAGGAGGTACAGCCACCACCACCCAGCAATGTCATTTCTGTACATTTTACGAAAAGTTTTTTTTTTTTGCATACATCATGTCATTTGATCTCACTTTCTTAACCAATGTGCAAATGATTGCTTGGCCCATGGAGTCTGGTAGGAAAGCTGGGGTGTTGCTTGCAAAGCAATTCTGAAATCATGATTAGAGAGGATATAGAAATGTAGAAATTAAGAAAGATTCCAGTCTTGGCTCATCATGTTAGCTAATCTCTCTGAACACCTGTTTTCACTTTGTAAAAGAGGTATAAATATAGTATCTAATTGATAGGATTGTGAGAAGATAAAAGTAAATGGTTTATGCAAAGCTTTGGGCATAGTACCTGGCACATTTCAAGTGCCTGATAAATAGCATTATTAGTGTGACACTAAGATGTGAATCAGAGCAGAGTTCATTCTACAGAAAACGCTGTCATCTCAGGCAGATAAAGAACTCCGGGAATGATTTTTGATGAAGACATTTTGATTCTGAAAGTGCACCTAGCAGCCTGCGCTGAACTTCAGGTTATGTCTGGGCAACACACACACACACGCACGCACGCACGCACGCACGCACACGCACGCGCACAACAGGAAAAACTGGTGGTTCTACTCATGTCTTAAAGAACTTTGGAGAGACTTCTAGCTCAGGTAATAGAGTGTTAAGCTAAAAAGGAACCTCTCCAGCTTTAGGAACAACATCATCATCATCACCAACAACAACACAACAACCAGAACAAAGAGCACGATATAAAATAAAATCATGAGACGTGGCTGACTGCACAGAAAGAAAGAGCAGAAATGAAGAAGGAACTGAAAGCCAGCGCCATGAGAGAGAAAGCTGATGCTGTGATGATTAGACCAGAAACTGGCAGCCACAGGGCCTGTCATTCTGGGCTGTGTGAGAGGCAGTTGAACTGAGATGCTGCTTAAAGCTGGGGCCCTCCAACAGCCGCTGGGCCAATGAAACGTGCCAATGGCTTGTCTCTGAGCAGGGCTCTGGGTGAAACAACACAAAGTCTCCCATAAAAATGCAAAGCCCCAAGCCTGTATCACCTGTGGTTTAGAGCTTGAACTGACACAACCTACAGGGTGATTACCACGAAAATTGGTCCTGAGTTGCTGATAACCCTGGGTGCCTGGCCAGGGCCAAAGCAAACCAGCTCAGATGGTCCTTCCACCGCCGAAGCCACACAGAATTCCCATAGAAAAACCAAGTCCTTGTGCAGATGAGCTCACAATTAAAGTATTAAAAAATATTAACCAGGGCTTCCCTGGTGGCGCAGTGGTTGAGAGTCCGCCTGCCGATACAGGGGACATGGGTTCGTGCCCCGGTCCGGGAAGATCCCACATGCCGTGGAGCGGCTGGGCCCGTGAGCCATGGCCGCTGAACCTGCACGTCTGGAGCCTGTGCTCCGCAACGGGAGAGGCCACAACAGTGAGAGGCCCGCGTACCACAAAAAAAAAAAAAAAAAAAAAAATTAACCAGACCAGGTTGGAGTCCAGTAATCTGTTTTAATAAGTTTAATGACTTCTCTAGGATGTTCTTCAGTTAAGTTTGAAAACTGCTGCATTACCTATGCTTTTCTATTTCAAGATCATTTTCTTTTCACTTGTTGATCCATTTATTCAACATTCACTCATCAAAGATATTTTGTGATGAATATTTGCTAGGCACTCTGCCAGGCACATCCATGACTTCTTTTGTCCCTCACCGTAACGTCCAAGGGATATGTCCCCACTCCCAAGTTACAGATGGGAAAACTGAGGGGGAGGCAGGTCACTGGTGGGCGGAGGACCCACAGTGATTAGTGGCAGAGCTGGAACACCAGCCCAGTCCCCCTCGTTCCTGGGATATGAGTTCTCCATCAACCCTGGGGTGTCTTGTCCCTCAACTGAGTGACAAAGACAGGCACATGGGTGACTGAGGAAAGAAGTCACCAAAGTCAAGGTTCTCACAGAGGCAGTGTTGTCCTCCCAGCATCCGCCCCTGAGGCCCCAGTGGGTCCACTACCCAGAACACACCTGAGCCACCTGCCAATGACAATAACTTCAGCCACACTTGGCTCCGGGGCCTCAGGAGGGGTGGCAGGAGCTGCCCAAGGCAGCACTGGACCAGGCATGGGAGGCAGACCAAAACACCTGTAGCATTCCCTGCCTTCACGGGAGGAGTCGTGCTGGGTCTGGCTGTGCCCACATTTGTGGGGTGGGCGCCCCCACTTGTCGTCTGGCCCGCTCAGGTGCTTTGCAAGGTCCTTCTGGAACTCACTTCCTGCCCGGAAAGACAGCTTGTCTTCCTTCTGAAAATGCAAGCACATCTGTGTGCAGGGCTGTTGTACCCGCTGAGCTCACAGCCTGGAACACTCTCCTCTCAGAGTGCGTGGCCCTCCCACCCTTCCTTCCGCCTCAGAGTGGGCCTCGCCACCCAGCCCACCTGAAACTTTGCCCTTTGATCATTCATCACACCCTTCGCCTGCTTTATTTTCTTCTTTGAGCGTGCATACTGATATTTTTCTGCATGTTTAGTTATTTATGGCTTGATTTCAAGAAGAGAGTGTCAGCTTCATGAGGGCAGACTGTTTTGTTCACTGCTAGATCCCTAGGACCTAGAATGAGTGACTGGACAAATGGTCTATTTTATCATTGTAAATTCAGCTGGAATCCGGTCCTCAACTTCTCTGTCTTCACACTAAGTAGATTAGACTCAAACAGTGGCTTTCAAACTTAAAAAGAAAAAAAATAAAATCATTGGAGATCAGGAGAGGCACAGAAAAAAAAAAATCATTGGAACACTTCCTTTAAGAGAAATTTTATAAAGAGTGGACAATAGCAGGGTTGTACTCGTTGAAGCTGGGGTAAGGGTCCAGGACATCAATGTGTGTCCTTTCCCTGCTCCCCTGTTCCAGCCTTCCTAACCCCACCTTGGCCCCCATGGAACCCTGGGGTTCCTCAGAACACAGTTTGGAAACCACTGGCCTAAGTGAGGTCCACTTCCAACCAGTCACTTCCTCTTCCAAAGTCTAAATACAGTCATCCATAAAGTGGAGGAGTTGGACTCGCTGACCTTCCTTCTATGACATTCTAGTATTACTCGTCATATCAGGTAAATCCCAAAGTAAAAACTGCAAAGACACATTCAGTGTCACACTTGCCAATGGCCAGCAATTGTCAGGAGTCTATCAGGCAGTTCTTGTTGGACCAGAAGTTTGTGGGAGCCACGGAACCCGTAAGATGTTAGATTGCTCAACCAATCTAGATGATGGGATGAGACACAGCATCTGAAACAATTAAGACAGGATACTGTCAAGTGCTAGAGTAGGTGGACAGATTCTATAGGTAAACTCGAGATCATGGAAAGAGATCCAGTGGGGTAAAATGGGAGGATATGTCGGGAAGAGGTGTTATCTCTGCAAAGAAAAACAGAAGGTCATTCTAGGTAGGGGACACAGCGGGTGCCGTGAGGCACTGCCCAGGACCCCTAGCAAGACTGGAGCACACACATGCCAGCCGCCAGGAAGGCAGTCTGCTGGTGGTTCAGAGCTGAGCCCCTTCCCAGCCAACACACTGGGCTTGACCTGGTGGTTATTGAGTCAAGGTCTGGGTCCCAGGCAGGGACAGAGTTTTTCCATCATCATCATATATCCAATTACAGCTATTGTGACGACTGCTAACTGTCCCCAGTATCTATTCTCCCCTTCTTCCTTAGCAGTTGAACCTCCAATTTTTAGCTGGACACATGGCCTCCCACAATAAAGTCTACATTTCCCAGCCTCCCTTGCAGTCAGGTGTGGTCATGTAACTAAGTTCTGATCCATAGGATGTGAGGTGACATGATGTATGTCACCTTCAAGGTCTGCCCTGAGAGGGAAGAAGTGTGCCCCCCTTTTCCTTCCCCAACTAGCTGGAATGCAGACATGGTGGGGAGCCCTCTTGGGCTGTGACCAACATGATGGAAGGAACCTGGGTCCTAATTCTGTGGAGCCACCACACCAGGCTTGGAGGGCTGGAGTGCAAAGGCCACATGAGGGAACAATGCTCTCGGGTCTTGCTGAGTCACTGCTATCCCAACCAGTGCAACTGCAGTATCAATCCGAGTTTGCAAAGCTTGTTCCCAGGGACCACTGCCGACCCCACTGCTGACCCCAGAGCCAGCTGTCGGGAGGCCTCAGCAGGCATTATTCCCTCCCACTGCTCAGTAGCTGAGCTGAGGCTCAGGGTGGCCTGTCCAAGGCCGCTCACTGCTGAATGGATTCCTGGGGCAAGAGGAAAGGGAAGGTGGACAGAGTTTGGACGTTGGGGTCAGACCAACTTTGGTTTGAAGACCACCTCCCTGCTTACTAAACCCTACTCTGAAAGACCATGTGAAAATAATGTGTGTGGCAAGCTAGGCTCACAATCTGACTGTAGACACTTTTGCTCTCAGAATGCAGAGAGCCTGCTTCCTAGACAAGTGCTCTTTCCCAGGGGGATCCTGGTGTCTGAGTCAAGTGCTCTCCGAGAGCGAGCTGTGGGAGCACCAAGGACTTAGTGCCTGACGGGAATGACAAGAGACTCTCAGAGGAGGTGACATCTGCGGTGGGCCTTGGAGGATGGGGAGATGCAACACAGGGAGAGAAGAAAGGGGATGGCATCCCAGGGAGCGGGAACAGCGTGAGCAAAGGCACAGAGATATGACCCACCCTGAGACTATCCTGGACGTGAAGAGCTCTCAATCCCAGCCCTCAGCATCAGGCCCACCCTTTTAATACTTTATTTAGCAGTTTGGGAATTAGGTGGGTCGGCTTTTTTGAGCAGGCAGCATAAGAGGTATTGGAAAACAATTAATTTTAGAGGCCAAAACAAAGTCACCTGATGAGCTCAGCTAAAAGTCAGCTCAGTCCCCTGTCCTACCCGCACCCAGCAGGGGAACAGCCACTGAGGCTGGTACTTCCCAGCACCATTCTGTGCCGTGAGACCAACCAGCCTGGGCTTCTCCTCAGGCTCACAGTCCTTATCTGCAGAGATACATGTTGCAAAATGTTCCCGCAAGAAAACAAAGCCTACATGCAACTTCTATGCAGATTTAAAATTATTTCAAAATAATATAAAAAAACAAAACAAAGCAGGGTTGTGAGTATACAGACGAAACCCAGTTGGTAAGTGTTGATAAGAGTTGAAGTTAGATGATGGGTTCTTGAGGATTCGTTATATTATTCTCTCCAAGATGTTTGAAATTTTTCCGTTTTCAAAAGTTATTTAAGGACATCCCTGGTGGTCCAGTGGTTAGAACTCTGCGCTTCCACTGCAGGGGGCGTGGATTCAATCCCTGGTTGGGGAACTAATATCTCGCAGGCCACGTGGTGTGGCCAAAAAAAAAAAAAGCTATTTAAAAGTTTTTAAAATGTACATGAATGTTCATAATGACATTATTTATAATAGCCCAAAGTAAAAACAACCCAAATGTACATTCCCTGATGAATGGATTTTAAAAATGTATTATATCCACACAAGGTAATATTATTCGACAATAAAAAGGAGTGAAGTACTGACCCATGCTACAACGGATGAGTTTCGAAAATATTGTGCTAGGTGAAACAAGCCAGACACAAAAGGACAAATATTGTATGATTCCATGTATATTAACTGTCCAGAATAGGCAAATCTATAGAGACACAAAGTAGATTAATGGCTGTCAGGCGCTTGAATGGCGGTATTGAAAGTTAACAGCTAAGGGGTATGGGGTTTCTTTGGGGGGATAATTAAAATGTTGTATAGCTGATTGTGATGTTGGATGCACAACTTTGTGAATATACTGAAAGCCATAGAAAAAGTAAAACAGCCAGTAGAAGCTCTGAGCCATGGGTCTCCACAGACTTCTCAGAAAAGCAGACTGGATGTGGACTTGGGCTAAGGGCAAGGGATGGACCAGCCCCTGAACCAAGGTCCGTCTTCCTCATCTGTGACCCAGCCAGAGGAATTCACAGAATCTAGTCCAGTCTAAAGCCACTGTAGGAAAACTGTTTCTCTCTATCCTGGAAAAATACATATCCCACTAATAATCAGATACGGAATTTTCATTAGTCCAGGACTATGGTGGGCATTTTACAGATTTCCATAAGCAATGCCTGACCCGTTTCCACTGCCTGGTCATACAGTCCTGGCGTCTCAGGAAGGTAGTACATCTTAGTTTTGCAAAGTGCACTGGGGCTTAACTGTGGCTGCACACCGGGATCACCTGGGAGTTGAATAAACACTGGTGCTGGGTTCCATCCCCAGAGATCCTGATTTAATTAGTTTGGGGGAGAAGCTTGGGCAGTGGACGTTTTAAAAGCTCCCAGGTGATTCAAACGTGCAAGATTGAGAACCATTGACTAAGTGAAGAATTCTTCAATGACTAGAAGAAAATATCAAAATTGTAGCATAGAGTATGGTAAAGCTTCTATCATGAAACTTCTCTTTTAGATTTATGTTCACCCTGGGTCTCAATACAAAAAATACTTCTCACTGTAGGTTTCAGTCTGGGAGACTGGAGACCTCAGGTTGACAGGTCCTGTCAGTCACCAAGCTAAATGAAGGGGATTCACCAGTAGTAATCAGGTGTTTCCCAGCCTCTCCGTGGGCCTCTCGGAGGGCAGGTGCTCCCCTGCTTCCAAAATAGCCCTTTCCCACTTTGGACAACCCTTGCCGAGTCAAAAGCTGCCTTTCTGAAACTTTCGCGTCAACCCCTGACACCAGGGGACCTGCACTCTTCACCACTCCCTGGAGGCATCACATTTCCCCACCATGTGACTTTGTCCTGTCGTTATGCAGCGTCCTGGCTAGAAACTGAGGCTCCTGTTCAAACTGTCTCTACCCGTCAAATTTCTACTCACCTTTCAAGCACTAGCTCAAATGTCACTTCCGTGAGGCCTTCCACGATGGGAGCTGTCTGCTCCCTCCGCCTGCACTCCTCTACCTTTTAATTTTCTAACATTCAGTTGGAACTCTTTGTATTGTAATGACTTGGTTACTACCTTGGGCTTTGAGTAGACTGTAAGCTCCTTGAGGGCATGGGTGGAGTTTCATCTTGTATTATATCTCTGTATCCTTTGCAGCACTCAGTATATGCTCAAAAAACACTCACTGAACGAATGAATGAATGAATAATTGGCTTGCCGTGAACTTTTTACAGGGGGGGAAGGTGCCAAGTAGTAGCTTAATTGGGGATGGGGTTTTAAGTCCACCGAATGCCCATTCTCTGGTAAGACAAAATTAACTTTCAAAGTTATGCAAATGCAGTTTTGAGGCAAGTTCCTAGCCCCAAATTGGAAATCATGAATCTCTGCGCTGGTTGTCAGGGAGACCATCTCTCCTCAGCTGAATAAATGAGTGAACAAACATTCATTCTCTAACGCATCTTTAATGAAAACCAGGCACTGGGTTAAGTGTTTTATAAACATTTTCACATGCCCCCAAATTGGCCCTATCACAGAACTAGGCACACATGGCCAGAAGATGGACCCACTGCTGCCTGAGCTTCCACAGAACAAAACGCAATCTCAGGACAGAAAAGCCCAGACTGGGAACAAGAGGAGGGGCCATGGCCTGGAGGAGAGAGGCCTGGGGGCCACATGTTGAAGATTTTTTTTTTAATTTATTAATTTAATTAATTTATTTTTGTCTGCATTGGGTCTTTGTTGCTGCGCTCGGGCTTTCTCTAGTTGCGGCGAGCAGGGGCTACTCTTCGTTGCGGTGCGCAGGCTTCTCATTACGGTGGCTTCTCTTGTTGTGGAGCGTGGGCTCTAAGCATGCAGGCTTCAGTAGCTGTGGCACGAGGGCTCAGTAGTTGTGGCGCACGGGCTTATTTGCTCCGCAGCATGTGGGGTCTTCCCGGACCAGGGCTCGAACCCATGTACCCGGCATTGGCAGGTGGATTCTTAACCACGGCACCACCAGGGAAGCTCAAGAATTTTTTTTTTTTTTAAGAATTTTTTTTTTAAAGAGACAAACCTCTAGTTATATGCAGATAGTATGATTGTTTACACATAAAGTATGAGATAATCTACCAAGAAACTTTTAGAACTATTAAGAATGTTCATGAGGTTGCTCAAAACAATATCATTTAGCAAAAACCATCAACATCCCTTTATGTCAGCAATAGTCAATTACATTAGAAAATGCCATAGAAAAAAACATCCCGGGACTTCCCTGCTGGCACAATGCAGGGGACAAGGGTTCGATCCCTGGTCTGGGAAGATCCCACATGCCGTGGAGCAACTAAGGCCGTGCGCCACAACTACTGAGCCCACGTGCCACAACTACTGAAGCCTGCACGCCTAGAGCCCATGCTCCACAACGAGAGGAGCCACCGCAATGAAGAGAAGCCCCCGCTCTCCGCTACTAGAGAAAGCGCGCGTGCAGCAACGAAGACCCAATGCAGCCAAAAAAAAAAAAGAAATCCCATTCCCCATAGCAACAAAAACTAATAAATCTAAGAAAAGACACACAAGATCTTTATTGAAGGGCAAAAAAAAGGCCAGAAGAAATAGAGAGATAGATAGACTATATTATAAATGGGAAGATATAATTTTAATCAAAATTCTAATAGAGCTTTTCACATGGGGGAAAAAGAGGGTTAAGAATGATAGCCAATATTTGAAGAAGAAACTGGAAAAGGAGGAGATGACTGCCATATATGATGTACCCCTTATTATAAGCCTATAGTGATCAAAACAGTGTGATTTGGTGTAGAAATAGACAAATTCACCAAAAGAAGAGAAGAGAGGCTCCAGAGACAGACGCTTGGGATTCTAGGAACTTGAATAAGCCAGAGGCAACATTTCAAACAAGTGTGGAAAGGGCTGCCTATAAATAGTGTGGGGTAATTCGTTATCACAATTAAAAACTTCTATTTCTACCTCAAACTAGCCACAAAATAAATTTCAGATGGATGAACTTAAATATGAAAGAGCAAAACTTTAAAACTTTTGAAAGAAAATATAGAAGTCATTGTAACAAAGAAAGATTTTAAAAAACACAAATTGTAAGTGGAAAAGATTTATTGATACATCTGACTGCATCAAAATTGAAATTTTATGAATAACAACAGACATGGTCAAATAAAAAGGCAAGTCATGGAATGGGATAAGATAGCTGCAATGTCCATAACTGACAAATGACTCATGTACAGACTATATAAAGAACATCTACAAGTTGAAGAGAAAAGGATAATGGTAGAAAAAACAGGAAAAGGTCATGAGCAGGTAAGTTACAGAAGAGGAAACACAAGTGGTCGGTAAATACATAGAGATGCTTAACATCACTAGTTATCAGGAGGTACAGATTAAATAACAAAGTAAAATGAGATATAATTTCACATTGATCAGATTGACTTAAAACTCTGCGGTCTTGGGAGTTCCCCAGTGGCCTAGTGGTTAGGATTCTGGGTTTTCACTGCCATGGCCTGGGCTCAATCCCTTGCTGGGGTACTGAGATCCTGTAAGCTGCGCAGCACGGCCAAAAAAAACAAAAACAAAAAAACTCTGCAGTCTGATAGTACCAAGGTTGATGACATTGTGGGGAAATTAGAACTCATATATGCTGCTAGTGGTTAAATTGGTACAACCACTTTGGAGAGTAATTTAGCCAAGTCTGGTTAATTTCATGTGACGTGTACCCTAGGGGAACATTCCATGTGGGCCTGGGAGACACAAACAAGAATGCCCTTTGCAGTATTGTTTATAACAACAAAAACTTGGCTGTGTCCATCAACAGAATGACTAAATGAACCGTGATACAGTCTTGATGAAATAAACACTGAAAGAGGTAAAAGAGGTAAAGAGGATTGAAGGAAGTCAGGAGACCAAGTCCTGGTTCTTGTTCTGCTTCTAACTGATGACAGGATGTTATACAAGTCACGTGTCCCTCTTCATTGAATGCTCTCCCCAGATATTATTGTGGCTCACTCCCTCCCCTCCTTCAGGTCTGTGTGCAAATTCCACCTGCTCAGAGAAGCTTCCCTGACCCTGGTATCCATACAACTAGCGTCCACGCCCCCTGACACTGCTTTGTCAAGAAGCAGAGTGGCTTAAAGGCCGGGCTAGGTTCAAACACCAGCTTTACCAAGTACTGTTTGTATCACCTTAGGCAAGTTATTTAAGCTTTCTGTGACTCAGTTTCCTCCTCTGTAAATGGAGATAATAATAGTTTTCACCTCAGAGGGTTCTTGTGAGGACTGAATGAATTAATACACCAAAGAGTTGGAACAGTGCCTGGTACAGAGAAAGTGCTGGTTAGTAGTAAATTGCATGGCAGTTAAAAGGAATGAAGTACACTGGAGTGACGTGGGTCAATCTATAAACATGCTGCTGAGTGAAAAGAGCAAGTCCCACACACATGTCACCCTTCCCTCCCAATTGCACGCATGTGGCCCAGCACACGGACCAGCCCTTGGTTACATGGCCATCAGGTGTCCTTCTCATGGGTCTGAGCTCCTCTCTCCTGCTGTCCACATCGGTCACAGCCTGGCCAAGTCAGTTTTGGGCAGTATTTATTGAATCGATTGACTTGAATTAATTCTGAAAGTCCTCGAATGCCTGAGGATTAAGACGATGGTGTATTTTAACAAGTTGAACTAAAGACATGAGGAGGGTGGCAGCGATGGAGCAGGTGAGCAACACAGGTACCCGGAAAGAGAGAGACTCCCAGAGGCAGGTGTCTCCAAGGGTAGGGTTCTGTGACTCCAGGACCAGGGAGTGGGGTCCATGGTGTGACTGAAACATTAACTGCTGCATTCACAGATGTCTTGGCAAAAAAAAAAAAAAAAAAGATCTAGAAGGATCCAAGCAGAGCCCTTCCACTGCTACAAGAGGGAAAGTGGGATTGGGGACAAGGGGGAGGTGAGTAGAGGCTTTTTAAAAAAACTCTAGATACTTCTGCATTGTTTGAGAATTCTGTACAGTAAGAAAGAATTTGTTACTTGTGAATTATTAGAAAAAAAAATATCTTGCACAAAAGAGGTGCTCAGGGAATGGGCATTACAATTATTCTTTAAAACAGAGACAAAGACTTCCCACCCAGCGCAGATCCCCAGGCAGGAAGGGGCCCTGCTCGCACCCTTCTTCACACACTGCAGCTGGCCCTTCAGCAAGTCTCATTGGCTCTACCTTCAAAGTGTATCCTAAATCCAACCGCCTCTCACCACCCTCACTGCCCAGGCACCTGCCCTGCCCATCCCTCGTTTCAACCTACAACCTTCCCCTACTGCTCTCCTTGTCCCCTCCATCTCACTACCCCCAGCGGGCCGGGGTTCCTTAAAAACCCAGACCAGGCAGTTGACATGTACCAAGTGCTTGCCATGTGCCAGGCACTGTGACAAGCAGTTCACTCACTTGCTCCATTAACCCTTTAACAACCCCGGGAATGAGATACTAGTAGAATCTCAGCTGGAGAGATGCAGAAGCTGAGGCATCCAGTAATTTGCGCCAGGTCCACATCATGAAGGGCCAGCACTGAGATCCAATCCCTGTGGATCACATGCTCTTAGCGGCCTCCCCACTTTGCCTCCCTCCCAGCAGCCTGTGCTCCCCACTCTCCCAGAGTGAAATCAGAGCTCATACTCTGGCTACGAGGCCCCACATGACCTAGCCCCTGCCTGCCCCTCCAGCCTTATCCACCACCTCCCTCCTCGTCATCCACCACTCCCCAACCCCACAGGCTCTCCAGCTGGTCCTCCACCTAGAACAGTCTTTCCTTACTGATCTTCTAATGGCTTGTTCTCTCGTTTCACTCAGGTCTCTGCTTGAATGTCACCTCCTCCCAAATGGCCTCCCTGACACCCTTTCTAAAATAGTCCTCACTTTATTCTCTGACCCTTTTCTGCTGTAATTTTATTCATAGATCTTATCACTTCCTCATATGACATCATGAGACTACTTTTTGGATGCTTATTATGCGTCTCCTCTCTCTAGAATTTCTGTTCCATGAGGGCAGGGACTTGGTCCCCAGTGCCTGGAACAGAGGCTGGCACAGAATGGTAGTGCAGCCAATGAATAAATGCTCACCCCCTCCCCAAGCCAAGGCAGCCCAGGGCTGCTCTGGGACCAGGTCTGGGCCTGCTGTGTGGGGCTGCTTGGAATGTGCCCACTCCCCTTACACGGGATGGTGCTTCTGCCTCTGGGTGTGTGGTCCCATCCTTCCCTCTGGGCCCCCTGGACTAGTGGGGCAGGAGGCAAAGTGAGATCTCCCATATTCCTTCCCAGTTTCCCTCCTCCGCTGGCCCCTCTGGCCATCCCTCCAGCCCCAGGGCTTGCACCTCTAGCCACCTGGAAGCTGGTCTGACAAATCCATCCCCACCAAGATGATGAACATGCCAGTTTGTCCTTTGCAAGGATATTTGCATTTTAAACGAGGCTATGCAGGAGCAGCTCTTCACCCTAATGTATGACTGTGTCATGGAATAACTTCCAAGCCCAGGATGTTTGAGAGAGATACCGCTTTTCCCTCTCCCAGACCTTGGGGGAAAGGGCATGGCAGGTAAGGGTGTTGAGGGAGAGGGAGAAATGGTTCCAAGCTCACCCAGTGGGTCAGAGACTGGGACCCAGCAGACCCCAATCTCAAATGCTGTCCCACTCGACCCACCTTTCCTGCCACTCAGAAGGCCTGGCTTTGCTCCCCAAAGCACCCCCAAGCCATCCTCAGGCTCTGCTTTGTGGAATCCCTCCAGAGGCTCCCCAGGGAACCTAGAACAAAGACCTTACCCATTTCAATCCCACAGATGGCCAAGGCTGCAATCACCGCACCTGCTGACGTCCCAGCAAAGCGATGGGCCGTTTCCAGCAACCGGGGAGCCAGGTCCCGAAAGGCGTCCACCACCCCGGCCTGGTAGAAGGAGAGGAATCCACTGCCCGAGAAGGAGATGGAATGAGGGGTATCTGGGTCCCCCTTGAACACCTGTTCTTCCATCTCCCCAGCCTGGGGCCTCCAGGGGTGGGGAGGCACCCCTCAGTGCTGGCCTTCCCAAGCGCGGGCCGCCCTCTTGTCGGAACTCGCTGCCAAGACTCCCTGCCAGCCCGGAGCCTGGAATGTGGCTGTCTCTCCCCAGGCGGTTGGGACACCCATGGGTGGCTCAGGCAGCAGCTGCCTGGGCCTGTTGAGCTCCGTCAGTAGTCAGCCCCAAAGCCTGGTAAAGGGCCCAGGCCCAGGACGAGGTGCAGGAAGTGCTGATGGGTGAGCAGCGCCCTGGCCCTGCACGTGCGCTGCTCAGCCTTCAGCCCTGAAGGGTTCACTCATCTGGTTGCAAAACCTCCAACGATGGTTATGGGATGGCGCCTTCCTCCCCAGCACACTGCAGTAAAGGAACTGACCTCCCACCAGGAGGACGGTATCACCTTCCCGCAGGGGCAGGGATGCCAAGTTGGCTCTGGTTTTAGAGGGAAACACGGCTCACAGCACCCATGCCTCCACAGCGATGCCCTTCCCTGGGATCCTTCTCCAGGCTTTGTGTGATGTGTTACACAATTATTTTTATTTGTTCTTCTTACGTAAGTGCCCCTTTGCTTATTCACTTTTTTATTCACATGTTAGGACTGGCCACCAGCAAAGTTGTAAAGAAAAGAGTTTTGGCTTCAGGGGCACCACCCACCACCGCCTCTCCAGCTCCCACCTTCTTTTCTCCTTGGCCCTTTACTGACACACTAACTCTTAGTCAGTGCCCTCTCTCCAAGTCCTGAATCTTTATGCTGTATCCTAAATGTCCCAGAAGAAATCAATCTGGAATCTCGACCATTCTGTTTGGGCTTCATACTGTGCACTGTTCTCACTTTGAAATGAGAAGTCTGAGATGCCAGTATTTAACCCCAAGGATGAACAGCTTGGGACGCCAGGTATGGGGGCATCTGGGTCAGGGAAGAGAGATGATTTGGAGCCCAAAGGGAGGTGGCGGGGGGACCAGGGTTAGCTCCAGGGAGCACTGGTCATGCTCCTCTGGAGCTGTGCAACGTGGCCCTGGCAAGGAGGGCCTTCCTTACAACCGGCAGATTTCACTGCCTGAGGAGGTCGCAAAGCGGCAAAGTGGCAAGATCACGTTTCTCCCTTCAACACCCACCCAGGCCACCTAGAGGCAGGATCAGAATTGAAATCGACACACAAAGTCCCCTGCCCAATCCCCAGTCCAGCTCCAGACTCTGTTAGGATGTGATAGCCATGCTGAACCCGCCCTGGGGAGCTCCCACCAACTCTGTCCGCCTTACTGATCCGTATTGGAATTTCACATTGGGGGCAGCGCCCAGTGATCGGTCAGGAGGGGGTTTTCTATCTCAGGTAGGTAGTTCCAAGTATATTACCTCTGTTTGAGAAGGGAACTCCTAACTAAATGTGTCTGCAACAGAGAAAATGCGCGCCCGCCCGTGTCTCTGTGCTTGCGTGTACGTGTGCGCATATGCACACGGGGCAGGCTCACGTATGTTCACAAAGATCTGAGGCAACCGACTGGCTGGGGTGAAGGGTGGGGTGGGGCTGGGTGGAGTCCAATCAGCTTTTGCAACATTGAGACCCTGCCTCCTTCCTGGGAAATCCGGTTGGCCTGTCCAGCTCTGAGCTGGGTGTCCTGGGAGATGGGAGGGAGTGGAAGACCCATCCCCGAACTCAGACGCCTACACTTATTGGGAACAAGATAGACAAATGAGAAATAGCCAGACACCGATACAAGGCAGTCTATAATTAAGTACCAAATTGTGCAGGGCTGAGATTCCTGCCAGAAAAGTTAAGAGATGAGTGTGAGTGGTGTGGGCTGGAACCATCAGAGAAGCTATGTGGTAGAGCTCTGGGTTGGGGTGTTTGAAGAAGCTGGAAGGAGGAGGGAGGGTATTGTGGCAAGAGCAGCATGAGGTCCTTACAGAGAGGGAAGGGGTGTGATGGCAGCCAGTTACACAGGATGAAGGGCCTTGGAACAGACAGACGTGGGTTGAAGCCCATCTCTGCTATTTATAGGCAGTGTGACGTGTGGTAACTGCTCCAGGCCTCAGTTTCCCTCATCTATAAAAGGGACAATAATGCCTATGCTGTACAGGAACTGTAACATTTAAAATATAGCTGTAAAATGCCTGGCACGTGGTGTGTCTCATTATCAAAAGTCAGAAAGGGCCAAGGCTTCTGGAACAGATGGACCTGGGAGGAAAGGTGGAGTAGAAAGATGGGGTCAGCAGATGCATTTGCATTTGCAACATGCAGGAGGAGCTAGGAGAGTTCTCAGGCAGGAGAGTCTTGGAAGGGCAATGAGAGGCTGGAGGATGAGGAAGGAGGATAGTGCTCTATCCTCCTATGGATGTTGGTGGCCAAGCCGGGGTGGCGGCTGACAAAAGATAAGTTAATGAAGCCATTGCCTCAGAGACTCTCAAGACCTGGGGACAGGTTGGATGGGCAGGATGAGTCATGGCTGATGCCTCATTTTTAGCCTGGGTGCTGGGAGGGGTGGGGCTGCCTTTGGCAGTTTTCGGAAAACTGGGACAGAGCTGGGGAAACTGGATAGAGTATGAGTTTACTTTAGGACATGTCTGAGATGACAGCAGGACACTGGAGTTTTGGAGGAGAGGCAGGGAAGGCTCCAGAGACAGGGACAGAGACCCCTGCCATTGAGTAGCAGAGAAGGGTGAGTAGTTGGAGGTGGGCACAGGGTCATGTTGAAGGAAGACAACCTTGGACAGGTATGCTCCTTCCCAGTCATCTTGCTATTCCCAGTGAAATAGGAGGCAAGGCCACTTGTTCTACATGGACTGCAGGGCCTCGAGGAGGCTGGGGACCCACCACCCTTTCAAAGACAGCACTGTGTCCTGACTCGGTCCCTGGCACCTTGCTCTTCAGGCCTGGCTGTTGGATTAGGCCACAAGCAAACTAGAAATTCACGATTGCACTTAGGAAGGCCCCATTGGAACTGTTAACATGTTCCCACGCGCTGACCCTGGTGGAGTATTCTACACCTCTGAGGAGGGCTGGGGGCGGGCCGCAGGACTCGCCCATTCAGTTCCCTGGTGTTAAGTGATTGAGAAGGTTCGTCTCATTTCCTATTGTTCCTGACATGATGCTCAAAGCCCTAAGAACTCCAAGTGGATGCCATCAAGAAAGGATCACGGGGCTTCCCTGGTGGTGCAGTGGTTGGGAGTCCGCCTGCCGATGCAGGGAACGCGGGTTCGTGCCCCGGTCCGGGAAGATCCCACATGCCGCGGAGCAGCTGGGCCCGCGGGCCATGGCCGTTGCGCCTGCGCGTCCGGCGCCTGTGCTCCGCAATGGGAGGGGCCGCAACAGTGAGAGGCCCGCGTCATTCTGACATTTCTGCATTTGATTTTTAAAGTCGGCTCATAATCCTTTCAGGTGTTTTACACTAAGTTAATGCTACTCATATGACTCATCAACCTCTGAGGAAATCACATGCAAGAAGCTGAGACTGCTTGTCACACACAATTCCAACAAGACAACCCCAAAGGAACTTATAGAAGAGCCTAGAGTTTCCCTAAATATAACATAAGTGAGACCACTCAGGACACATCTCACAGGGAAAAAGACGGCATTGAGATTCTGGGTTAGCTTTTCATTGATGGTGCACCCCGCTTTACTTAAATCTTGTAAAATGTTTATTGAGTGAAGAACGTGGTTGTTTCTCGATGTGAGAGGGTATGAAGGTCACAGCACCGCCCATGAGTAATCTTGCCAATAGTGTTTAACCTGAATCTAAGGGAGGCCTAACTTCCGGTTACTGTGAATACAGAGTATGAAGGAACAAATTAAATGATGCCAGGTGAAAACAAAGACGGGACTTTCCTGGCGGTCCAGTGGTTAAGACTCTGCACTCCCAAAGCAGGGGTTGCAGGTTCGATCCCTGGTCAGGGAACCAGGATCCTGCATGCTGTGCCACGTGGCCAAAAAAAAAAGAAACGGAAACAAAAACAAAGTGAAACTGGGAGAAGGGCTGCTAGATAACTTGTTACTACACAGCAGCCATTCCCGGCCCACCGTTCCTTGCCCACTTCCCTACAGAGCAGCTGAAAGGTTAGATACTCGATTTCCAAGTCTCCCTTGCAGCTAGAGTCCATCATAAGACCCAGTTTTGGCCAATGAGAAGTAAGGGTGAATCTGCTGGGTGGCTCCCAACAAAGGTTTTCCTCCTTGATAAAAGGAGAAAGGTACCTAAGGAGAGCCCCTTTCACCCCATCCCCCTTTCTTCCTGCCTGAGGATGGTGCTACGGCAGCCGTCTTGTACCCATCAGGGGAAACAGGCAGCCACGCTGAGTGTATTAGTTATCTATGGCCGTGTCACAAATTACCTCAAAATTCAGTTCCTTCAAATAACAAATGTTTATGATCTTACACAGTTTCCAAGCATTAGGAACCCAGAAATGGATTAATTCCAGGCTCGGGGTCTCTCATTAGGTTGTAGTCAAGCTGACAGCTAGGGTTGCAATCATCTCAAGGGTCATTGGGGTGGAACAGTCCACTTCCAAACACACTCTCATGGTTGCTGGTAGGCATCAGTTCTTAGCTGGCTATTGATAGAAAGCTTCAGTGCCTCACCACATGGTCCTCTCCACTGGGCTGCTCACAAGATGACAGCTTGCTTTTCCCAGAGTGAGATGTGCAAGGGAGTGAGAGAGAATAAGAGAGATAGAGAGTGTGAACCCCCAATGGAAGCCATAGTCTTTTTATAACACTGTGAGAAGTGATAACCAGCCCTTCTGCCATATTCACACCCCTCCTACATTTTGCTAGGGTTGGTCTATGTGACCAGAAAGTGGGGATTCTTAAGGGACAATTTGGAGGCTGGCTACTTCACTGAGGATAGCAGAAGAGAGAGAAAGAAAGAGTCTGGGTCCTTGAGGAGATTGTTGAGTGACTGTACCAACCCCCAAACCATTTGTACCCTTCCTGTTATATCAGATAATTGAATGCCTTTATTGTTGAAGCCACTGTGCATTTGATATTTGCTGCTGAAAACCTCAGGACTAACGCAAGGACTATTCAGTATTTCTATTAAAATGTAGAATTATCATCTTGAGACGAACAAATAAAAACTAGTTCTTTGTTTTTAGGAAAAATTAAAGAAATACTTTAAGGTATAGTTTATTATAGCTGAAATCTGATTCATAAAAATTCTGAAAAATTCAATCTGAAAATTTCAGAAGAATTTTATTATACCTTTTAGAAATTGTTTACCAACTATTACTCCTGTTAGAATAGAATATTTTTCTCTTCCTTATTCCTCCTGAAAAACAAGTGAGGTTCTGCTCATTAATTGAACAGCTCTCTAATATAGCACTCGACTTTTGAGGTCTGTGACTTAATTTTTGAATACTTGATCAACATATATGTATATCCTCTGTGGGGTGCAAGTGTTTACACCTTTTCTAAAAAGTCAGTAATTAAAAAAAAAAAGACAAGGCGAGAGGAGAAAATTTGACACTCTTGAGATGGGGACAGAGCTTGCTAGCACCCTGTCATGTCCTTTTACATGACCTTGAGATCATTCATGCAGCCTAAATCACATCTTATTCTCATTATGAAACAGCTTAATCATACAGTAAAGTACTGAAAATAGAATAGCAAACAACCATGTACCTACCTGACAGATTGAACTAATCTTAACATTTCATCACATCTTGGACAAATACTTGCTTGGTTTTAAAGAAATGAAACATCATAGGTAGAGGTGAAACCTCCTTCAAACTTTTTCCTAATTTTACCCCCACTCTCCCTCCCATGGGAAAACCATGTCCCAGATTGGAAAGAGTCTTTCCCTTCCATGTTTTTATATTTTTATTACATGAATATGTTTTATAAACAATATATAGTATTGTTTTATAAATATTTTAAATTTCACATAAGCAAACACATTGACTTATTCTGCAATTTGCTGTTTTCATTCAGCGTTGAGATACATGGCTCTGGTCTTTTCCATGTTACTGCTTTGGTAAACTATTATGAGACCATGGGCAACATATTCATTATTCTCTTACTGATGGACATTCAGGTTGTTTCCATTGTTTTACTATAACCAACAATGCTACTGTGAGAACCCTTTTATACATCTCCCTTTAAATCATATGGGAATTTCTCAAGGTCACAATGTGGATATACCAGCTGTAGCCATGGGATTTTAATTTATGGAGGTAACTGAGTGGTGACATGGAGAAGCTAATGCCAATGAAAGAAAATTTTTATTATTTACACCCTGATTCACTAGGGCTTGCCAGGCCATGCAGGGCTATATGGGGAAGTACCAGGTTTGGTCAGGAGGCAGACGGGATGAGGGGAAAGCATGGCCCTGAAACTTGTTTGTGTTTTCTGCAAGAAAGGCAAGGCAGGGCAGAGAAACAGCTTAGGACTGGCTGATTTAAATAGTGTCAGCAGGCTCTGGACTATAGAGGTGGTCTCAGGTTGTCTGGAACCTAGTCCTGGGTGATTAGGGCAGAGGAATATTGCTTCCTGGAGTTTAACAGCCAGATAAAGGAGGTGGTTCAGAGTAAGGGCTCTGGATTGGTTACTCTGCTATGAAAGGTGTGCTCTGAGCCCTTTGCTATCACTAAGAATTGGTTAACCCTGGGAGGGGTGGTCTCTCCCCAGTCAGGTAGGCCAAATGCCAGACCATCAAGAATACACACACACACACACACACACACACACACACACAAAAGAATACACACAACAGGAAAATAGGGCACTTCTTCAATTTGACCAGTTGTTGCCAAATTGTTCTCTGGAGTGGTTGTGCCATTTTACGCTCCCAGACAATAAGACATCTAATTGCTTCCCTTCTCTTGGTATTACCAGATTTTTTAAATGTTGCCAATCGGAAGGGTGTGGACACCATCTTATTGTTGTTTCACTGATGTTTTCCTGATTATTTACGAGGCTAGGCGTCATTTCATATGTTCATTGTCCTTCCTCTTCTCTGAATTGCTTATTCTTAGCCTTTCCCCATTGGGGTGAGGACAGCGTTTGCCTTCTGTTATTAATGTGTAGACATTGATACTAATAATAGCTCCATTGAATGCATTGCAAATATCCTCTCCCAGTTTGTGGCTTGTCTTTTAACTTTTTTATGATGTCTCTATGGTACAGAAGTTTAAAATTTTAATGTAGTAAAATGTATCATTCTTTTCCTTTATGGTTTATATGCTTGTGTGTTTAAGTCATAAAGATGCCCTCTCATATAAAATAGAGTCTTGGTTATTTTAAATGATTTAACCATCAAGCCTAAGCTATTTGTTCAGTCTCTAGTGAAAAACTGCAGTCTGGTGGGCTGTTTGGCACCATCTGTTTTAAAATAAATGCTTGTAGGAATTTATCCTGCAGAAATATGCACAGGAGTCCCCCCAGAACCCCAATATATGCACAGGGTTGTTAAATACAGCACCAGTTGTAATAGCAAAAATCTAGAAGTAACCTAAGTATCTCTCAGTGGAAAGTTAGTTAAATTAATTCTGGTATATATTCATTTACCACATAATGTAATTCTCTGCAGCCATAGAAAAGAATAAGGGAGATCTGGATGTGTTCATATGGAAAGTTCTCCAAGATATATTGGTAAATGGGAAAAATAAAAATTAAAAAAAAAAACCCCAAGGCTCCAAAGAATAAATATGCTACCATTTATGTCAAAAATGGAAAAAAAATTCCCTATGTGTATGCACGTAAAATTTCAGAAACAAAACTACTCACGGTGGCTACTTCTGAGGAGGACCAGGGTTTGAGGGTGTGAGGGAAACCCACTTTTCATTGCCAATCTTTCCTGTTTTCCTTGTTACTTCCATTACAGTAAACAAAGAAGAATTGTTGTAGGTGGTCCCCATTGCTGTAAGTTGCTATTTGTTTTGGCATTTGAAATATTCTGAGGTGAAGAGAAGAAATTGAATTATTAGAAATGGGGCAGGAGACTGGGCATCATTGGGACAGATTTGATTACATGTGTTCTGCAGCTGGGTCTGAAGGCATAAGGGGCAGTGCTTGCAGCAACGTGCTGGTTGATGAGATCCAGGCTTGCCTTTGTCTAGGGGAGCGGGCAGTTGTCTGGGAACCAAGGGGAAGTGGTTGGGAGAAGCAGGGAATGAGAGGGAAGAGGGATGGAAGGTTGGGGCAGGTCTGAGCCAATTGGATTCGCCTAGGTCCCTACTGTCTGAGTCTTGCGGTCTGGGCCACCGTAGGCTCTGAGTCCCCTTGCACTGTCTGGCTGCAGGGTAGGAAGAGGCTCTGCACCCCCTCCCCCAGTGGAGGAGGAGAGCTCCCACCTCAAAAGTACTGGTAGGCAATTCTCTGGAGAGGGAGAAAAGCCAGGCTCAACCTAGGAAAATGCTCATCCAATAAATGGGAATTAAAGGCACCCCGAGTTTATCCTTGTTGAGATTTAAGAAGGGAGAGGGATTGGGCCGGCATTCACAGAACAAAGACAAATTGTACCCCAGGGTTGAGTCCAATGACCTTCCTCAGGACAGTACAGTGTAGGTGGTCAGGGACCTGGGTGGTCTGGGTTTAAATCATAGCTATGTTGATTCCAAGTTACTTAACATCTCAGTGCCTTAGTTTTCTTATGTATGGGAAAATAATACCTCCTAAAGGGTGGTCCTAGTATATGGTAAGTGCTTACAAAGTATTAACCATTGTAATTCTTTATTTATCACCTCTGTAAATTCACGTAACTGGCATCCTGGGCAGTGACATTGTCGGCACTGGGGGTTGGATCTGTATCTGAGGTGGATGCATGTTAACCAAGCTCACAAGCCTGATGAATAAGCTGTAACCAACTCATTCATTCACACCGGCCAGTGCTTGTAGGCGGATCTGTCGCCACCTTGATCTCTCTTTTCCCCATGTGGGATCCCCGACTATACTCAGAGGCCCCTTGATGGATTGGGGACACTTCTGTGCTCTTATTCATTTCCCTGGCTACTCCCGCTGTGTGACTGTCAGCCCCATGTGGGAGGGCACTTTGGTACACTGGAGGATGGCAGCTCATGGTTGTCAAATAAATACTTGCTGAATGACTAAATGGTCATCACATGTTCCGTGTCATAACCAAACACTGGAAACAACCTAAATGCCCAACAACAGGGAGTTGTTATTAAATTGTGGTGCAGTCACCCCACAAAACCAGTCATCGAGAAGGATAATTATAGCAATTGTATAGAAAGATAGAGAAATGCTTGTGATGTAATCTTAGCAAAACAAATCAGAATGGTCTTGGCATGATGTGGATCAATCTTGATATTTTGTTAAGTGAAAAAGCAAGATCCTGGAAAAAGAGTATGAGATGATGCCATTCATGTAAAAAAGGGGGCAAAAAATAGAAGACTTCACTTGCAGCTCTAAGCACAAAATACCTCTGACCAGCAAACAAGTGACTGAAAACACCTGGGCCTCTAGGGCGGGGACAGAGAGGTGGACATTTGGGAACAAGTCACTGACAACTTTTCTACCCTCTGAATGTTGAACCAGGTGAGCATGTTTCTGATTCAAAAAATCAAATAATTTAAAACACTTCCTGGTATATAGCAAAGTAAAATAGATTGATATCTTTTTTCCTACTATATTCCTCAACCCTAAGGCACAATTCTAACCCACATTTTAAAGTTTCCGTTACCAGAATATATCTCAATCAATGGGCATTCTTAATAGGTTCTTGTGGTGGTTTTTTTTTCCCCCTAAAAAGCTTTTACTAAATCAATGCTGAGGCTTAAATTTGATGGTATTTTAGAACCAAGGAAATATAGTACAGAAAGATGTGTCATCTAGAAAGGAACTTTAACAATAAAAACCATTGTGTGGTGGGATTGTGGGGATCTTCCTTTCTCAAAATGGTCCTTACTGGTAATTTTACATCACCTTTTCAATAGTTTTTTAAAAACATATTTTAAACTGTTTTCAGGAGAGAATAAATGTTTTTAGAGGGAAGCATCCCCCAGCACTGGGGTATAGAGAACCTGCCAAGCAGTAAACCCATGAAAATCACCACTTCCTCAACTTAGTTTAAATAATTATCAGAGCAAAGCTCTGGGCCCTAACTTAAGCTATGGTTACAAGGAGAGACCCATTGTCCTTGGATTTTTCCTGAGATACTCACCTTCCAGGAACAGTTTGTCAAACCTGAGACAACACTTACTTGGCCACCATGGGTGTCTATTTCAGCAATCGGCTCAGACCTTGAGCTTTGATCACATAACATGTGGGATACACTAACAACGCTCCATACTGATGACTTGAAGTCTGTCAGGAATCGACTATTAGTAAATTTCATGTTTGCAGATTGCTGCAAACCCTTGTTACTCAAAGTGTGGTGTATGAACCAGCATCAGCAGAAACTCATGTCCCAGACCTACTGAACCTAAGATCCACAGTTTAACAAGACTCCCAGGTGATTCACATGCACATTAGAGTTTGAGAAGAACTACTGTAAACTGTAAATTGCAATATAGATGTTAGCTGCATTATTATTAATGAAAATAAAAAGTGAATAATAATAATTTCTTAATCTGTTTTCAGAGACCTTCACGTTATCACCTCATTTGGTTTTTATAGCAATACTATAGCAAGAGTTAGAGGGTTTTTTTGTTTGGGGGTTTTTTTTTTGGCTGCATTGGGTCTTTGTCACTGCGCGGGGCTTTCTTTAGTTGCAGCGAGCAAGGGCTGCTCTTCGTTGCGGTGCGGGTGCTTCTCATTGTGGCGGCTTCTCTTGTTGTGAAGCACGGGCTCTAGGCGCGCCGGCTTCAGTAGTTGTGGCTCGTGGGCTCTAGAGCGCAGGCTCAGTAGTTGTGGCGCACTGGCTTAGCTGCTCCGCGACATGTGGGATCTTCCCGGACCAGAGCTCGAACCTGTGTCTCCTGCATTGGCAGAAGGATTCTTAACCACTGTGCCACCAGGGAAGCCCCAGAGTTTTAGAGTTTTTAAACCCCGGTTAATAGAAGAGGAAATGAGATTCAGAGAAGTAAAGGGAAACTTATTATATTGAGTTTTGATGAGTCCTGTAGTTAGGAAAAAGGTTGCCAATTCATTGTTCAGGAACTCTTGTGATTTTTCAATGATGCAGATATTCGATGTCTAGCCAAACTGGGAGGTAAACAATAAATGCTGGAGAGGGTGTAGAGAAAAGGAAACCCTCCTGCACTGTTGGTGGGAATGTAAACTGGTACAGCTACTGTGGAGAACAGTATGGAGATTCCTTAGAAAACTAAAAATAGAACTACCATATGATCCAGCAATCCCACTCCTGGACATATATCCAGAGAAAACCATAATTCCAAAAGATACATACACCCCAATGTTCATTGAAGCACTATTTACAATAGCCAGGACATGGAAGCAACCTAAATGTCCATCAACAGAAGAATGGATAAAGAAGATGTGGTACATAGATACAATGGAATATTACTCGGCCATAAAAAAGGATGAAATAATGCCATTTGCAGCAACATGGATGGACCTAGAGATTGTCATACTGAGTGAAGTAAGTCAGACAGAGAAAGACATATATGATATTGCTTATATGTGGAATCTAAAAAAAAAAGGCTACAAATGGGAGGTAGGCTCCTGCCATCCCTTTGAACATCCTTTTCCAGTCTCTGCTAGGATTGTGCTTCTCTCTCAATGCCCAGGACCGTCCTCTCTCTCAGGAGGAGACAGATGACAGTCCAGTTCACGTGGCTAGCCCCTCTTGTCTGCCTATCTGGGGCCCAAAGTGGTCTCAGCCTGTGTGTGGGGGGGGAAGGGGGGTAAGGGGGTCTGAGCCCAAGGCTGAGAGTTAAGTAGACTCAACAGCCAGTATAACAGGTTGCTGGTCTGGGAAGCCAGATAGGCCCTTACATCAGCCCTGCAAGGAGTTTTTAATTCTAACTCCAATTAGTATGGCCCATTCTAATCAGAGGACCAAGACCAGGATGAGATTAGGCTGTGCTTGAAAATAATTCAGGATTAGTGAGAAAAGAATAGAAACATTTATTTCTCAAGAAACCTAATTATTATTTAAACCTAAGAGTTTACTTTTTAAAAACATATCATCACGTCGAATTATTTACTTGGTTATTTAATGGTTACTTTGTTTAGCACTTTGATGAAGGGTTGGAGTTCTGTTTCAAGAAAAGATGAGGAAGCATATTGCTTTCTAGCTCAGTTAACTATATCTCCAACTTAAGCCATGTATTCAGACCATATGAGCTCAGAACAGGAGCAGCCCACCCTGACTATTAGGAACCTAAGATGAAAAAGAGAGTCCTGAGGGCGAAGCTCACAAGGTGAAAATAGCCATAATACATACTAAGTTCTTCCTGAGTCAGGTGATCCAGTTTTTCATTTTTCGTGTTAAATAAAAATCTCATGTGCAATGATAGAAGCATTTTGGAGGGCAATTTGGCTATTTACCAAGAATTATAGCAGCTGTGTCTTGGGTGAGGCTCACTGCTTTCAATATTTCTTTGAATGAGTTATTCCATTCCTGAAAATTTATCCTCAGGAAATAATGTAAGGCATAGAAAAACTCTAGCCAAAAGAGCTCACCACAGCACTATTTTAATTTTTTTTTTTTTCTATTTTTTGGCCATGCTGTGTGGCAGCATGCGGGATCTTAGTTCCCCGACCAGGGATTGAACCTGCGCCCCCTGCAATGGAAGCACAGCATCTTAACCACTGGACCACCAGGGAAGTCCCACGAGAGCACTATTTTAGGTATTCAAGCATTGAAAACCCATAGCATCTGAGAGCAAGGAAATAGGTAAATGACCTACAGCGTATCTACCTAATGATTTATTAAGTAGCCATATTTTAAATGATGCTTACATTTGAAGTACATCTGGTATTGAACTGGATTGTCCCTCTATTGCCTTTCATCTACTATGTGAAAATGGTTGAAACAAAGTTAAAAATGAGAGTTTTAAGACAAAGACTATTTGTAAAGTACTAGCTATAAAATTTGGTCTAAGATATGTTAGGAAGGGTCTGCCCAGACTATCATCATCTTCTTTAGCCATCCAAGCCCAAAGTCCAGCCATTCTTCAAGTCCTGTGCTGCCTCCTCATCCCTCCCTCCTCACAGCTCCTACAGTACACATTGGCCCGTGATAGGCTACCTCGTGCAGTTGGTGTTTTCATTCAGTATGTATCTCTCTCACTGGGATCCTTGACATCAGTGACTGGGTTTTAAACCTCTTTTATTCCGCACAGCACACAGCTCAACCCCTGCACCCAATCAGTCACGAGTCCAATTGATTTTACTTCCAAGCTTTCCTCAGCTCTATCTTTTCCTCTCTATCCTTTCAACTAAGTCTCATCTCTCACATGGGCTCCTGCCACATTGTAGCAATCAATACTGTATCAGTTATGGTGCTTTAGGCTGCAAGTAACAGAAAAGTCAATGTGGAGTAGCTTACACAATGAGGAAAGTCTGTCCTTTCTATTTAAGAGAAAAGCCCTTTCCAGAAAGCCCCCCAGAAGACTCTCCCTCGGGGTCCACTAGCCAGCACTGGGTCACACATTCATGCTTTAGCTGCAGGGGAGGCTGGGAAAGCCATCATTTGGCAGTTTCAATCTCAATAATGGGATGCAGGCTCTGCCAGCAGGAATGAGAAGAGCGTGAAGAGGGTAGGGAACCAATAGTGTCAGCCCCAAACTTCCTGCCTTGGGTGTCCCCACCCCTTTAATCCATTCCCAACACTGCCACTATTAATTCACTCATTCATTTAATTAATTATTCATTCACTGTATTAGTCAGGTTTGGCTAGTTTATGTTCCAGCAACAAACAGCAAGGGAGAAGAGAGAGCACAGAGATCGGCACCGGCTTTTACCTGCTTCCGCCTAAAATGGACCTATGTTTCACCCATCATCCCCCAACCCCCCTCCCCACAACCATTAGTCTGTTCTCTGTATCTATGAATCTGTTTCTGTTTCATTATGTTTGTTTGTTTTGTTTTTAGAGTCCACATATAAGTGAAATCATATGGTATTTGTCTTTCTCTGTTTGACTTACTTCATTTAGCATAATACCCTCTAGGTCCATCTATGTTATCACAAATGGCAAGATTTCATTCTTTTTTACCCATTCATCTGTTGATGGACACTTAGGTTGCTTCCATATCTTGGCTGTTGTAAATTATGCTGCAGTGAACACAGGGGTGCATGTATCTTTCTAAATTAGTGGGTTTGTTTTCTTTGGATAAACACTCAGAAGTAGAATTGCTGGTTCATATGGTAGTTATATTTTTAATTTTTTGAGGAATCTCCATATTCTTTTCCTTAGTGGTTGTATTCATTTACATTCCCACCAACAGTGCATGAAGGTTCCCTTTTCGATTCTGCTTACATTTCATTGGCTAAAGCAAGTCCTGTGGCCACACTTAACTTCAAAAGGGCACAGAAGTGAGATCATCCTTCATGCAGGGTAAGCCGCACGAACAGTTACCAAATCCAACAAATATTTATTGAGTGTTGGCTATATGCAAAGAGACGTGCTAGAGATGTATTGGTAAGAAAAACAAAGTATCTGTTCTGAAAGCTTTTACAGTCTAGAAGCAATAGTCTACCCCTTCCTTTATGTGCTCAGGCTAACATTTGAGACTTCAATTGTACCACCACTTACATTTTCATTGCATTAAAAAAAAAAGCTTGGCTGTCTTCCTGAATAGGCTGTAAAACCTCAAAGATGTCTTATCCCTTCTTGTAAACCTCATACCTAGAATTGTGCCTAGAACTAGTAGAAACTTAATGTTCGTTGAATGATGTATGAGATAGGATGGGCTCAGCTACGGAACAGGAAGCCCAGATGACAGTGGCTTAAACAAACAGGGTTTGTATTTTAATATTTAGTGAGAAGTCTAACAGCCAGCAGCTGCTGGGGCTGATTTCTCTGTTCAACAATGTCATCCAGGACCCAGACTCTTTCCAGCCTTACACTTTGATACACTTGGCTTGTTGGCTTTTCCTCCCTGTGATTGTGCTTCATGATCATAAGACTGCTGCCACTGCTCCACGTAATATATTTTTAAGGCAGGAAAAAAACAGAAGGGGCAGAAGCAGGGGGCTGTCCACTGGTAACTGTCCCTTATAGCAGGGAACAGAAACTTTCCTAGAAGACACCCAGTAGCTTATGTCTCATGGCCAAAACATGGATCACATGGCCACCTCAAGCTTCGAGCAAGGCTGGGAAAGAGAATATCGGGATTTCCAGTCTCTGTGGTTGGAGATGGCCAAGAAGGGGCTGGGGATGGTTTGGGCAGCCAACCAAAAGTTTCACCACAAATGAAGAATATGTACTCAATAAGTACTTATTGGTGGAAGCTTAGATTTTTATGATCTGGTTCTTTATTGATTTTTAATAACATATAAAGAACCCTCATCACTGCTGTGTCTAACCAGTATTGAATGCATCTTCTGTTCGTGCTGGGAACTATGGAATTTTCTCGTTCAGTCTTTGCAACCCCGCGACAGGTATGATCAATCTATTTTACATATGAAGAAACTGAATCCCAGAGTAGTTAAGCAGCTTGTTCAACATGCTCACTTACCAGCTAGTAAATGATGACACAGGGGTTTGAATTCCAGTGTCTTGAGTCCAGAGCCCATGATCCTATCCTAGAACTTGAGGTCTAGAGGTGAACAGAGAGCTCATCAGACACAAGCCCTTTATTTCATAGTGCTGAAGCCCAGGATGGGAGGTAACCTGCTCAAGGTCACACAGCAAGCCCAAGCCAGAGCCAGGCCCAGGACCCAGGAGTCCTGACCCCCAGGCCACGGTTCTATCACTCTGGGCTGGCTCTCTTTAGAAACCTCACGTTAGTTCACTGATCTTTAAAAAGACAAAAATGCCAAATGGGATCCTGTGGACAATTCAGTTTTTTAAAAAAATGTATTTGACCTAAGTTTTGGCAAATTAGAACAAGTTGTTTCCTTTTTTGGAGTCGAAACTTAGCGATTAGTTGGTTCAAACTCTTCTACCCATCTCAGTGGAAAGTCTAGTCTGTACAAAATTTTTCAGTTCTCAAGTGATAAAGAGGAAGGAAAGAATGCAATGATCAGAGCCTCAGCTGGGGCTTAACCAAGATTACTTTGAATTCCAAGCTTATGACCCAGAAATGCCTTATTTGTGGTGTTTAAACACATCCTATGTAACACTGCCTTGGGAATCCTCTTGATAGAGTAAAATGTGTACGTTTTGAATCCCACTTCTACCACCAGCTAGCTGCGGGAACACATGACCTAGGCCCACTGTGAGAATTGCGTGGAGCTAATGTACAGACAGCATCTGGCACAAAATGGGACAAACCAAGTGTCATTTCCCCTTCCCCTGTCCTCTGGCACTTCCCCTTCAGACTTGGGGCTGAAACATCTCTAGCACACAATTTAACAAGGAGTGCCTGCCTTCCCACACTGCTTTCTGTTTCAGAGGGTCAGAGTCCCTTTTGTTGACAGGACTCAAACCTTTCGGGGGAAAAAATTTGCTTAAATTGAAAAGTCATTTCTGTGTTGCATTTACGACCCTAGAGCATCAAGGTTATAAGCATAGGCTCTTGAATCACACAGAGGCTCCGTCACTTCCTGTGTGTGTAGTTGTGTAACCTCCTTGTGTCTCTGTTTCCTTCTCCACACAATGGAGGTAATAACAGTACCAACCTCAGGGGGCTGCCGTGGGGATTAGATGAGGGAATGTGTGTCACTCTGTAAGCATGTCATACAGGTTTGCCGGAGCCTTGTTGGATCCTTCAATCTAAGATAGGCTGGGACCTAGGACCTGCTACCAGAGCGACACAGTACAAAGAAACTATAAGGGACTAAAAATAACTATATACATGCACAGTTGGGGCAATTATGAAGAATAAGACATAAAAAGGCCATAAACTTACTGCTATTTCTGAGGTGCTAGGAGAAAAACAGGGTGAGCCCTGTGCATGACTCCTGCATACAGCCCCACCGAGGGGGTGGGCAGACCACCTAAGCTACCCCTCTGGCCCGACCTACCAATCCGCCCCTACCATCACCCCATGTAAGGGACCAGCCCACCCTCCTAGGAGAGCGAGCAAGGGAACCCATTATTTGTTTTTGCTCCCAATAAAGCCTTGCCTGAATTCCTCGTCTGGCCTCTTATCAATTTCTATGGATTAAAGAGTCCAAGGACCCGAACTGGTAACAAATCTCTTCCACAGTGTTTTTCAAGAGTGTTCAGTGTGGGTTAGACAAAATATTTTCTCTCCTTCTTTTAAGGATAAGGACAATTGGGCAAATGAAAGCACAGCAGGGCAGCATAGCAGACAGTTGGAGAGAACTCAGGACTGCAGGCAGGATACTGGGTTCAAGTCCTGGCTCTGCCACCAGTGCCCATGTTTCCTTCTATTCTCTGGGCTTCAATTCTCTGCTAATCACGGCTATTCAAATGTCTTCTTGGAAGCCTTAAGTGACCAAGACTAGCAGGAAACAACAATTTGGTAAAGGTTTAGAATTCTGTAATTTGGGCTCGAGAATGAAGAACTCTTTCAAGATCTTCTCCCAGAACAGGAAGAGTCAGTTAGGAAGGAACAACAGCATTTTCCTTGGGCAAACTTGAGGAGTCCCCTGCTTGTCCTCCTCACCCTTCTCCCCCTCCTCTGTTCCTCCTTGGACACAATGTGACTTCCATCCTCCACTTTGCCCCCAGATACCACCATAAACAAGTTCTCAGATCCTTTCCCACCATCTGAAAGAAATGCACTCAGCAAACATGCACATTTACCTTGTCAGCCCCAAAAGGGCAGGGACTGTGTCTCAGTCCACTGCTCTGTGTATGGACTGAGACACAGAGCAGTGGACTGAGGCACGGTCCCTGCCCTCCTGGGACTGACGTACTATAGGGGCAGACAGAGGCAAGCAAAGTAAACCAGTAAAATATACAGTGGAGCAGGTGGAGCCGGCCGAGAGTTGGATTTAACCGGGCTGGAGTTTTGCCAAGTGAGTACAATCTAGAAAGCTTGAGGTACGGGAGGGGAGGCTGTAGACAAGAGAAGAGTTGTAATCACTAAGATGGAGTTGAGGCAGGGAAAGGAGGGGAGAAGGGATTTGAAGGGGACAGTGAAAGGTAGTGAGATCAGTGGACTATGGGGCCAATGGGAGTAAAGGCTTGAAGAGAAGAACTAGAAAGAGCTTTGAACATGGGATCTTCAGAGGGCCTAGGGCTTGAGTGTGGGGCTGAGTAGTGAGCCAGGGAAGATAAGATCACTGGGGGAGAGGAGGCCATGGAGCAGGGAGGCCAAAGCATCAGTGGATCGGGCAAATGGATGGTGAAAGCACTGAGCGTAGTGGCAGGATGAGTGGGACAGAAGACAGTGAGGTGGGAGTGAAACTGTGTGGGACACTTTAGGACCTCTCGGGTGTACAAGCCACCCCTCCCATGTTCCCCATCTCTTGAGGTAAAAGGCTTTGCTTCAGGCCCCCCCTCAGTTTCAAAAGTCTGGCTCAAGAGTTAAAGATTAGGAAATTCGAACACACAGAAACAAAGAATAGCTGTTGGGCTAGGAAACATAACAATTTAGACTATAAATCAGTTACATAGCAGAGTCACTGAATTCCCAGTTCCCTGAAAGATATAGATAACGAGGTCTGACACACATTCCTAAACTGTTTTTACACAAACCAGACTTCTCCCGCCTCCAACCAGGAAAACAGCTGTCCACAAGCACATAGACCCCCAGGCTGGTTGGGACCAGAAGGTTGATGATGTTGATTCCCAAAACCTCACCCTGTTACCTCACTACCAACCAGCCAGAAGAATGTAACCCACAGTACTAATATTGCCTTTTAAAACCCTTCCCTGAAAGCCACTGGGGAGTTTGGGTCTTTTGAGCATGAGCTGCCCGCTCTCCTTGCTCAGTGCCTTCAATAAACACTGTACTTTTCTTCACCACAACCTGGGGTCAGTAGATTGGCTTTGCTGTGTGTCAGGCAAACGGCTCCAAATCCAGTTTCTGTAACAGGAGATAGGACCTTCAGATAATTTGTAAATAGTGACAGTGGTGAGAGGAGGAGTTTGTAAAGTCATATTTAATAGTGTGATTTAATGTTACATTTGAGTAAAACCTCTTCTGTTTTATTGTAACAACTATAGAGAAGGAGAAAGCTGTTCACAGCATGAAAAGCAGGACTGAGCATTAAAAAGCTGACAAAGACCCGGGAGTACCTGATTTCACGAAGGATCAAAGCTGTCAGCCTAAGGGATATAGCTCTACTTGCGCAATCATAAAGCAGCCCTAAACTGGTGGGAAGGTATTTAGATTTTTATGGGTGAAGGACCTTCCTTTTTTGTTTGTTATTTTATTTTATTTTGTAAAATGAGCACGTTATTTATTTTTTAAAAATTTTTTTGGGGGGGCCATGCCGCACAGCTTGTGGGATCTTAGTTCCCCAACCAGGGATCGAACCCACGCCCTCGGCAATGAAAGCGTGAAGTCCTAACCACAGGACCACCAGGGAATTCCCCCAAGGACCTTCCTGTCATCCCTAAAATACCAAGCAGAGAGCCACCATTTCAACAGAGGCTTGAAATAATATTATAATGATAATTCATTAGTGTCATATACTAAAAGCCATTGACTGAGAGCCAGTGGTATAGAGAAGTTAAGAAAGTGGACTCTGCTTGGGTTTAAATCCCGGCTCTGCTACTTACCACTCATTTAACCTC
Organism: Monodon monoceros; assembly: GCF_005190385.1. Classification (NCBI taxonomy): domain Eukaryota; kingdom Metazoa; phylum Chordata; class Mammalia; order Artiodactyla; family Monodontidae; genus Monodon; species Monodon monoceros. The sequence continues at coordinate 38,024,827 of NW_021703780.1, forward strand.
ATCTGTATGAGGGGGATAATAATGTCTCAGCTTCTGAAAAGTAAATGAGCTGAGAGGTTGCCTGGAGCGTGTGAGGACTCAAAAAATGTTGGTTAGATATTCTGATCTTTCTAATCTTTGTTGGCAAATAAACAAGAAAATAAGGCTTTGAAGGCCCTGGCCATTAGTTCTGTGTAGGGAAAAACAGCCAGAGAGTAAGGCTGAGACAAGGGTCCTACCTCAGCTAATTGCATTTCAACAGCCCCTGGGAGGTAGTGTGGCCCAGGGGTAGTGAATCTGTGCTGGGAGTCAGAAGCCCTGGGTTTCCGTTCCTCCTCAGCCTGAGGCCAAGATCAAGTATGGCCAAGGGCAAGACAGGGTGTCTCTGACCCTCAGCTTACCCACCTGTAAAGTGGGGATGATCATTCTGCCAGGCCCACACACAAGGTCGTTTTGAGGACCAAATGAGGAAATGTTCCATGAAGGTTAATGGTAACTCAGTTCACCTGTGTTGAGTGCCCACCTACTGTGTGCTGAGCACAGGAGAATGAAATTAGGCCTGCTCTCTCCCTAAACAAGTGCCCAGAAGACAGGACATGTACCCAGACAGCCAGAGTCTATGGGAGAAAGTGCTAAGGGAGTCTGATTACGGAAGGAAGAAGTATCTTTATGGTTGAGTCTTATGAGCAGATTCAGGGAGGATGTACTGAATGGTGCCCAGTGCACTCAGCAGCTCCCCTTCTAGAGCCTCATCCAGCAGATGTACCTGCTCACACCAGACGACCTGAGGTCAAGGCTGTTCACTGTAGCAGGCTTTATAGCTGCATAAGTTCAGAGCCCCCTAAAACACCCGCCAAAGAGAGAATATGTGGGCTCTATAGCAGAATAAGGAAAAGTTCTTTGTGAACCGACATGTCAATTTGGGCTTCCTTCCCCTTCCTCTGGATGCTCTCAGACCCTGAACTTGCGTCTACCATAGTCATTTTCATGGGCTCCTTGAATTAGGAGTGTCCTTGATAACAAGGAAAGCTATGACCTGCAAGTGCATGAACATAGGCCCCACTGGGCCCCAAGCCCCAGAGAAGGGTTACTGTCCTCTTTCTATAAAGAAAATGAGGCCCAGGTTTGCCAGGGCAGCACAGCCAATAGATACTGGGCTGGGATTTGTCCTACGACTGACTTCCTGGTTGTTTTATGTATCTGTTGCTCCGCCCCCTTTGAGACTATTCATTCTGTAAGGGCTGCGGTCAGTTTTCTTATCCTCTCCTTCAGGGCCAGGCAAAGTCCACCCCCTTAGGAAATATTAATTCTTGAGATGGGGATGGTCCTAAGAAGGAGATGCCGGGGTAGGACCGTCCCTAAGGAATCTGTGTGTGTGTGGTGGTGGTGGGGGTGGAGTGTAGGGGTGAACAAGTTGGTTCTGGGTTGGTTCAGAGGGAAGGGGGGAAGATGAGCATTACCATCTGAGAGAAAAGGTGTGGTGGTGAAACAAGACAGGACAGATACAGTTCCCATCTTGGGAACTTGGGGAATTAAGGGAATTTGCTGGAAGCGGACAGGTGGTGGGCCAGAGGGGAGCAAAAACCATCTTCCATTTTCATCTAAACGTCTCAGAAGGTCCCTATGTAAGAAACCTACATATAGACTCCCTCAGGTACAGACACACTTTACCATCTCTATACAAAGCTATTCATTGCAGAATTGACTGTAAAACAATGGAGCCAACTCAATGTCTATCAATAAGGAACTGGTTAAATAGTCAGATTTCCATATGATGGACACTTTCCAGTCCAAGAAAGGAGGAGGAAGTCCTTACCGCTCTGATATAGGACAATTGCCAAAATATATTTTAAGTAAAAAAATTCTAAGTGCATAATCAGGGAAATAAAAAATTTAAACCACAATGAGTCATGATCCCACATGTATCAGCCTGTAACATTTTAAAAACTGGTAATTCCAAGCATCGGTGAGGGCGTGAAGCAAAGGGAACTCTCAAAGAGCTGGCAAGTATGTGAACTGACACAACCACTCTGGGAAACAGTTCGCCCTTATCAATAATGTGTGTTCCCTAGGCCCCTGCAAATGCCCCACAGAAATCCTTACCCCAACCAACCCCGCAAACATACATACACACCAGGAGAAACAATTAAGAACATTCACACAAGCACTGATCCTAGCAGCAAAAAATTGGAAGCAACCCAAATGTCCTTAAATAGTGCAATGAAAACTTAATTGTGGTGTCTTCATACGATGGAATTCCATACCAGAGTGAAAAGGATTGGCATCACTCAACTGAACCTCAAGACCCTTAATCTAATCGTGGCTGGGATACAAGCAAGCTGTAGAAGACTGCAGGCAGTACACTTCCTTCTCTTCAAAATCCAAAAAGGTGAGACACTACCCCATACATATTGTATGGCGACATGAACATATGGCAGGACTATAAAGGAAAAAAGGGCATGATAAGCATCACATTTAGGACAGTATTTAGGGGAAGAAAAGGTGAGGCTGGGAAGGGCCACAAAGAGGATTTTAAAGGCCCTGTTTCTTTGTCTAGGAGAGGTGGTAGGTACCAGGTGGCTTATTGTATGGTTTTTTTTTTTAATAGATACATATTGTATAACTACTATTTTTATAACTAATCAATATTTAATAAAAACAATTTTAAAAAATGAGGGCTAGACCAGTGTGAACAGTGTGCTATCATTTGTATAAAAAAAGGGACACATACACCCATAGACACACATGTGTGCATGTGTACACATACGCTGATATTAAACTACCTCTGGAAAGTTACATATGCAACTGGAAAAATCGGTTGCCTCTGGGAGGGGAACTAGGAGGCTGGGGACAAGGAGGGAGACTTTCCTGAATATTTAAATTTTCTAAATCACTTAAATCAATTGGAGTTAAAAATAATAAAGAATAATAAAATTTGAAGAGAGACTGAGAGAGGGAGACACAGAGGGGAGGGAGAAAGGGAAGGGAGGGTGTGAGGAAGGGAGGAGGGAGGGACAGGGGCAGGAGGAGGGGGAATGGCGGGGCTCTGGCCGCCAAAACCTTCCAAAACATTGGGAGTGTGTCCAAAATCATAAGTGGACCCAGAAGCCCCACTGGACAGCCCAGGGAAGCCTGTGTCCTCAGCCCACAGCTTGGCCTAGACCCCAACACGTTCTTGCACCTAAGGACAGGGCTGGCTTCACACGATTGCCCACATCAATTCGGGCTCTGCAATCTTTTGTTTCCAGAGGTTTGTTCCCAAACAAGACTCCCTCTCTGCGTCTCTTCCCCTGACCCTGTGGTCTTATCTCAGACCTTCGCCCACCTGTGATCTGAACAATTCCTCTGAAGTCGATTTAGTGAGCTGTCATCCTTGATGGCTCTGAAATGTGTGTCTGTGTCACCAAGGTCAGCCAAAAGCAAATAGGCCCTTTTCATCCCCTCTTTAATCCTCCCCTCAAGGACCCGGTGTCCTTTGCTCTACTGCCTCATCAAGACCTGCTCGCACATTCTTTATCACGCTGGGATAACAATAATTCAAAGGAAACCAGGGCCAAAGGCATGTCCCCAAGGATCATGGCCTTGAGAGGTAAAGGCATGAAGTGCTAATGGAATTTCAGATACCAGCCAGTGGGCGAGGAAGGATTTGGACACAATGTGCAGGGGGTGCCTTCTGCCCTGCTTGTACCCAGGATGCCAGAGGAGTGAAGTATTGGCAGTGTGGGTCTGTATGAGAAAGGAAGCCCCTGAAGCTGGGCTCAGTCCCCCAGAGTCCAATGGCCAGGGGTGAGGAGGAGGGGGCCAGGGAGGATTGTGTTACTCTGAACTAAGAAGTTCCTTATTCCCCAAAGAGCCAAAGCAGGATCTGGGTGGCACCATAGTACAGAGGTAGGTGCTAAGAGAAGGCTGAGCCACACAGGACAGGATCAGTTCTCCCACCTCACCCATCCCCTCAATGGGGGGTTCCCTAGTTGAAAACACCTTGGCAGTTCATAACTCTCCCTTGGGAGCAAGGTAGTGTTGTACAGGAAGAAAGAAGCCTTGCTGTATGATGGCTCTTAGCGGAAGTCATTCAACAAGCAGGTCTAGAGCAAACGTCATGGGCTGACAATACTAAGTGCTGGCAAGGATGTGGAACACCTGGACTGCCGTACACGGCTACAAGAGTGTAAATCATCCAACCAATGGAAAACTGTTTGGTAGAACTACTAAAGCTAAACACACACCCAACCAGTGACCTAGCAATTCCACTCCTGGGGATTTTCTGAAGAGAAATGAGCATTGTGTCCACCAAATGACATGTACAAGAATGTTCATAGCAGTGTTACTATGGCAGCTCAACATGGAAACAACCTAATGTCCACCAGCAGGAGAATAAACACACTATGGTATATTTGTACAATAGAATACTACTCAAAACAAGCTACAGCTACGTGCATAACAGGAATGGAGCCCAGAGACATGATATTGAATGAGAGAAGCCAGACAAAAACGTACACACACTGTCTGATTCCATTCATATGAAGTTCAAGAACAGGCAACATGGATCTATGGTCATAGAATCCTGGATAGTAGTTACCCTTGGGGGATGGGGGGAGTAGATATTGACTAGGATGGAACATGAGGAACTTTCTGGGGCACCGGAAATGTTCTGTATTTTGATCTGGGTGGTGGTTTCATGGATGGTTACAAATGTAAAAATTCACAGAGATTCAAGGTTGTGTATCTTAATTACTGTATGTAAAGTTGTATCAAAAACAACAAAATTTGTTTCTTGGTCTAAAGCTCTGTTGCTCTGGCCCCCTGACGGGCCTACTCAGCAGCTGGTTTTGCACTCAAAGGAGTGTTGTGTCCACCTTGGAATGACCTTTCATGCCAGGTGCTGGTGCTGTACCAGAGGGCAGAGAGCAAGAACTTCTCAAGCTGAAGAAGAATGTATATGGCCTTTTGGGGGCCATCTCGCTCACAGGCGTTTGAACATGGGGTGGAATTTGGTCCAAGACTTATTTCCATGGAAATGTACCCCCAATAGCAAAAGTTCTTAGGATGGAGAACTATAGCTCTTATTCAATTTCAACTGTTAGAGTCTACCAATATCTTAGCAAAATGACGGGAACAAGCAAACAATAACAGGCAATGGTTGGCACAGGCCAGTTCATGATACTTAGCAAGTGAGAAAAAGTTAAACCTGGGCAGAAGAGCTGTTGGGCCTTGTGTTCCAGTCATGCTGAGAACTTCTGCAGTGACTGCAGACAGCTATCAGCTGATTTCCCAGCAACCCAGTACAAGAAACTAAAATACATGCATGCTCTACAAAATGAGACAGTGAGGAATTACATTAAAATGGTGGAAATGGTTATTTCTAAGTGGTTAAAATAGTCTTACTTTCTCCTTTGCACTTAAAAATTTTTCTTTTCCCAAATTAGATAGCAAATAACAAATTTTATATTCTTTTGTGACCAGCTCAGATAAAATCCTTCGGCAGTCTTCTGGACTGTGAAGCTGGGGTGGGTGGGGAGGCCCTCCTCTGGACCCCTATGCATCCTGCACTCTTGCCCACCAGGAACCATCAACATTTCATCCCCCCAACTATCTTTACGGCCACAAAAGAGGCCAATACAAAGCAGAAAGAAAGAGGAAGGAACTCAGACACTGCTTCAGAAATGAGGGGAGTTAGACTGAAACCTTCCACTTCCAACCAGCCTTACAGGTGCCAAGCAAAGGACACACAGTGTTCTTTGAAATAACAACACAACAACCCTTCTGAAGTTTGGGAACAATTAGCTTTTTCTACTCCATGTAGCCTGTGAGTCCTAGCCCTCTTAAGAATATTAAAATTGTAGAGAATACGAACATATATGTAATTATATTGCAATATATATAATATAGCATGCAAAATATAAGTAAATACAAATACATCTTTATCTTTTTCTTTCCACCCTTTAAGGGAAAGGACAAGCAGAATGGAACCCCCAAGTGCCAAGGTCAAGTCAGAGTTCCCCTCCAGCTCTGGCTCAGACACACACCTCCCTGGCCCCTCTTCTCCACCACACAGTCAGGCAGAAACTTCTTTCCCATCTTTTGAAGAAACTATTTTCCTCCTTCAAAGACCTCCCTCCTTTCTTCCTGGTAAAGGCCAGACTGTCTGCAGTTGGCAGGACCAGATGTTCACACTCCTTGCCCTACAGATACTGTGGAGAGCCTGCAGAGCCAGAGGCAGACAAGGCTCCCATACTCAATCTCCCTTCAGCACCTGTCCCAGAGCCTAGCAATCCTACCATTCACCCCCTCTTCTCTCAAAGCTCACAGCCTGGCCAGGTCAGAAGAGTCTATCTGAAAAGCAAATTCACACTCAAGTGTTAATAGCAACTATTACACTAATGAAAGTGGCCAAGCTGACCAGGGTTTTGGCAAATGCTTTTAATGATATTTTTTAACTTGCTAGGAAAGTGAGATTTTCTTTTCCTGGTTAGAGTGCCTCCACATGCTCCAGTATCATATTTCAGACTTGAGGCCATGAATTTTAATAACAGCAGTGATAAAATTAATTAAGGAAACCTCTACTCACTTCTAGGGCTCTGAATATGTGGGTATGGAGAGAGCAGAAAGTGCTGGGTTCTGGATTCTGATCCAGCACTGCCTCTTCCTGCTCTGTGACGCTGAGCACACCTGACCTGCCACTCTGTGTGAAATGAATTGGTGGGGGGTGGGTTGGTGGCTAGATGATCCTTAGGGTTTGACATTGTGTCAGGCCCTCCCTGAGAACCAGATATCTCTGAAGGCGCTGTCTCCATCCTCTGTCCCCCAGCCCCATCCTCTAAACATAAGGGGCTTTCCTCAGCACTGCCCTTGCCCCTCCCTCCCCTTGGCCATTCTCCTAACTACACTGATGGGCTTCAGTGGCTCCACATTTCTGTCATCTGCTCCTACCTTCCTCTGGAACTCCAGGTCCAGTTCCATCTGCTTGCTGGGGGGTTTTCTCAGATGTCCTGTAGGCAACATAAACTGATCAGGAACTAAACTCTTCCTCCATCCTCACCCGCAAACCCACTGCTGGTCCCTCCAGCCACACAGTGACCCTGCCATAACACTCCTTTTCGACTCTGATGTCTAATTAGTTGCCAAGCTGCAATCAAGTTTCTTCCCTATTCAAATCCTTCAATAGATGCTGCCACCTACCATGTACTAATGCCTCACCCTGGCTTTGGGGTCCTCTATTAAATCAGTCTGAGAGAGGCTCAGAGAGGCCCAGTACCATGCTTGAGGTCACACAGCAAGTGAGTGACAGGGCTGTTAATCCCAACACACTGCCTCACTCCCTAAATTGTTTCCAGTCAAAGGGGATGGCAGTTGGTCACTGGAGTTGGAATACACACCATACCTCCCAGAGGCTGCCCTTTGTTTAAGCTGCTTCATCTATTTACAATGACTTTATCCTTCTCTACTAAAATCCTACTCATCTGGTCATTTTTCCTTTATTTGCAAAATGTTCTACAGGGTGAGCTTGTAATTTCGCTCTAAATTGCTTTTGTAATTCAAAATATAAATTCATATATAGGTATTTTTAACCCCACTTGAATTAATTGCTTCATTCTTCTGGAAGCTTTTTCAGAGTTGTCTGCAATGTGTCTTATAAATCAGGTTGTTAGCTTCGTGGGATTAGGAGTGTGTAGCTTTGCACTCTAACACATAATATAAGGACTATCAGTACATTAGAGATACTTTGTTAATGTTATACCAGATTGACAGCCTTTACACTTCAGTGACTTCAATAAGGATTTCAAAGGCCCTGTGGAGGAGGTGATCAGGAGACTCCTGTGTCCTCCAGCCACACACTGAAATACATAACTCCCAGTCAAGCACAGGAGCCAGGCAGAACCAGAGAGAATGGGTCAAGGAAAAGCTATCCTAGGCCCAACAAACAGTTTGTCTCAGGGAATACTCCTGCTTCTGCTCAAGATATCCCTTTCCAGAAATGTTGGAGCCAGAGCCACAGAGAGGGGAGGGAGGTACAGAACAGGCCAGCATAGCCTTGAAATGCTATGGAGCCCACAAAAAAAGCCTTGGCCAGATCGTCGTCCCGCAATTCTGCCACCATTTCTTGGCTGGCTGACCTTGGCCAAGTTTTTTAATCTTGCTGGTCTGTTTCCACATCTGCAAAATGAAGACCAGGTAAGTTAAAGGCTCACTTCCAGCTCTAAAAGGAGTCAGGCTCATGTTCTGACTCTCTGTGTGTCCCGGCTCCCTCCCTCTCTATAGAATGGGGACGGCAATAATGTCAAATGAGGCGGCAGCAGCCTACACACTCCAATTCTGCAAGCTTGGTGAACAGGTGCCCGAGATGTCCAAAGGGCCACTTCTCCCACTGAACAAGGAGCAGATGCTCCTAAAGGAATGGGGCTACAGAGCAGCCAAGGCGTGGGAAGTAGGCTGGACCTTCCACAACTCCCAAAAGGCAGTGCTGTTGGGGAGGAAAACGTCAGAAATCATTCTTGCACCCCTCCCAGGGGTCCAAGAGACAGACGGGCAGGCAGACAGACAGAGAGACAGAGCCCTGTCCAGCTGGGAGTCTGCAACAGCTAGACAACCCCATTCTTAATAGGCCCTGGTGTCTTGAAGAGGGGGAGGGCTGCAGAGATTAGGAGGAGAAGGGCAGGCCCCACTGACGACATCAAACACACACAGCAACTGCTGCCCATTAGAACATTTATTTCTCAGAGAGAAAATAAGTTTAAGACAGTCATATTACAGTAGGTAAAATTAACTTTTGTATTCTTTACAAGCATAGATTTTTCTCTGTTTATTACCTCTCTTATACCATCTGTTATAAACAATTCTAGAAAGCAAATAAAGTCACTTTCTACAATAAATAGAGCATCGTGTGCTTCACAGCAGACGCGACTGAGACACATAGGCCCCATGCCACAGCAGGATCTGAGCCGTTTCCCGTTCTAAAAGAGCAGTTTTAAAAATGAGACTCAGAGAGAGACTGAAAGATTCAAAGAGACTGAAAAAAAAAAAAGGGAGAAAGAGACTAAGAAAGTATTGGGGGGAAGAGACAGACACAGAAAGAGAGAGAGAGAAAGCCCCGAGATCTTACAACACAGGTTGAGACGAAGGTCACATAGTCCACAGCTGACCGACTACCTGGGGAGGGGGGACGCATTGGCTCCTTTAAATAAACCACACTGTGTGCATTTAAAATACTCAGCCACACAATGGAGGACTCCAGTAATGGAAACTATAGGCCTGAATAATTTAGAACAGTATTTTACAATTATATACACTATGTCCTTCCCTAGCCATAGGCTGTATTGTAGTTTTATTATTGTACAAAATCCAAAACCCCATCCTTTATGTTATAGAGAGTTTTGTTGGTTCCCTTTTAAACTCTGGCTCATGTCCCAAACATATAAGAAGTCGTGGCGGTTGGTTGGTTGTATTTTTAAAAAGTGTGTAAAAATGGCAGTGATCTCCCCAGTGACTTTGTTTTGTCCAAAACTCCCCTATGAAAAATTTAAAACAATTAAAAAGAACGTCAGGTTAAAAATCAACATGGCAATCAGTGGCCTGCAACCTGGCCCTGCAACTTTGGTGCTTAAGAGGTGAAAAGAAACATCCAGAGAACAGGCATCGAAGCCTCTGAAAGTTGTGTTGGTTTGTCAGTCAGCATTCCCGTTTCACAGTTTTTTTTCCCTTCTGTTTTTGAGAAGGTAAAGGTGGAGAGGGGGTTGAAGGAAAACAGGGAAAGGGACAGGGGGTTTGAAATAAAAGACTGTGTTCCCTGGAGTTCAGAGCAGCAGAGGCTAGGCAGGGCAGAGCGCAGGACAGGAAGATGCTGGACTGCAGGCCCCACGCCATCCCTAGTGGTAGAGAGAGAGGCTAGAGGCTGCAGGTGCAGAAAAGGAAAAGCCCACGAGGAGACGCTAGGAGGAGTGAAAGGGCAGACCCAGCCAAAGGGCACAGCTTCACCCAACAACCCTCGGAATCCACGTGGACAGATGGACACTGGCACAAGCAGCCTGGTCTGCTGACAGGAGCCCGTCCAGCCTGAGCCCACCTCTCTGCAAGACAGAAGAGGGCTGGAGGGACCCTGCCTCAATCTAAGCAGGCAAGTTCTCACAGGTTGGCCTCAGCTGTTTGTCTGTAGCACATGTAAGGGGGTGGGGAGGTGTGCTGGTGAAGGGGTCACCCAAGTGGTAGGCTAGCAGCTGGCCTCAAAGGGAATGAGCCATAAAAAGAAAAAGATCAGTTTGGTGATGGTTTCTGTCAGTTTGGCACAAGAGGAAGTTGGGAAAGGAACAAGGGAAAAAGAGAGACTGGGCAGAGGTACAGAAGATGGGACAGGGAAGAGGTATGAGGACGGGTGATAGAGAGAGAGGGTGAGCTCCGTGAGATTCCCCGTGGGACCCTAGTGTATCCACAGCACCTCTGGGGTCAGTGTCAGAGCCTCGCTCACCCTGAGGTGTAGTTAGTTAGGAATGGGTTGGAGGGGCCAGGCACACCCTTGAGAAAGCCCAAGACCTCTTGCTTTCTGGGGCCAGGTCTATCTCCTCGGCTGGGCCCAAGCCTCACAGCTGTTTCTATTTCTAACTGGTTCTTCAGTGGACAAGCCCCTGAGGGAGCTCAGGTGGGAGTTTTTGGCACACAGCAGGCCCACCAGGGGAACCATGCAGTTTAGTCCAAACTGGGGCCTTGTCCTTGGGGAGGATACAGCCCAGTCCCTGGCCTGCCATGGAAGGGGCAAGCTGCCAGCCGTACGTCTGGCTGGGGCAGGAAGAGGCTTCTCTGTGCCCCACAGGACGGAGGCAGGGCAGGCAGATGCAGGCCAGGCCCTGCCCTTACAGGTAGCTGGAGGTGACAAAGGAGTGGGGTCCCCGCACTCGGCTCAGGTGGATCATCGCACGGTCGTAGGCCACCTGCACTGACTTGCGGATGCTGGTCTTGCGGCCTTCCAGCATCTTGAGCTTGTCCACAGTGTCTTCCACACCCAGGGGCAGGACTTTGTCCCTCGGAAGCCACTGCCTAAAATACAAGCACAGTAAGAAGGCTGGACCATGGTGGGTCCCAAAGGAGGCTCTTCTGGACCCACTTGCCCAGGACCAGCAAAGCCAGGGGGAGGGGACAGGGCAGAGGGAGGCAGACTGGGATGCCACAAGCAGGAAGCCACCAAGGGACTTATTTTGCAGCTGGGCCCAGGACACTCACTCAGCTTAAGACGGTTGCCAGAGGGAAGCCCGTGTGCCCCCAGGGAGACTAGCTGAGTCATCTGGAGGGCTCTGAGCCTCACCCTGCCTTGCGGAGTCAGGGAGCTACAGCTAGGAAGTGGAGCTGATGTCAGGAATCGATGAAATGATCTCTGGTGGGGCCTGCACCTGGTGTTTTTTAAAAGGTCCCTGAGTGAATATAACATGTGGCTAAGAGCCCAGCCTTTGGAGCCAGATCTTGGTTTGTATCCCAGTTCTGGCTATGGATTCTTGGCTTTCTGAGCCTCAGCTTCCTCATCTGTAAAACGGATTGGGAGGGGATTAATGAAGATTTAAATGAGGACCAAATGAAATCATGCATGTAAAGCAATTTGCATAAAGAAATGGAGTAAATGCTCAATAAATGATAGCTATTAGCTAGTCCTACCTCCTCGCTCTACAGAAGCAGAGGTGAAAGAATCCTCCTGCTGGTGTTTGTAAGCCATGAGCAGACAAGCCCCTTGTGGTGGATCCTGCACTGCCCAGAACTCTCCGCCCAGGACTGAGACATGCTTCCCTGCAGCCGCTGGGAGTGTTGGCAGATTACAGGCTCTCAAGTGAGTCCTGCTCCAGGAATCAACCCCCATCAATGTCACCCCCTTCCCCAGGGGCAGCCAGCATTCAATGACTGGTTGACATCGGGGTACAAAGGCACAGCCCCAATCCCTGACATCTCTAATGAGCCACCCAGCTCCAGAGCTCCAAACAGGATGAGCTGAGGCCTCTGCAGCAAGTGCACTGCAGTTCAACTTTTTCCTCTGCCCAGTGCTGCGCCCCCTCACCCTCACAGCTCTTCCCAATGACTCCTAATACAAATCTCCATCTCAGAGTGCTTCACAAGGAATCTGATCTGCGATACCCCTCAGTTACTATTAACACCATTAATCAGTGTTATTAGTAACACCAGGTTACTGTTAACATGGCAAATGCAGACCAGCTGCTGGCAGGTAACCCTTCACCTTCACCTGGGTGGAGGCAGGGTGGCCGAGTCCACAGCCCCTTTGTGTACCTCTCCGGCACGTCAGCATTAGAACAGCCACCTGGTTGGGCCCCTCGGCCTGCATCCTGGTGCACCCTCCCAGCAGCAGCACCCACTCACCAGGTGCGTTTATTGTCAAAGAAGAGGACAAGGAAGAGCTTCTCTCCAGCCTCGGCCTGTTTCTGCTCTCCCAGCTTCAGCACATCCAGTGGGGGGACGGGGATGGGGACGCCATTGTGCAGAAGGCCCTCCCGGGGCATCTTGGGATCGATGATCTGGAAGCAGGAAAGGAGACAGCATTCAGCGGGGGGTGGATGGGGTGACCAGTGCACCCTGCTGTAGGACTAACCATTGAACCACCGTACACCAAAGCTATGCAGGGGATTGGCTCGGCCCACAACGCAGTGATGGAGGGGCTGACCTCTTCCAATGACCCTCAGTACCCCAAACAGAAACTCTGACTCTGTTTCCCCAGGTATTGTCCTAATCCTTTGGCCCTTTCCAATCAGACCTTCCGACAAGGGAGCTCGCTCCATCAACTGTCAGGCCCCAGAGCTGAAAGAGAAGTACTGGGAAGCCAGGGTGGGGGGTTTTCAGAAGTGAGTGGAGCATCTCTGACGTCCAGGCCAGATAGACAAACGCCTTCCTCCCAATGTCCCTTAGGGGAGAGGAATGAAGGCCATTTTTTTCCCCTGCCAATTTCCCTTTAGAACCTGTGCAATTCATTTCAAAATCTCAGGGGCTTCCTAGACACCATGGCTGTGAAGAAGGTCCTGAATCGGCCAGAGGGCCCATCCCTTTGGTTCTACCTAAACAGATCTCCTGGTTACCCACCACCTTCCTGTCTGACTATAATCCTTCCTGGTGCATAGACCAGATACAATTTTAGCACCTCCACGGTAAAATCAGAGAGAAGGCAAAAGACTGAGTGTGGAGGGTTGCTGAAGAGGGGAGAATGATGTGGTCGGAAACAAGGGCCACTGGAAGAATGAGTCCTTGAGGCTGCAGGCTCCACAAGGGCAGGGGCTCAGCAAAATGCCTGGTGGCATCAACATAACAATAATTCTCCAGCTCTGTGGAGCACTGACAAAGTTACCAAAGCTCCTAATTATTCACACATCATCTTATTTCATCCTCTCGCTGATGCTGAGAAGTCTGCTGACAAGTACTAGCTGACAGAGGAGAACGCCAAGCACAGAAGGATGTAGCTGGCTGGGACTAAAACCAGGCGCCTGGACAAGGCTTGGGCCTCTGCTGCCCACTGCCTCCTACACAGCCCCTGCTTCCAGAGCAGCTGGCTGATAATCTCTGTGCACCAAGGCCAGGGAGACTTGGAAACTTACGGAGGAGGCAGCTTTCTCCAGAGATGGAGCAATCTTAATTCCTATACCCTGTCCCAGGGGGTCTCTTATAATAATAAATTGCTCTATTTACTTCTGGGTGTTTGCCAGCTTCCCTACATCCTTCTCAAGATAAGCAGCTAAAAGCAGGTCCTCTAGTTAAGAGTTTACTCTAAGGAAGAACCACCACTACCCTGCCCCCAGCTGTGTGATTTGGTAAAAACTCTAACTCCCAGCCTGTCTGTCCCTCCTGGGACTGAAGCTAAGGGTCCTAATGAGAACCACCAGACAAGCCCTCCTGAACTTCCTCGACTATCAACAGTGGGGATAGTGCCTGGCTTGGAAAGTGGGGCAGACTGTGAAAAGTGACCCCCCAAGGGCAGAAGCAAGATGGGCAAGTCTGCCTCTTAAGGGGAGCTCGCCTCCCTTTTTAAAGAAGACAGAGGCAAATGTATCCCCAAATAATAAATAATGGTCCATTCACTCAAATGTCATGCAGATGTAAAACAACATGGAAATAAAGTCTGCAATAACATTTAACACATTACATAACAAATGTGTACACACACCATTGTTACGGCTATAATATATAAACGATAAATAGAAGCAACAATACAAAATGCTTATAGATGATGTCATAATGATGCGATTTGTGTTGATTTTCTCTTTTTCCAAAGCTTCTGCAATGTAGATACATAATTTTTACAGAAAAACAAAAAACATTTTTTTAAAGAACAAGAGCCTCAGAAATTTAAAAACCGTATAGTCACTATATGTGCAAGTACATATTTAAGTATACAGAGGAAAATGACTGGGAGAGCATAAACCAAAATAAAAACACAGGTTGTATTCAGGTGGTAGGTTTTTTCAGGCGGTGGCTGAATTTCTTTATCACAAAAGAAAATGTATGATTAAGAAGATAATTAAAAAGGAAAACAAGAGGGGCTTCCTTGGTGGCGCAGTGGTTAAGAATCTGCCTGCCAATGCAGGGGACACGGGTTCGATCCCTGGTCCGGGAAGATTCCACATGCTGTGGAGCAACTAAGCCCGTGCGCCACAACTACTGAGCCTGCGCTCTAGAGCCCGCAAGCCACAACTACTGAGCCCACATGCCACAACTACTGAAGCCCACGCGGCTAGAGCCCATGCTCCACAACAAGAGAAGCCACGACAATGAGAAGCTCGCACACCCCAACGAAGAGTAGCCCCTGCTCACCGAAACTAGAGAAAGCCCGTGCAGAGCAACGAAGACCCAACACAGCCAAAAAATAAATAAATAAATTTATTAAAAAAAAAGAGACTAGTTTTAGACTGGCTTTCTTTGTATTGTGAGATTAAAAAAAACAAAACTAAACCTGCACAGTCTTAATCAATTCTTCAGCAACTAAGCTGGGGGTCTCACTGACAGCTGGGCATGGAGCCTGTGAAGGCAGCCCCAGGTCCAACCTCCTCAGCGCTGGATCACAATGTGGATCTCCCACCTGCCACTGCTAAGCAGGGGGTGAGGCAGGTAGCATGGGTTCCAATATGACTCCAGCAAGTCATATAACCTCTTGGAGCTACAGTTTCCTCACCTGTCCAAAAAGGATCAGAGTTCCTGCACTCTTCACCTTAAGAGGCTGCTGTCTATGAAAAGAGCCATAGACAAAAATGAGCTGGGAGAGGCTCAGAGCTCTGTGTGCACGCATAGGCTGGCAGGGCGGTTCTCAACACCCACTATAGATCATCTGGGGAGTGTTAAAAAAAATAGTCATAAAAAAAAGAAACAAAAATATTCATGCCTTGGTCTGGCTTTAGAGAGTCTAATACAGTTGTTCTGAGATGGGGCCTCAGGATCTACATTGTTTAAAAAATTCCCCCAGATGATTGTGACATGCCCCAAAGGTTAGAATCAGTATTTTCAGGGCCAGATGGATATTACCTCCCTAATATAGAAAGAGCCCTAAGACATAACAATCAGGGTGGTAAAAATTAGAATTTTTAGCTACTGCCACTATGGAAAAAATGGAAATTTTAGCTACCATTGGTGGGAGTATAAACCAGAACTAATGTTCTAAGGGGCAACTTGGCAATTTGCATCAGAATTTTACATAGATGCCCGAAGAAGGCATTCCTAAGACTTCTTCACTGTGAAGAAATAACCATGGATGTGCACAAATGTTAAGCTACAATGATGCTTACTGCTGGCTGTTTATCATAGTGAAAAATTCAAAATGATCTAAATGGCCACCTAGGGAGTGGTTAGAATAAGGTACACGCATACGACTGCAGGTGATGCAGTAACGAAAGCGCTGCTGCTGAAGAATGCTTAATGGCGTAAGGCATGCACGCTCATGGTGTACTGTTAAGTGAAGGGGAGGTTAGACAGAGTACAGTCTCATATTTATGCACATTTATGCATTAAACAGAAAAAAAAAGGGCTGAGGATATACATCAAGAGGTAATCTCTGAATAGATGGCACTGTGGGTGATTTTGAACTCAGTGGCTCAGAACACAGGCTTTGACATCACACACTTTGAGCCCTGGGCTCAAATTCCAACCCTGCCACTTAATAGCTAGATGACCATGGTAGCAAATAGATCTTCAGTTTTTTCCCCTATAAAATGAGAATAACCATACCTTCCTCAGCATTTCAAGAACTTAGCATGACAGACATTTAGTAAAACACCTAAGCATTATTAACAGCTTTTACAATTTTCTACAATGAGCACATTTTACTTTTACGAATAGATAATTTTTTTTATTTAGCAAATAAATATATGCTATTAAATCACTAAGAGCCCTAGCTTCTGTCTGCATACTTTAACCTATTTTAAGAGCCCTAAGCAGGGAGTCTAGCTGGTGTGACCCACCCAGGCTGGGATAAAACCTCCCTCCCTTCTGCACCTAAAGGTACCCTGACTCCCAATCACACTCTCCTGGCTTGATCCAATCAGATAAGCCCCCAAGGCAAGGCAGGGGCCAGACCACCCATGGGAGGGAGGAGGATCAGGCAGACTCACCAAGGCGGGGTAGGAGGGATAACCTCGGCACTTGGCCCACACCAGCTCCAGGGGCTCCAGGTCTCCACGGTCTTCAAAGGGCATCAGGAGGCTTCTGCCTGGGGATGGGGGAGGGGAGGAGACAGTGCCCAAGGGGGCATGGAACGGTGCCCAGGAGGCCTGCCCGGGGCCTCCATTTGACTGGGACAGCCCAGGAATGAGTCAGAAACATCCCCTCCACCCTTCCTCTTCCCTACCCTCTCCTTAGTTCTTAAGACTAGATCAGGAGACGGCAAACTTGTTCTTTAAAAGGCCAAATAGTAAGTATTTTAGGTTTTGCAGTCTCCATTGCAACTACTCAACTCTACTATTGTAGCATGAAAGCAGCCACAGACGATTGGTAAATGAACAAGCACTGCTGTATCCCCATAAAACTTTATTTCTGGACACTGAAATCTGAATTTTGTGTAATTTTCACGTGTTACAAAATGTCATTCTTCACTTGATTTTCAATCATTTGAAAATGTAAAAAACATTCTTAGCTCGTGGGCCCTACAAAAACAGGCAACAGGTTACAGTTTGCTGACCTCTGAACTAGAACCCTAGGCTGATGTTCCTTGGAAAAATATAACTGCTTCATCACCAGGACACCAGGAAGAAGGACTATAATGCATCTTGGCAAAGCCACAAACTGCTCTCTGGGCCTCCCTGACTGGTGGGCCTCATGATGGAGGCTTCATGGAAAAAGATGCCTGGGATGGATATCCCAGTAAAACTATTTGCTAAATGAGTTCTTTTCTGACAGGGCCATACCTGACTATCCAGGACACCTGGCTGCACAGCACTCAGCAGAGCCAAGCAGGTCTGCAGACTCTTTTCTTGCCAGTTTTGTCAGAACCTTACACAGGGTGTCCTGCCTGGGGCAGGCACCACATCTCTTCGGTTTACTTTGTTCTGCACCTAATGCATTAGCACACATGGATGGGTACTTCACAAATGTCTCTGAATACACAGAGGAACCTCCCTTCCCCTCCCCAGTCTATAAGCTGGCAACAGGGAGGTGACCACACTCAACTAAGGAAAAGATCCAAATTCCACAGAGTAGAAATCATGTTCCTAAGGAAACATTACCATCTACATATATAATTTTTTATAAAGTATATTCCTGATAATGAGGTCTTGTTTTCTATTAAATCAATAGCAATAACAACAAAAAGACAAAATCCATTACTGAAGAGGCAGGCTGTGGGGAAACTGGTGCAATCATATACTGCTGAGGAAATTGCAGACCAGTCTAATCCTTTCAGAATATAATTTGGCAGTAAGTCTCAAGAGTCATTAAAAAAAAAGTATGAACAATCTACTCCAGTAAATTCCTTCCCTGGGAATTTGTTCTTAGAAAAATAACTTTTAAAATGAATAAGAGGCTTTTGAACAAAAATATGGGTTCACTACCTTATGTATAATGTTAAAATTTGAAAATAACCAAATTCTAACAATGAAACAAGTAAATTATAATGCATTGATTGGAAGATAACATTGAAAAAAGCAGAATATGAAAGAGCATGTGTTTTGGATTAGCATTTTGTGAAAAACGTGCCTGAAATAAATAGAAGGCAACATAGAGAAATGAAGACAATTGTGTTAAGGTGATGGAACAGTGGAAGGTCAGTTTCCTTTTTAAATTTCCTTTGGCATCATTTTAATAATTACGTGGTTTTAAAAATAAGAATAAAATGTCACCACCAGAAGCACAAAGTACGTGCCAATCCGCTCCCAGTTCTGCACTAGATGCTGTACAAATTAACCTAGACATAAGCCCTGCCTTCTGGGCACTGACAGTCAGACAGTAATGAAACATGCAGGCATGCATTCATCAACACACATATGAAAAAGAAACTGATGCTAAGGGAAAATAAAGCAGTTGGGAAAAGGAAAGAGGGGAAGAGAAGCCCTGAAGGCTGAGTATTAGACGGAAGCTTCAAAGACAGGGCATCCAGAGTGCACACCCCCCATAGGAGGGCTGGACAGAGATGTGCTCAGAGAACACCCAGCCCTGCACCTGTTCCACCTAAGCACCACCCAGTCCTCTCCTTTGGCTCTGCCCTGTCCTTTACTCCTTCAGTCAGAGGAGATAAGATCCATGTGTTTTACTGTTTGGACCTGCTGGAGTAGAATGTCTCCATTTTACCCCAGTAGGGAGTAGAAGCATTGGATCACATGAAATTACAGGGTTATGTGTGAAATTCAGTGACACAGGATATCATATTACTCCTGTGAGGGCAGACTGGAAATATCTATCAAAATTACAAATGCATACTTCCTCCAATACAGCAATAGAGTATATCTATAGATATGCTCCCCAGGGATACAAAATGATCTTTGTACAAGGTTGCCCACTGCAACATTGACTGTGACAATTAAACAAAAACAATTTAAACGTCCATCTGCAGAGGGCCAGCTAAGTAAATGATAGCACACCTATGTAATGGGATATTAGGCAGCCAATAAAAAGCACAAAAGAATCTTCAAGATATATTATTAACTGAAAAAAGGCATGGTTTAGAGGAATGTGCATGTTAGGCTTCTCTGCTCACTCTTTTAAATATACACACAAGTTTTTGGTTTGTGTACGTATGGATTACATCTGGAAAGACACAAAAGAAACCGCTAACAATGGCTATTCTAGGGAGGGGAGAACTGGCTTTTCATTATGCACCCTTTTGTACGGTTCTGATTTTTGTCACCACGGTATGTGTTACTTATTCAAAATAAGATGAATTTAAAAAAAAGTAAAAGGAGTATGAATGACCTGGGAGGAAGGGCCATTTCCCTGACCAGTGCCCCCAGGTTCGGAGGAGCTCAGGGTCTGGCTGCAGCCCGCAGAACTGGTTCTCTGGAAGGCCTGGTCCCCCAAGATGCACCTGTACAGCACTCCTCACCTGAGCCGTTGTAGTCAGAGTCTCCATTCACACCTTCCAGGAAGGGCACTCGAGACAGGGCTGGCTTCCCTCGGCTGCGTTTGGGGGGTGTCAGACCACTGCACATAGAGCAGGGAGGAAGAGAGGAGCGAAATGAACAATTTCAATGAGTAACACATCCACTCCTGCTCTCCCATCTCTGCTAGGAGCAGAGCTGCAAAAACCCTTCAAGGAGAATGGTTCCTCACCTTCCCCTAAAAACTCATATTAACCTGTGATATACTTCTGACCAGAATGTTCCCACGAGGCTTAAGGAAACATTTCATCCATGTGCAAGGACTGAACTTGGAAAGAGAGGCCTGCTCCCCTGCCCAGGGACACTGGATTTCATCCAGAGGGAAGGTCACCCAGGCACTTGTCAATCCTTCCAGAGTCTAAGCAGCCTGGCCATGAGGAGGGCCTGTCTCACATCTGCCCAGAATTCTGAACTCTCTGGTTCACATTGCTTCTCTAGAAACGAATTTATTTTTGAGGTACAAAAATCTGCCTCTTTCCCAAATTTTCTATAATGGACATGCCTTACTTCCTTAATTAGAAAAGACTTTTTAAATTGGAAAAACAATCCGCTTCTCACTTCTACTTTCTGTGTGTGACGTTTCTTAGACAGAGATGGATTTTTTTAAACTACCAAGCAGACCGGTTTTTTTTAAATATGGCTACTGCAAAGAGATAAAAAATATATAGTAGACAAAGACTAGAAGGTAATAGGCAAAAATGAGAACAGTAATACAAGAATAATGGTATAACTGGAACCCACCCAGGCATCAGTATTTTTAAGTTGCTCCCAATGCAATTCTAATGTACAATCACAGTTAGAAGCCTCTGGGCAAGAATGATGTGGCTATGGTTTTTTCCCATTCAAACTTTAAAAAATATTACTGCTATATAATTATTTCAACAAAAAAAATTGCTTAAAAGACAAGTCAACAACCTGCAGTAGAGCAAAAATGCTTAAGAAACCCCTAATGGGATACGAAGAGGCCAGGGTTAAGACTGGTTGGAGAGTAGGGTACTCCTGAGTTACTGAATCATAGCTGACTTATCATGGTCTTATACAGAAAACCTGGCACAATGAGAACCTGATGAATCATAATCCTTCAGTTAGTAGTAGGTTGGGAGCTTTCTTCCTGCTAGTCAAAATTAGGACCTGTTGGGGAAAAAACAACACCCAGTTCACATTCAGAATTCAGTTCCCATGCACCCTACAAAAATCTGTCACTGGACTTAAAGAATCTGAGTCCTTATAAAAATGTAAGGTACTGGTGGTTCTATTAGGAAAGCCTCTCCAAGTTCACATCATGGATCTGGGGAGACATCTCCAAACACAACGTAGGAGGGCACAACCAAGCAGTTAAGAGAGAAACTCTGGAGCCAGACTGCCTGGGTTCAGAACCTCACTCTGTGCTACTCATTCATTCTGTGACCCTGAGCAAGTTAACCTCTCTGAGGCTTGTGTTCCCCATGTGCTGCTGTGAGGATTTAATGGATTAATACACAGCAAGCACTCAGTACAGAACACACCAAGTATTCAATAAGTAGCAGTTATATAGTAAATATTATTATATAAACGGTAGTAAATTTTAATGTCTCACTTGAATATTATAAAATACCAATGTTATACTATCAGATGATGAGCTCTGAGAAGCTTGAGCTCCATGAGACAGGATGCAACACCAAAACTAGGTCCATATGTTCCTGTTTCATAGAAGAACGCACAAGTGACTCGATCATGGCCTGCATTTCAGCCCTCTCTCTAAGTTACCCAGGTCTAAGCAGACAGCCCAATCTATAATTATTTTGCTTACTGGCTTAACATTTATCTCTCCCTTCTAGATGATAAGCTCCTTGAGAACAGACACCTTATCAGGGCTTAGAACAGTACCTGGCTCACGGTAAGTGCTTAATTAATAATTGAATGAGTGACCCAAAGAAGAGGGTGCAGCTCCAAACTGCTCAGAAAATCATTAGAAAAGATAAACCCAGGGACAGGATGGGAAAGGGATGGGATTAGTGACCAGAAATTCTTTCAAGGTTCTTTATTCTGCGATTATATGATTCTAGTCTAATTAATAAGATCTTCCTTTATGTACTTACCCCCACAATGTAGGAAAAAAGAAAAGAAAGAAAAAGAAAAAAATCCCTGTAGTTGAAGGCCTGAATCTCCTGTTGTAAACCGCAAAATTCTACTGAGAACCACCGAGCTAAAGAGGAAACGCCTTCCAAGGGCATTGTTCCCACGCTGAGCAGGGCCCCAGAGAAACTGGTGGCTTTGGCATGTTCTGCAGAAAGGTAAGCAGTCTGAATGGGCAGGCTAACCAGAGCCTGGCCTGGCTTGCTCCTTGCAGCTCACAGCTGGAAAGAGTACCCTTTGTGGAGGGAGGGGCCGAACACACCTTCTACATTTAGTCAAGGACTAAGAGGGGACAGTTTGATAACCCCACTCCTACCCCACCCCAGTGAACTGGGTTTCCAGGCACCTTATCTTTGAAGGGAGTCAGGAACTCCAACCCGGGACCGGGCTAGAAGCATCCTGTATGATTTTGAAATCTCTGCCTCTTCTCTATGCCTGGTAACTGTGTTTTCCCATCCACTCCTCCTATATCTCTAGAGCTGTAACATGGAGGGAGACAGCTAGGACATTTCTGAGGTTTGGTGGGGAAGAAAATCTCTAAGGAGCCACTGAAAGCTGGGCCCTGCTACAGCACGGGAGCAGTCCAGGCCCAAGGGGGCATCTGGGGGCCTCCAAGAGCCCAGCACCAGTGTAGCGTGAGAACCCAATAGAACCTACACCCAGCCTGCCTTTGAAGCACTTCAAACACAGACACATAGTATTTTGGTGCTGCCCTGGGACCTCTCCTCCCCTGCTCTGAACCCAGAATCCATCCAGTAGCCATGTGGAGGGACCATGAGGTCAACCTTCAGGACAAGTCATTCTTCTTTTGTGGCAATGAAGGTCTCCCATTTCCAAGAGTCCCACACTCCCTGGTGTCTTGCAGAGCATACAACACAGAGCAGAGAGATTCAATAAACTCTTAGTCGTGGAAGAAAGTTGAAGGTTCTGGCCTCGGAAATCCTCCCTTCAGGTGAAAGAATGGGAAAAGAAACCCATCCCTTCCCAGCTCAAAGATGGTAGAAGAGCTGGGGCCTTTGTCAGACTAAAAGGCAATTCCAAATTTCCTATCTGTCCATTTCTTATTCCTACACCACTGCTATGATGCCCCGAAAGGCAACGGGTGAAACCATGTCTATAACTGGGTTATCTAAATGGGCCAGGGGGTGGGTGGGGACTGGCTCAAATGTTAACTTCACTGGGCAATACAGAGGGTGTCCCCACCCTCTGGAGCCAAATTCAGATCTACAAACCCTATAAGGCATCAGCACTACTCCTCCCCCCTAGTCAGATCAGGCCTGACAGTCAAGGGTCACAACGTTTCCTAGGAGCTACCAGAGCCACAGATGAGAGGCTTCAGGAAATAACAGGGGTGCGGGAAGAAAAAAACTGAGATAAGCAGGAGGAGGTTCAATCTGCAGCTGAAAGGAAAATAAATGGAGAGGTGGCAGAGCTGCAAACATGGCTTTGGGACAAGTGTTCTTACCTGCAAGCTTCAAATGCCAGTCCACCACTGAGACCCAAACTACATTCTGAGTCAGACCCGCTTTCAGTGTGTTTTCCAAAGCCGTTGGTCACACCTGCCAAGAACACACAAAGTGAGCCTGAGTGTAGAAACCCCCCTCCCCTGACACATGCTGCAGTGTGAGGCAGCCACCTTGGGAGGGCTCAGCAAGGAGGGATGGAGAGGATGGCTGGTCCCTCCTCTTGGGAAATGGGTCTTGGGTGGTGGAGAGAACCTGATAAAGGTTTGGGGGAAATGTTGGCTAGGGCAGTGAACAGACACTGCATTTGCCTTCCCATCCTTCTGGGTTTACTTGAAGGAAAATAGCCTATAGCTCATTCCAGTTACTGTCATTTGACTACAATGGGAAATACCAAGACTTCCTCACTCCGGCTTGTTCACAAGTTCCTGGATCTGCTTCTAATTTCAAGCCTCAATTATCAGGGAGTCTCCTCTGCCTCTTGGGAAGCCCACCCACCTTGCCTCTTCAGATAAACACTCACACACCCTATCCATCACACAGCTGGCAATAGCTAGCTTCATTCTTTTGGGATGGTGTCAGGGGAGGTTGGAGCCGGATAAGGACTGTGTCAACCACACCCTGAGATATCTAGCAGAGCTAGTCAAAGTTGAGGATGGGGGGAACTTTTCAGCAGATCTAAGGCAGACCAGACCTTCCTGGGATGATGGGGAGTCAGATTCCCTGGGTTCTAGACTGGGCTCTGAAATATGGGTCCCTTTTCCTCTTTAAGCCTTGGCTTCTACTTTCGTGAAGTGAAGGTAATACCTTCTTACTTATGGAGGATGCTATTAAGTATGAATGAGGGAAGGTCTGTTTACAGCAGGGAGCCCTTCAGAGGCAAATGAAGACTGTCTGGTCATCCCAGGGACAAGACTCTCACCTGCCATGAAAGCTTCAACTCTCCTCTCTATCTATCCAATTCCCAACCACCATCCAGAATCCCACAAGTCTGATAGCTGAGCCAAGAGCTCTAAGTCACATATACCTTAGCCAGAAAACTGTGAGGCAAGTCACACCTGTAAGAGCAGGTGTCTGAGCCAACATATCTGGACCCTAACCTGGCTCTGCCTCTAACATCATGACCTCAATTTAAATCACCAAAGCCTACTGTGCCTCATCTATAAAGGATCAACACCTGCTTTTAAGAGAACCCACTAAAGTTGTGCAAAAATATTCCTGGGTACCAGGTAGCTGGGATGGTGGAGGAGAAACAGATTCTAGCCCCCAAGCGGTGGGCCCTCTCAGGTTGGATGAGCCTGATGTCTAGACCTATTTCCCAACAGCAGGATTTTTCATTTTTAGTGCTCAGTGCTGTTTGGCTGTGCCTAATATAACTGACAGGATGACAACAATAACTGCTACCAACTACTGCTATATACCAAGTGCTTTATATAGGCTACTTCCAATCCTTAGAGCCATACAAGGAAGGTGTCACTAGCCCCATATTAGAAATAAGGAATAGGCTCACAGAGGTTAATTCATATGCCCCAGGATACACAGCTAGTAAGAAGATGGGATTTGAATTCAAGTCTGCCTCAAGCTCTTGACTCTATATAAACACCCTACTGCCCTAATACAGGGAAGCTTGGACCAGACAGGAAAGGAAGGTACTGCTGGAAACAAAGTATTAGGTAGGAAGACAGAAAAGCAGAGAAAAGCATGTGCTGACCACACAGCCCAAAGCCACCATGTAACAGGACATGAGGAGCAAAAGCCAAGAGCAGGCCCCTCCCTGCCAAGTGAGCTGGCCTTCCATATCCCACCAAGACTAAACAACTGTCTGGTGATGGAGGCCCTGCATGTCCAGGTCCACCTTGCCCACAGCATTGGCTCCTGATGCCCCTCTTCGCTTTGGAGAGGGAAGCCCCTCTCCAAACTGTCCCTCACAGGGACTCTGACCTTGTTTCTACACACCTGGGCCTGAGCCCTTTGTTCCTTTCTAGTCTGTCCTCATCCCCAGGGCCAGCTTAGGCACTGTCTACTCATGAAGCCTTCCCAACTCTCCCAGTTCCTATTCCCTGAACCTCTAGCAGTGCTGTCACCTGACACCTAACCACAGACTGTCCAGCACTGGGGTATCTCTGCACCTCAGGACACCATCTAGTCTCCCCACTGGATGGTAAACTCTCAGATTTGGACCTGGGTCTGATTTACTGCTCCCCAGTGACCAGCTTGTGTTGGACATGCAGTAAGGACTCTTTAGTGACAAGCCCCTATTACTACCTCTGAGACCCCATCTCCTATGATCCCTTGGCTCACTCTGCTGTGGCCACACAGGTCCCCTCACTGTTCCTCAGACATGCAAGCATGTTTCCACCCCCATGGCCTGTGCACTTGCTAGTCCATCTTTTTGGAACGTCTTTTCCCCAGATACCCAAAGAGCTCACACCTTCAGCTCCTTCAGATCTTTACTCAGAAAGCCTCCCCTGGCCACCCTCTTTAATAACACCTCAGCATCCCCTCTCCCCCGCTTCCCTGCTGGACTTTTCTCCACAGCTTCTAATATGCGATACAATTTACTTATTTGCTTTTAGTCTACCTCCCCTACAAGAGAGGAGACTTGTCTGTTTTATTTATTGATTTTTCCCCCTACACTTTAGTGCCTACAATAATGCCTGATATAAATATCTGATGAATAAATGAACTAAAATGAAAGTAGGAACCATTTTATCATATATAGCTTTATATGCTGCTCAGGGCCAAAGAGAGCCCCAGACACAAGCTGGCCCTCTCAAAACACTTGCTCAAAGCCTATTTCCCCAGGCCACTACTCATGTACCAGGCCCAACTGTGCGCTACGGAGCCCTCAGTGCTACTACTGGCATCCACAGGGGCCATTAGGGAGGCAGCTGACTGGGGAAGGTGCCGGCTGGCAAGGCAAAGCAGGAAAGCAGATGAGAAGTAGCAAGAGAAGTCACAGGCGAGGTCACCTGTCTCTTCCCCCTGCTGGGGGGACCTCTCCCCTTCGCTCTCACTACAGCTCCTGCTCCTTGGCCGCTTCCGGGAGTGCTGTTCATCCTCGATGCTGGTGGGAGACGCAGGAGAGCCCACTGCGCCATGGTCCTCACCGTTCTCCAGGGCCCTGTCTGGGCTCCTCTGTAGTTTAACCCCATTCTTGGCCTTCTTGAAGAGGACTGATGTGCGACGGCCCACGCCACTGAGTGGGGCGCCTGCGGGGGATGTATCGGGGGTCATGAGGGATACTCTATTAATGCCATTGTCACTGAGCAGGTGTTGCAAGGGCTCGTTCCCTAGCTGCAGAGGTGATTTTTCCAAAAGCTCATCTTCTTCCACTTTTCTTGGCTTTGGGAATCGGCTTGGAGGTTTGCTATCATTGATGGGTTTCAGAGTGGGGGGATCCGGAGGGGATTCTTGCTCAGACAAGGAAGGCGCAGGCCCAGTAGGCTCCAGGGTTGGTGGGGGAGGCATTTTGGAGTCATCTGTTAGAGAAAAAGAGAACCTGCTTGAACATTTTAGAAAAAGTCTGCCCCTACAAGCCAGATAATGACACTGATAACTAAGAACCAAGAGCATAGGCTATTAGAAGGTTTGAGACGCGTCTCAGGTCTAAGGTG
Organism: Monodon monoceros; assembly: GCF_005190385.1. Taxonomy (NCBI): domain Eukaryota; kingdom Metazoa; phylum Chordata; class Mammalia; order Artiodactyla; family Monodontidae; genus Monodon; species Monodon monoceros. The sequence goes on from NW_021703780.1 coordinate 38,051,545, forward strand.
AAGAGAAGGTAGGACTAAGTTGTGTCTACACTAGTAGTTCTAAACCCTGGCTATGTATTAGTTACTTAGTTTCTTAAAAATTCCAATGCTGAGGTCCCACCCCAGACAAAATGAAACCAAATAGCTAACGATGGATTTTTTTTTTTTAAAGCTTACCAGGTGAGTTTGATGAAGTCAGGGTTATAAACCACTGCCCTACACCCAAGAAAGCCCAAAGCCCCCTGCTTAATCAATAATTAAGTAAGTCTCAGCCTCACAGATTAGGAGTCTACAACTCTCTTTAGACCCAGGTGTTTTCCCATCTGTCAATGTATTTTGTTTCATATCACAAGTGAAGCAAGAAGGACAAGCAGAAAGAAGCAGCTTACAGATATGAAAAAATGAGAGCAAGGAAGTTAAATCAGTGGTTCCCGAACATGTCTATTCAACCTCCACCTTAAAAAATGACACTTTCGGGGCTTCCCTGGTGGCGCAGTGGTTGAGAGTCCGCCTCCTGATGCAGGGGACATGGGTTCGTGCCCTGGTCCGGGAAGATCCCACATGCCGCGGAGCGGCTGGGCCCGTGAGCCATGGCCGCTGAGCCTGCGCGTCCAGAGCCTGTGCTCCGCAACGGGAGAGGCCACAGCAGTGAGAGGCCCGCGTACCACCAAAAAAAAAAAAAAAAAAAAAAAAAAAGACACTCAAAACAGAGCTCAGATTTCCCTAATCTGAATTTCTGGGAGATGAAGCCTAGAAATTTTTTGAAACCTCTAGAAGCTGCTGCAGCCGGTCCACTGGGCATGACTCTGCACTGCCTTAGCCCAGGAGTGGGGATGGATACGAGTGGCATGCTGACTGCCACATGGGAAGCTGGGAAGGGTCACAATGGACACGAAGCCCTCTAATGATAAATCTGACCTCTCCGCCACATCCCCGCTCTCCCCCAACCTAAAATAAAATGGGCCATTCCCTGCAATTTGGCCCCTTTTCCCCCGGAGATAATTCCCAACCTTCTTGATTGTGTGGATGACAGGCCCTCCTGAGCTACAGGCTCAGATCCAAGGGCTGGTAAGAGGGAGACAATTCTATCCCCAAAGAAGCGGAGAGGATGGAAAGCAACTCAGATAAGGCACCTGGATCTCTGAGAATCACTTCCCCCAGCTGTCTTTTGCAGTTCTGGGCTTTTCTGCTTGGGGTGGGCCTGTAGACTTGGCCAGCTGGGGTCAAAGCCATGAACCCAGACCATCCATTTCTTTCTTTTCTGTTCCCCCACACCACAACCTAACCTGCTCTAAGAGCCTCTCTACATGATGGTATAAGTTGAACTAATATGTAAATCGTATGTGCAATATGGCCATACCAGGTGCAAAATACTTCTTTACAAGTTAGTAAACAGTTTCTGGGCCCCAGCACCTGAAACTCCCTGAACCCACTCGCAGTCCAACAACTAAATATCTGCATCAGAGGCCCTCAGGAGCCCCTCCGATATAACAGCCAACACCTACTCTGACGGATGAACTCTGGTCTCTACGTATTGTTAAACATTTTGAGTATCATCCCTGGGTATGCATGAAAGTGTGGCCCCTCCCAGGGCTTTTGCTTGCCCACGAGGGTCACACCTAGAGTTGGGGAAGGATGTTCCCACTACGGGATTTCAGCTTAACCCTCCCTTACCCTGGCCCGCAGCCCCCGGCCTGCCCGTGACTGTCTCTCACCTCTGTCCCCATCGTCTTCTGGCTCCTCCTGCGGGGCCTGCTCCAGCACAGCCACATCCCCCCGGGGCCCTGCTGGCAGCTCCCCATTGGACACAGTCTTGTTTAGCGATGCCAGCTGCGGTGGTGGCGGCTGCGCCAGCTTCTGCCGAAGGGCATTGATCTCCCGGCGTAGCAGGCGGACACGGCGGGTCCGGGCCCCACTGGACCGCATGGCACTCACCAGGTCCAGTTTTTCCAGCAGCTCCTTCAGCTGCACCTCTGGGGACAAGTGGGCCCGGTTCTCTGGGATGAGGATGTTGTCCACTGCCAGGGAGAAGGGAGGACAGAAGAAGGGGCTGAAGGACCTGACAAGCCCAGGGCAAAGGGAAGGGCAGGGGCCAATTCCTTCGGATGCAAAATATTCTCCTGGAGTGCCTGGGCCAGTGGCTTCCAGCAGCGTCACTGTGGGGCCTTGGCCCTGGCAACACTGCTCCCAGGAGACCAGCCACAGGGACAAGGTCAGAATCTGGGAAACACCTGCAGGAAGCAGTTCACAGTCACGATTATGGGCTCCGTGGAGCAGGCACGAGGCAGCTTGGCAATCCCCCGGCCTGAGTGACTGTTTGGCTGCTGCCATCGAGAAGCAGAGAGCAGGGGCAGGCAGAGTAGGGAATTACAGAGGCAATTCCATTTTTCTGATGATCTACCTGCACTCTTCTGAATGAGCCAGACATACACCAGCACTGCACTCCTGCTGCCCATGCTCCAACGCCACACAGAGGGAGTCCAGGAAAGAAAGACCCTTGGTGAATCTTTAGCTTTTCAGACAGACAGCTAGTACCTTATTCCCCTTATCCTACTATTCAAGAAGTGCTCAGGGAATTAACTTTAACCCTCGGAACTATTCCAGCCACAAGCCTATCCCCAGCTTTGCTCCTGGAGTCCACCCTATAGCCCCAAGGCCCATCCTGATCCCTGGCTCTCTGGGCTCTATCCCTGCGCCTCCTCCTGGCCCCTCTCCCTGCCCGTCCAGGCTTCTCACCGTCTTCCCAGGAGAAGCGGTAAAAGTCCTCCAATTTGGGTGACTCGGGCAGGTGGGTGCCCCTCTCGGGGTCATAGCCGATGTTCTCTGCCTGCCGCCGGGCGTGCCGCAGGATGGCCCCTCCCAGGTCCCGCAGGCGGACAGCTGCTCGGTGGAAAATTGTGTCTTTAGCATTATACTTCATGCAGTTGGTAACTATAAGGTTAAAGTCCTCCTCAAACTCCTCCAAGGTGCCGTACAGGTGGGACTCCAGCTTCCGCCTCATAGTAGAAAAATCCATTGGCTTGGATATGAATTCCAGGTAATCTGGAACCTAAACATATAAAACCTGTACAATTACAACAACCATTTACTAGCCAAACAGGCGCACCCTTCAGTGGCACTCTTGCCACCCCATTTTCTGGCTTGGCCATGCCAGGCTCACTCACAGCCCCAGGGCCCTGGCCCACCTTGGCCTGCTGAGCCCTCACCGTGGGCAAGTCTACTAGCCTTGCCAGACACCCCCAGGTTTTGTACACCCTGTGGCCCAACCCCTTCCTAGCCTACTCAGACCCTATTTCCATTTCAGGCAGGGCTCACTGCTCAGGAAGTAGGGGGGGAACTTGCCTCACTCAGGTTGACAGGCTCGGCAAAGATGTGTGCGGGATCCTTCTCCTGCAGCAAGTCCAGTGTTGTCCTCAGCAGAACGTTGAACGGCATAAGCTCCAGCTCCATGGCGGCCTGCTGGACCTTGACCTGTGGGGGAGGTGGGGAGAAATCAGGACACCCCCCAAAGAGGCACTGAACTTTTGCTTGATAACTTGACTTTTGCCAGTTGTGTAAAACAAATTTTCACAAGATATTAAGCTGACCACTATTTGAGGAGTTATCACTGAACTTTTAGCCTAGAAATAATCATACCAACAGCTGCCACTTTGTGAACATTTCCTATGCATTCAGGCTATATCAAAACTTACAGTAATAATAGTTAATACCTTTATAGTCCTTACTAAGTGTCAAGTAATGCTCAAAATAGGTACAAATGAGGTATTTTACAAAGAGGAAACTGAGGCACGGAAGGACTAAGTAAGTGACTGGCCCAAGGTCACACAGCTAATAAGGGACAGATTGGGATTCACAGTGTGTGCTTTTGACTACTATGCCACACTGCCTTTCTACTTATATTACCTCAGTTAATCATCACAATAACCTCGAAGGAGAAACTGTAATTATCTCCATTTTACAAATATGGAATCTGAGGTTTGAAAAGAGTATGATGAGGAGTTACTAACCCAAGGTCACCTGGCTAGAAAAGAACAGAGACGGGACTTATACCTAGGTATGACTTAGTCCAAGAGGCACACTGATGATATAAAATGTCCCTTGGGCCAGAATTCCCACCTAATTGGCCCTTGGACCACCTAGGTCGGCCTAGGGTGACCAGGGCCTCGAGGCTCACCCCCTTGGGTGGCAAGTAGCCTGACATATTTGCAGCAGTGTGCTATACAAATGTTATTTTCCATGTGTGCCCTAATGTAAAAAGGTTGGGAAGCCGTGTATTAGACTACAAGTTCCTGCCTCTTGGCTACATCAAAACAAATGCCTGCCTGCATCCCCTGCCTGCTTCCTTTTCCCTTACATTTCTCTGGACCAGAAATGGGAAGAGAAGCTCAGCTGTGGGGCCAGGCCTGGGACGGCACAGACAGTTTGATTCCATAGACAAGGTCCTGAGATGTCCTCCATGCCCACCTGTGCTAAGTATAGCAAGAGCTGCCCAGTCTCAGTGGTGGAAACTCGGGCTACAGGACCGTGAGAGAAGGGCTTGTGCTGGGGCTGAACAGTGAAGCAGAGTTCGGAGAAAGAGAGAAAGAACATCTTTAACCCAGGCCTCTGAAGCACGAGAGTAACAGCTGCTATTCCTGGACCAGAGAGAACAGTTTTGGCATTCAATTAATAGTTTTTGCTCACTGTCATGTGCAGCATGCTGCCGTAGACACTTCAGGGAGGCAAAGAGTATCAATAATGATGATGATGATAGCAGCTGACACTTCTATAGCCTTACTATGTGCCAGGCACCGTTCTCTTTATATACACTAAGTCATCTAATCCTCACAACCTTATGAGATGGGTTCTATTATTACCCCCATTTTATAGTCAAGGAAACTCGAGGTATAAGGAGATTAAGCAACTTAATGTCATACAAGTAGTAAGTGGCAGAGCCAGGATATAAATGCAGGCTGTCTGAATAAAGATGCAGACGTAGAGAATGGACTTGAGGATGGGGGAGGGGGAAGGGTAAGCTGGGACGAAGTGAGAGAGTGGCATGTACTTCTATACACTACCAAATGGAAAATACATAGCTAGTGGGAAGCAGCCACATAGCACAGGGAGATCAGCTCGGTGCTTTTGACCACCTGGAGGAGTGGGATAGGGAGGGTGGGAGGGAGAAGCAAGAAGGAGGGGATATGGGGATATAGGTATACATATAGCTGATTCACTTCATCGTACAGCAGAAACTAACACAACATTGTAAAGCAATTATACTCCAATAAAGATGTTAAAAAAAAAACAAAACACGCAAGCTGCCTGATGCCACAGCTCATATTCCTAATTCCTAGGCTACACTACCTACCTCAACATTCTCCATGCTCAGAGGCTTAGAATCTCTTTGAACAGAGGTTGGAAAATTTAAATGATTCAAGACTATAAGTGTTTAAAGGCCAAGTGAGAAACCCCAGAAGCTCCCAGGTCAAAGGTGATACCCATAAGAATGGCTTGAGAAGCTCTCCAAAACATAAGGCCAGGCTCCGCCCCCCCCCCCCCCCCAATATCCTGAATGAGAAACTCCAGGGATGGGCCCAGGCATAAGATATTAAGCTTATGCCTGAGGCCACCAGGAGCTAAACTCCCTAAGTTCGAAGCCATCAGCAGCACCACACCCAACGCAGAGTAGGCAGGCCTTGGAGCCCATAGTGCTGGGCAGGAAGGTAAGAAAGCTGACACCAGGCAGGGTCTCCTGGGTCTCCTGAAGCCACACTGACAGTAGGAGACAAAGATCTTGAACAAGAGCCCTGGGGGCTCCTCCTCACCTGCTCCCGCTTGAGCTTTTCTCTTTTCCGAATCAGCTCAATCAGCAGCCGTGCCCGCTCCAAGTCGTGCCGGAGCTTCTGCCAGTATTTCAGCTCTTCCTTCACTGCATTTGTCTTCTCGTCCTGCTCCCGCTGCAGGAGGGAAGGGAAAGGATAGAGGAGCTGTGGGCCTCCTTCCTGCCCAAAGTCCTCTCCCTGCTCAAGCCTCTGGGGCCTCAGCAGGTAAGAGCCCCATCCCCTTCCTGGACCCATGGTCCCAGAGAGCCCTTCCACCCCCTCTTACAACCCTTCCTCCAGTGTTTCCCCAGACTTATAACAATGTTTCTTCACTATAGCACAATAACCATTGCTGGGGTGAGAGCTGGGACTGCTTCTCCCTACCCCCAGGGACACCAGAGAGCAGCTGTGCATCCTCAGGGCTGGAAAGAATTTCAGAAGGAAACTAATAGACACCTCAGGGTGGAAAGAATTTCACCCTAGAGCTTCGACTTGGCTAGAAAACAAAGCGAAGTTTTTACTACGAGCTTGTGCTTACTGACTTGAACATACTTTAAAACACCACCATCACCACCAAAAACGTGATTCCTGCCCTAAAAGTGGTTACAGTGTAGTTGAGGGAAGAAAGAGGCCCAGGGTTTGATACGTAAGGGCACAGCAGCATAAAGACAACAAAAACTGATTGGATAAACTGAATATAAAATGCTAAGAGGACATAAAATAGAGAAGATCTCAGTGGACTGGGGTTAGGTCAGGGATTCCTGGGGCGAGCAATCTTACTAGGGTTTCACATGTAATGATGCATGTGGATGAAGAAAGCAGTAAGAAAGGCCTCTTTTGGAACTGAAGGGACCACAAAGCAGAAGTATGAAGGCAGAATTAGTGATTCTTTGCTTGTTGAGAAAAACGGGCTGGCCAGAGCAGAGAAACTGGAGAACCACAAAAGCCAAGGAAGACCCAGGATCCAGCTGGCAAGAAGCTTCAAATGGCAGGCAAAAAAGCCTGGACGTGGCCTGCCTGGCGAGGGGGAATTTATTCCGGAAAAGGAAATGACAGGATGGAAAATGGTTAAGTGTGTAAGACAGTACCAGCTGTAAAGCAAAGAAAGAATTAGAGGCTGGAGACCACCTAGAAAGCTACTGCTGAAATTAAGGGGGCATGGGTGAGCAGGGTAGCTGTGGAATGGAGATAAAGGGCCATATACTGATAAATCCCCCAAAACAGATCAGGGGATGATTAACTGCAGCTCCTTATGGAGGAAAGAGCCAAAAGTAACTCCAAGGTGGGCAACATCTGAGGTCAGGAGGAAGAAGCTTCCATAACAGTAATGGGGAAATACATTTACGGAGATGAAGGAAGATAATGAATTCAGTTTCCAACATCTGAGTTCAGGAAATAACATCTACACGGACATCTATAGTTCATCTGCCCCAGAGGGACTGAGGGCAGAAAAAAGGGAGGGGACAAGACAAGAAACCTGGAGCTACTGCTACACAGTTATTGACAACTATGAGAGTGGACAAGCTCTCCAAGCCAACAGGGAGGCAACAGAGCCCCTGCGAGTGTTACCATTAAGGGGTAAGAATTAGGATCAGCACAGGGTACAGTCAGTGGGATAGAGGGGGTGGGAAATGGTGTCACAGAGAAGCTGTAAGACAAAGTGATCGTGGTGTCAAACGCAGTCCAACAGTCTATAAGGTGAGAATCTGAGGAAAGACTTGCTGGGCTGGAAGGGGTCACTGATGTTCTAGAAGAAGCTACAGGGGAGCAAGCAGACCATTTCAAGGAGAGATTGGATATACACTTCCCCTTCAGGACTTCAGTTACAAAAGGCAAAAGTAAAATCAGACAGAACAGAGGGCACCAGAGTCATGGGAAGGCTTGCCTTGTCTCTGGAGTAATGGTGTGGGAATATTTCAAGGCAGAAGTAATGGAACAAGTGAAGAGGCAGAGAGAACTAAATATGTTTTTTAAAAGTCTCTCAGGAGGACTCCACCATCTCGGAAAACACTAAACATGCAGCAACTCCAGTTGCTAATGTCTAAAAGATCACCCCAACTGGGCAGGCTGTGCGCTACAACCTAGATGGTTAGTGTATTTTTTATGGAACATTTTTAGGCAGATGGCAGTATAGTGTCTTAAGGAAAGTATGCCTTCCTAACTTATACAACATGGTCACCTGACTCTCACTCAGCCCACTTCTTCCTTTCTACCATATCTAAAGGGTTTTCCCCACGTAGAGGGAAAGCTGGGCTTGCTTTCCACTCTCCCCTAGAATTTGCTCCAAGCCAAGCCTCTCTCACCTAGAAGGGCTGCTGTCTGGTCTGAAGAGCTCTACAGTCCTGGAGGTCACTCCTCGGATGGACCAGTGATGGCTACAGGCAAAGGCCCCGCAGAGGGCTCAGGGAGAGTTGCCCCAACCATCTCTCCTTCGTCACTCTCCACCTCCCTCCACTGCCCTCAAATAACTACTTCACCTACCTGCTCAGCATTCCTTTGGGACTGCAGGTGGGAGTGCAGGCGCCGTATGAGGGGGACACCGTTCCGTGCCTGCCGCTTCAACAGCCAGTAGTTGTGAAGCCGCTGCATGAACTGGGTTTTCCTCTGAAAGGAGAGACCACTACAGATCTTGTTCAACCTTGAGTAGAGGCAGAGGGAAGTGAAAGACAGGGTCAGTGGGCAGCCCAGATTACAGCCTCCTATTCAGACCCCCTGGTTCATTTCTGAACCTTATAGAGGAAGACAGAATAAAGTAGCCAAAGCCTCACCTCAGAGAAAGCCTTGAAAAGGACAGCAAAGTTAAGCAGCTCAGATTCAGCATGGGATATTTCACTTGATTTTCCACCTCCTGCCTTGCAGTCCTGATCCTCCAAAAGAACCCTCCCCCAGGAACCCTGACCCTATAGTCCTGGACTCCTGAGACACAGGTCTGTGCCCCAACACCCCCACTCTTCTCTTGATAGAGGCAGCAAAAGAGAACAGGAACTTGCATAAGCTGTGGGCAAAGCGGTCACTATTTCCTGCCCCCTGTAGTTAAGGGTCCCACCAGACCAGGGAGTAGTCCACAGCCAAGCTGGAAGGAAAATTAGTAGGAATATAGCAGGCTACTGCCTTCTGAACCCAAATACAACCCTTTGGAGTTGTCTGACCTCTGGTTTTTCATTAAAAATCTCAGTAGCCTAAAAACGTCTAATTTTGAACCAAATGAAAAAAAAATGGATCTAAAGATGTAAGAGGATGGAGAATCTGAAAAGTCAGCTGGCTAGACAAAGAAAGATAAGTACTGTATGATAACACTTATATGTGGAATCTAAAAAAGACAACAGGGGAATTCCCTGGCGGTCCAGTGGTTAGGACTCGGTGCTTTCACTGCAAGGGCCCAGGTTCAACCCCTGGTCAGGGAACTAAGATCCCACAAGCCGTGTGGCATGGCCAAAATAAATAAATAAATAAAAAATACAACAAGCTAGTGAATAAAACATAAAAGAAGCAGACTCATAGATATAGAGAACAAACGAGTGGTTACCAGTGTGTGGCAGGGGGGTGGCAATACAGGGCTGGGGGAGTGGGAGGTACAAACTATTGGGTGTAAGATAGGCTCAAGGATGTATTGTACAACACAGGGAATATAGCCAGTATTTTGTAATAACTGCAAATAGAAAGTAAGCTTTAAAAATTGTATGAAAATTTAAAAAAATTTTTTAAATTTAGCTGGCTAAACTGCGCCAAAAGAGAAGTCTGGAGGTCAGCGTTCAAGCCAATAACATGTGGCGGGGGAGGAGTGGGAAGGGAATTAATGAGCTCCCACAGTCTCTACCATAATGCCCAAACTTCAACGTGGGTCACATTATTCCCATGTTACAAAAGATGGAAAGGCAGCTTAGGAACATTGTCAAAGTCACTAATGCAGCTAAAAAGATGGTGAAGCTGGGCAGGATTTGAACTCATGATCTCTCTGCTACAACATCTGTGCTCTGAAATTGGTTAAGCAAGGCCTCAGTGCTCCTGTGGCGTTTCCTCTGCTTCTTCTCTTCCTCTTACTCCACTGAAAGGAAGACAACTGTGGCTAAACAAGAAGGTGGAATCTAAGAAGGATGTTCATGTTGGGCTAGACATTGCTCACCCAGGCCTTGTGCCTTTCCATGGTCAGACATTCCTGCCCCAAAGCCAAGCTTACAAAATCAAGGCCTAGGCCTTTCCCCAAAAGACAGATCCCCCACCAACACCCATGCCAAGCACACCTGCCCAGATGCAGGCAGCCCCCTCCCTCTACAACCTCTTGGCCATGGAGGGTCCCAACGGCATTTGTGCAGGTGGGGAAAAGAATAATAATAAAATAGCAGTAGCAGCAGCAGCCATCATTTATTGAGCACTTACTATTTGCCAGGCACTGTGCTTTACTTGTATTATCTCATCTATTTCTCCCAACAACCCTATAAGGTAGTTTCACTTACAAATAAATAAACTAAGGCTGAAAGAAGTTAAGTGACTTGCCAAAGATCACACAGGTAGTTAGTGACAGAAGCAAGATTCAAACACAGGTCTGTCTGGTTCTTAGCCAGCATGCTGTGCTGGCCCCTGCAAGAGACCACCTACAAGAGCAGACCTGACAACCAAAAAGTCTAGCCCCAGGGCATAACCACCCTACAGATGGAGACTAAGCATGGACCTCACCTAAGGGAGGAGGGGAGCCTAGAACAGCTCTGTGACTAGAAGGCCCGTTTCCAGTTGACTGAATCTAACTCCAGCCATGGCTCACAAGAGCCTCTCCCTCTGGATCTTGTCAGCTCTTGTGTCTTCCTTCCAGACCAACAAGTCTGGTTGCCTATTTCCCTCATACAACTCACTCCCCACTGCCCTCCAGTACTCCTTTCTCCCTATCCCTTACACCAAGAGAGACAGACAGCAGGAACAGAACCTTGAGGCATCACAAGCCCCAGCTTGTTCAGGGTCTGTCGCTTTACCCCTGGTTCCTTCCAGCCCTTAGAACAGGACTTGGCATATAGTTAAGTGCTCAATAAACATCTCATTGAATGAATAATGGAGTGAACAACTTTACCTCCCGTGGCCGCAGTTTCTTCATCTGGGGGTGTGGGAGAAGGTGCAAGGACTATGTTAGATGAATAATCTCCAAGATTCCTTCCTGCTCTAACACTGTAGTCTTTTTAGTGAACATCACCAATGAGATGGGCCTCCGCTGGAAAATCTTCCCTGTCTCTTGCTTGTCTGCCAAGCTCCCGTCCCTCCAACAGTGCCAGCTATCTCTCTGATGGTTTAAAACAGGCACAATGGTTTCTCTACAGACTCGGTGGGGGCCAAGGCGGCTTAGTTACACAGCAGAGCTGAGTGATCTTCTTTCCTCTAAATCTAAAAGCTTCTCAGGAGGAGACATAGCATATCTTCCCCACATGACCACCCCCTTACACAAAGTCCCCATCACTCCCAGGACAGAGCTTTCTGGACAGCAGGTACGTATACTGACCCCTTGAAACAGTGGTTCTCAATTGGAAGTAGTTCTAGCCCCATAAGGTTACTAGAAACATAAGTAGGGAGCAACTGAGGTTGTCACAAAGACCAGGCAATGAGGGAGGGGATGCAAATGGCACTTACAGACAAAGACTAGGGATGCTAAACATCGAGAAATGTATGGGACAGCCCTAATAATGAATTACCTCCTGTCCAAAATGCCACTTGTGCCCTGTTGAAAAATATTACCTTAGACATCCTGTCACCTGGGTTTCTAAGCAACTTAAGTGTCTGTCTCACCTTGAATCAAAGGAAATACATTGCTTTGAAGGGCACAATCAAAACCACAAACCAGTCCAGGTGAGCCCAGGGTCTAAAGGAGAAGTCTAAATTTGAGAGCACAGAAGAGAAGAGGTATTCACCAACCTTGGGGAAAGAAGCCTGGCTCAGAAGCCTGGCTCACGGCCAACAGGCTCACCTGTAAGAGGGTATCTGTGGGACAGTGACCATGGGGACAGTGGAGGGTGTGTCTCGGCCCACTTCCTCTGGCTCCTTCTTGATCCTTTGCTTCAAAGTCATCTTGTTCTTCTTGGACACTCCCTTGAGGGGGCCACCTACCCCACCTTGGCCTTCATCTTCCTCCTCCTCTTCTACCTCTTCCTTCTCTTCTTCCTCCCCACAGCCTTCCTTCAGCCCTTCTTCATCCCCAACCTCACTGAGACTTCCTGGGGAGTCGCCCTTCCTCCTAGCAGTGGCGGCACCTGGCGGCGAGTGGACCTCACAGTAGGCGGTCTTGCGCACTGTGAAGATGGTGCCATTGAGGCTGGTCTCACGCATAGGCTCAATCTTCATGAAGAGCCCAGCCCGCTGTGCACACGTCACATGGAAGGCCGTGTAGCAGTTCACCTTATGGCACTGGATGGCTGCACCCAGCCCCTTCTGCTTGCAGATATAGCAGGTTAGTTTCCAGCGGGCAGCTGGGATGTTGTCGATGCCCTCAATAGGCTCCAGGAACACGGTGTTAGCAAAGCAGACTTCAGGGATCCAGATGGCACACACCACGTGGGCCCAGTGCCCATCACTGGTCTGTTTGAAGGCGCCACCCTTGTTGGGGCAGAGGACGCAATCCACGGGCCGGGAGGGAGACTGTAGACAGCAGCGGCATAGCCACTGGCCCTCGGGGATGTAAGGGACGCCATAGCACTCCTGGTGTACAGCCAGGTTGCAGATGTCACAGAAGAGAATGACGTTGCTGTTGTGGCATTCGTCATCCAGGCATACACAGCAGAAAGCATCTTCGTCAATGAGTGACTGTTGGGCCCCACTGCTTCGACTCTCCAAGTATGACTCCTTCTCAAGCCGGTCCACCAGCAGCTCAAAGGTATCTGCCGACACCAAACTGTGCCCATCTACTCGCCGCTTCTCATTTACCATGTCCAGCCAGGCAAGGTCCTCCTCATCCATGTCGTACTCTACTTCTGCATCCAGGTCTTCAGGTGGCTTCTCAATGTAGCGGTAGTAGGCAGCAGGCAGCGGGGGTGCTTCTGGTTGACTGCCTGAGTCCACCATGCGGAAGCTGGGTTGTGGGAGGTGGAAGGAAGTGCCGGATGCATGCTTGGAGCAGGACTCCTTCTTCTTGCCCTTGGATGAGGGTTTTTTGGACTTGACAGGGAACTGAGGCTGCTCACTGTTTTCCTTGTTACTATTGCATTCAGTGATATCCTGGGCAGTCAACTCATCCTCTGTGATGATCTTGAGCGGGTCATAGATGCTAATACGATGCAGACGTCCATCAATGTCCACCTCGACGATCCGTTGGGCCTGGGCATATGTCAGGGTCTCCCGAGTGGGTGAGCACTTCAGACTATAGGGGGATGGGGAGCGCCGGCCCTCGGCATTCTGCCGTGACTTCCGGCGAGGCTTCCTCATGGCACCCGGGAACCAACGAGACAGGCCTAAAGAGGAGGCCAGGAGACTGTGAGCCAGACGTTCAGGCATGCATGCATTCATTTACCCTTCCATCTGATCAAGTGGCCACTGAGCAAACTGGCTATTCCCTCTGTCTGAACATCCTGCCCCTCAGGTATCCACATGGCTTGCTCTTTCACCTCCTCCAAGTCTTTCCATAAACAGTGTTTCTCAGTGAGACCTATGACCATTCTATCCAAAATTGCAAATCCCTTTCCCCCACCAGCAATCTTTCATCCTGCTTTATATTTCACTATAACACTCACCAATTTTTACTGTGCTATGTAATTTATATATTTATCATGTATATTTGTTTCCTTCCTCTAGAATGTAAGGCCCATGAGGGGAGGGATTTTTGCCTGTCTTGTTCACTGCTGTATCTCCAGCACCTGGAACGGTGCCTGACTCCTAAGTAAGCATTCTATAAGTGTTAGCTGAATGAAATGAGAAATCAAACACTCATGGATCCCTGCCCTCAAGGAGCGCTGTCTGATTGAAGGGACAGAAAAGTAAACACAACAGATCACTACAGATCAATGCAACATGGGGAGAGAGCTAATGTTCTAATGAGGTATATAAGGCTGTGGGACAGCTAACTATGGAAAAGGGGGTGGTGGTTAAGGCTTAGGAAAGGAGTAAACAAGAACAGCATCCACTTACAAGCTCTACACATGACCTGTGGCCCCATGGGGGATCAAAAATCCACAGGTCTAGAGCCCTCTCCCAACCCATCTTACCATGATCCATGATCAGAAACACTATCCCCGACCATGCCCAGGGGTGAAGGGGTAAGGCACCTGAAATGTCTATCGCATGTGGTCTAAGGACTTCAAACTACAATGTGCAGGGTATTCTCTGCAAAAGGCAGCATTCAGGATGCATTGGCTAGTACATCTCTAAGCAGAAACCCTGGAAGCTCTGGGTGTGGTCCCAAGTGGCCTATTTGGGACCCTCACTGGACCTAAGGCCAAGGTAACTGGGGCAATATCTGGGGTAAACTCTCAATGCATCTATTACTTCAAAAGCCCCTCTCTCCCAAAATACATCCAGTCCACCCTTGTGCAACAAAGAGAAAGCTCTAAATTTTTCCCATTGTTCACTGGGATGGAGGGAATTATGACAAGCTCACAAGGAGCTGTGGTCACAGTTACTGAGGCCATCAATACTAAGAAAGACCTTTGGAGATATGGTGCCCTGAGGTGCGGGCAGAGACTTGGAAGGGTATGAACAGGGAGACGATTTCAAGGAGAAAAACAGAATTTGTCACCTTGCTTGCAGGATCTACCATCTTTATAAAGTGGAGATGGTGATGATAATGTAGCACACTTTCACAAACTACAAAGCCCTTTTACTTTTAATATTTTTCACAACTACCTTGGAAGGGAGAATAGATATCCTCATCTCCATTTTACAGATGAAGACACAGAAGCTCAGAAAGGTGTCACTCCCCCTAAAGCTGGTAAGTGACAGAGCTACAATTCAAACCCAGATCTTCTGATCTGCTCAAGCCATCTCACTAGGACATAAGAACACCACAGAGATGCCATGGTCTGGTACAAAAAGAGGCTCTGAGGCAATCCAGGTACTAATCTTGGCCTTGTGTGACCCGGAGAAAGTCACTGAAACGTTCTGTGCCCGCACACTCCATCAGTAAAATGAAATTAATAAAATTTATTTCTTAAGGGTTGCTATTTGGTAATAAGGTATTCTTAACATCCTTATTTTAAAAGCCTTCCAATCCCAAAGTCTGACTGAAAGAAACAAACAAAAAACAACTTGGCTGAGGCACAGTGCCAGGCAGGCACAAACCCTATTTGGAACCAAAGGAAAGAGAATCATTCGCAGAAATTCTGTCCAGGTTCCAGAGACCCTTGGCCACTACATGCCTGACAAATGCCAACTCCCTGGGGGCGGCCCGGGCCAACAGACCTGCTTTATTATCCCCACCCTGTCAAGGGCATGCAGACCCTTGCAGAGGTGTGAAAATCTATCTCAACAGTAACTTGAAATGCTTCAGAAAGGGGATGTAGCTCCTCCTTTGTCAAAGCCAGGATATATTCCTCCTCCCTACCCGCTACCTCCTAGAGTATCTCTCAATCAAGCAGCAAGTATCTACAGAGACCTCTGTTGTCCTACCCAAGCCTCTAGACACTGGAGGGCCAACTCCAGAGGGGGAAGGGCTGCTGCTGAGGAAAAACGAAATGAGTTTCGCCCTCAAGGAGCTTACAGTCTAGTTTTTTGGCGGGAGTTTCTCATCCCACACAGCCCTTCCCACATACACAGCTCCAAATACCTCCAACACCCCCAGAGGTCTACCCGGCATCCCCTGAGCCCCCACTCGCCCACCCCACCCAGGTCCGCGAAGAATAAGGAGTTTCTGCAATTAAAACTGTTCCTCCTACACCCCACACGAGATACTCATGAGACAAATAAGGACCCCAGCCAAGACTCCCGCCCCTTTAAAGAGGCACCTCTTCCAGAAGAATCCTGACCCCTCGGAGAGGAAAGGAGGGAAATAACATCTCCTCACCAGAGGGGAGGGAGCGAGCGTGCCTGAGACAGACGCGGAGTCCGACCCTCAGACAGAGAAAGCTAGCGCCTGCGAACAAGCGGGGCACAGAGGCAAGCGCCCATTGGCCGCCTCACCTGCCCGTCTGGAGGAACCGGGGGCCAAGGGACGCTCAGGGGGTGGAACTCTCCTCTGACCTGACCAATTGGAGAGCGTGGCGGGGGCGGGGCTCGGCGGCTCGGCTTCCAGGGCCAAGGGGGGGAACAAGATGGCGGCTGCGGGAGGGGGTCCTCGCTTTTCAGCTCCCCCCCTCACCCGCCTTTTCCTTCTCCGCTGCCACCCTGGCTCCAGGAAAGAGCTTTCGCGCCGCCCCCGCCCCGCTCGGGAAGCCCCTCGCTTCCCTCCCCCATCCCGCGCAGTCCCTGGTCCCCGTAGGCCCCGCTGCTCCCGCCCCCGTTCCGTCCGGCCCCGCTGCCGCCCCCATTACCTCAGCAGCCGGCCCGTCCCCACCGTTCGGGGCTCCTGGGCGCGGGCGGGCCGGCCGCCTAGCAGATCGGCGCGGCCCGGGGAGCGGAGCGCGGCCTCCTCCCGCGCTGACCTCCGTGGCCACCGCCGTGCCCCCTCCCGGCCCGCGCTGGGGCCCCGGCCCGGCCGCCGCCGCTCCCGGGGGAGGAGGGGGAATGGAACCGCCGCCGCCGCCGCCGCCGCTGCCGCCACGGAGCCCGGCCGAGGGGAGGGAGGGATCAGCCCCCAGGCAGGATCCGCCCCTCCGGCCTCCCCCCCTCCCCCCGCCACCTCCACCCCTTCCCTCGCTCCCTCTCTGGCTCCGCGGGCTCTCCCGCTGAACAGGAGCGAGAGCGCGAAAGAGGGGAAACAAGAAAAAAATCCCCCCGCCCGTGCCCGGCGCGGCGGCGGCCGGGGCGGCGCGGAGAGGAGCGCGGAGCCGCTGCCGCCACAGGGCACTGTCCCCTGCTCGGCCTCACGGTGGCGGTGCGGACACGGCAGGGGCGCGGAGCAAAGGCGGGATCTGCGCCCGCCGCGGCCCCGGCTCACGCCGACCTGGCTCGCCACGGGGAGAGTCCGACTAGAGAGCTGGGGGGCGTTCGGGTCCAGCTGGGAAAGACGGGGTCCCTAACTCCTTAGAGTGGTTATTCATCCCCTCCCCCAGCCCTGCGGGGGAGGTGGCTAAGGTTTGGAGCAACAACCCCCCTCCCTGAGCTAGAGGGTCCCTCCAAAGGCTAAGTCAAGAGCAGTCATTGAAGACAAAACCGTTCTGTAGTTTCTTGGGGTGCAGGTGCCTGCAGTACTCCCAGAAAGTCGCCCCCTTCCCCCCGTGCTCCAGTCCGGAGGACAAAGGTCTATCGATGTCCATACCCTTCCTCAGTGAGGACAGCCGGGGAAGACCTGCCTCTGTTGTGTAAAGGTGAGCCTCATTCCCCACGAGACATCTTTCTAAAGAAACAGACTTGACTTTTCGTTGTGTGCCATCCTCTCCCTTCTGTGTTTAAAAAGAGTAAACATAAAAGAGTAAACAAAAGTTTGACGGTCTACTTAACGACGTCTGGTAACTCGCTTGTCACCATAGACATGGGAAACACTGTCTCCTTAAACCTTATTTGGCTAGGAGTCGGTTAATTTAATGCAAAAGCCGCTTTATAATAGATGTTTGACAAATGGCAACTTAAGACTTTAAGAAATAATTAGCCTGGCTTTTGCTTTGGTAAATGAATTTAAGAAGAGAAAAGGGCTCCTTTGTCACCCCTCTTTTGCCTATAAATTGGAAAGCTTACCTCATATGACTGAAGTCTTAAGCACCAGTATTTAACGGTGTTTATAAAGGATGTATGGATAGACTGCCTTTAAATGTGAACATGAATGACATGTTTTGAAAGCGTTTCCTCTCCCCGCGCTGGTGGTGTAGCTTGGTAAGACTCACAATTTCTTGCTTGGTTCTGATCATTAATGACAGAGATTGTAAAGTCAGAGGATGAAGGATAAAGGCTTAGGATCCAAGTCTTCCAAATGCTTAAACTTAACGAACTGCTACTTTTGAAGTATAGATGTTCATTATCCTAAGAAATTTAAACATATTGTGTTTTGGATTTGAAAGTTCGATAAAAGTAAGGAAGCTAATTTGTATGACAAAGATGTTTTCCTGATTACATGGTAGCACCTTCTGGCAAAACGATAGCAAAAATACTTCATTAACCAATTTTTTTTTAAGAAAAAAGGACTGGCTTGTGAAGCTAAGCAAGGACAGGGCATTGTTTTGAAAGCTGTGAAGGTGAAATAGTATGAATTAACGTCAAAAGGCTAGGGAGAATAATCATTTGGAGGGAAGGTGTAGAAGAAAAGATGATTAATTGTGGAAGGGAAAGCTCCAGAGGCAAGAGAATATTACAATTACTTTTAGTTAAAGAAAAAAAAAAAAAGAAGACTAATAGAAACAAGAACACTGAATTTCATTTCTTGTTCTTTTAAAATGTGAAATATAACCATTTCTACATATAACTAGTAACTTTTATTTCTTGAGGGATGTTCTCAAAATTTATTTAGTACAATTCCCATTTGTGGGATTGGGAGCTTTTTCCACTAAAGTTAAAGAATAAATACTTTGAGGAAAGGTATTGGTTTCCATTTGTAACAGTAAGTAAAATAATTATTTAAATGCTGTTGAAAATGCATTGTTAACCTGATACATATGATTTCCAGGTTTTTCTATTCAAAGCTTTCATAGAAGACCTTATTCAGCCTAAATGTTTTTCTTCCATTTTCAACTTCCACTTTCTTAATGGTAACTTTACAGTTGTCCTCGCTTCTATTTTTGATATTTGGAATTGGTTTCTGTTTGTATAACTGCACACATAGCCAGTTTACTATGATGTAATCTTAAATGTAACATGGGACAATTATGTCATTAAAAACAAATTTGAGGGCTTCCCTGGTGGTGCAGTGGTTAAGAATCTGCCTACCAATGCAGGGGACCCACGTTCAAGCCCTGGTCCGGGAAGATCCCACATGCTGCGGAGTAGCTAAGCTCGTGCACCACAACTACTGAGCATGCGCTCCAGAGCCCGCGAGCCACAACTACTGAGCCCGCGTGCTACAACTGCTGAAGCCTGTGCGCCTAGAGCCCGTGCTCTGCCACAAGAGAAGCCACTGCAACGAGAAGCTCATGCACCACAACAGAGTAGCCCCAGCTCGCCACAACTAGGGAAGGCCCGTGCGCCACAACTAGAGAAGGCCCGTGCACAGCAACGAAGACCCAACGCAGCCAAAAGTAAATAAATTTATTTATTTTTTAAAAAACAAATTTGGAACATGTATCAAAAATCCCAGAGGCACTAAATTTAATTCACTTTAATCTTTAGCTATTTTAAATAGTTTAAATTCACCAGCCCTTGGCCTTTCCATTAAACCATATAGCAATTCAGTTCAACAGACAGAGGCACAGACCTTTGATTCCCAATAGTCGTTTTTAAAATCCTCCATTTCTAAGTAGACACTAACTTAATTTGGAGTAGGAGACTATTTTACTACTTAAACCCAGAAAAGGAAACATGAGTACAAAAAGTTTCCCCCTCAATTTTTTTTTCAGCATCTCAGGATATCTTTGTCAACAATTTACTGTTATCATTAGTTTACCAAAGCAAGAAACCTCTGAAGGGTCAGATGCAATACCCACTGGATTAATAAAAATATGTGTAATGAAAAGGAAATAGACTTTGAGTAATTGTTGAATTTTTTTTTTTTTTCCCTGCTGTACGCGGACCTCTCACTGCTGTGGCCTCTCCTGTTGCGGAGCACGGGCTCCGGACACGCAGGCTCAGCAGCCATGGCTCACGGGCCCAGCCGCTCGGCGGCATGTGGGATCTTCCCGGACCCCGGGGCACGAACCCATGTCCCCTGCATCGGCAGGCAGACTCTCAACCACTGAGCCACCAGGGAAGCCCTGTTGAATTATTTTTAGTAGAATATTCCTTTCTTAGACTTTGGATAAAAGAATTCTAAACCATACATAGGAAGAATATGGGAGTTTGAAATCATTGTGATATTTTTATGCTGTAATGAAAATGCTGTAAGAATATAGTTTGCTTAGAAAAAGGAAAAAATTTATGCTAACAACAGGCTTTAAATCGAATACCACACCCTCTAAATTTAATTGCATTCATTTATTCCTGTAACAGACATTTATCGAACATCTGTGTGTCCAACAGTGTTCAAGTTGCTTTGGAAGATAATGACAAAATCTCAACGTAGGGCACAGTGATCATATGTAAATGTAGAATATATTTTTCTTTGCCTTGAGTAGTGTACAATCAAGAAGAAAGCTAGAAATAACTAGAAAATACATGTAGGAGAAATCCGATAAGGCGGTGAACAGTGTAGAGCCACCGCTATTCAAATGGAGGATAGGAGACTTCTTTTAGCCTGGTTCTAAATAGTGATGGATGTGAATTGGCAAAAAGAGTGTGGAATGACATTATTAGGTTGGTGACAGGGCAGCCCAGGCAAAGGGAAAACATGCAGGGAATAATAAGGAAATTACCCTAGCTGGTCTGTATGGGAAGTTGTTAAGAAAGAAAAAGTTGAATTGGATATGGCAAGGGTATAGGGATAATAAAAATAATACCTAACACTTATTTACAAGGTACTGTGCTCAGTGCTTTACCTACTGTATTTATTAAAAATCTTTGTTGCACTTAGAAAACAAGCTAGTTTAATTAATAAAGGAAATCTATTGATTCTCATAACCAGAAGGTCCAGGGGTGCATCTGGTTTTAGGTAAGGTCAAGTCAAGAGATTCAGATTACGTCATCAGGACATAGTTTCTTGCAGTCTCTCAGCCATCCTGAACTAATAGCTTTTCTTGCAGTCTCTCAGCCATCCTGAACTAATAGCTGTGGCCAGAAAGACATGATACTCTAATGAGGTGTGGTCATTGTTCACTACCAGAACCAGAGGACATGGGCAGGAGATGATTCTCCAAAGATATAGTGGGCACTTGTACAAAGTAGGTCCAATATGCATGCTATATCTCATTTATCAATTTGTAGCTCTGTGAAATTATTATTATGGTCCCCATTATGCATAGGATAAACTAGAGCAGGAACAGTATTAGGTAAACCAGGAAGAATTTATAGTATTTGTTGTGAAAATAAAAGGACATTAACCAGAATGGTGGAAGAGACTGTAGAGAAAAAGGAAAGGAAGGGTCAAATCAGAAATCAGAAGACAGATCAACAGTTTTATGAGTGATTGGACATAGGAACAAAAGAGAAAAGCAAAGATGAATCTAAGCTCAAACTTAGGAGGTTTTGACCATGCTAGTATGGTCATTGCAAATTAAGAGGTGGCAAAGGGTTACTCTGGAGCTCCTTTTGGGTCTGAGAGCCTGAGGATTGAGGAAATGATAAGTCAGCCCAAGTTCTCTGGAGCCCCTTTTAGTCACACTAAAATACATATTCATTCAATAATTATCTGTGAGCTGCAGGTAAGGTTGTATTTTATGCCTGTGAAGACCACAAAGGTGAAAAGGCTATGCTGTCACACTTGAAGTCACTTAAAATCTAATCACAGGAATAAAGCAAGTATATTAGTAACCAGAACATGCAATGGCATATAAGCACCTCAAGAGAGATGCAAGCAGAGTGGCATGAGAGTTAGAGATGAAAGAGAAGAGGGGAAGGCTCCATGAAGAAGGCGCCAATTGAGCTCCACCTTAAAGCTTGGGTTGAGTGTTAACTAGGAGGATGGGGGAGTGTGGTCCAGGCTGAGCACCATGAGCAGAGAAAGGTGGGACACCATAATATTGATTCAGGGGACAGTGGGTTATCCCGTTTGACCAAAAATGGGAGATGTGAGAGAAAAGACTGGAAAGATAAAGTCCGAGCATGGAGTCTGTTTTATAGGGAACTGGATGTGAAGGGGCGGTAGTTCCTCATGATTTTTAGAACACGGAAATGGCTTGAATAATTCATGCTTGAAGATCCAGTCAGGCAAGAGAGTATGGTACAGTATGTTTTAAATTATCCACCTAGTATGGCTTACATTATCCTCTTTGGACTTGAATTCTGGCTAGAACATTTTACCATATTCTTAGTGAAATGTTAAACCACAAACCTAAAAGTAAATAGCATGTGGCAAGTGTAAATTGTTCAACCTGATTTAATGTCCTTTCATTTCAGCCTTTAATTAGCATTTCTGTTAAGTCCTAAACTTTTAATCATGCGTGAAGTCAGGACACCATAAAATATGTTATTTCCATATTTTAACAAAAGAACTGACCCTGCAAGTAGCCACCTACTTGGTATAATTTTACTAAAGAGAGAAAATGAACAAAAATAATAGCACCTAAAAAATAATAATAATAGCATCTACCAAACCAGAACCTGCATTTTAACAAAATCACCCTAGGTGATTCATATGTGTGATGGTTAATTTTATGTGTGAAGTTGACTGGGCTAAGGGATAGCTGGTAAAACATTATTACTGAGTGTCTGTGAAGGTGTTTCTGGAAGAGATTAGCATTTTAATCGGTAGACTGAGTAAAGAAGATAACCCCTAATAGTGCGGATGGGCATCATCCAATCTGTTGAGGGCCTGACTAGGACAAAAAGGTAGAGGAAGGTTGAATTCACTCTCTGGTTGAGCTGGGACATTACCTTCTCCTGCCCTTGGTCCTGGCTCCCACACCTTTGGACTTGGCTAAGTTATACCAGCAGCCATCCTGGTTCTCCAGCTTGCAGATGACAGATCATGGGACTTCTTGGCCTCCATAATTGCTTGAACCAATTCCTATTATATCTATTTATTCTGTTTCTCTGCAGAACCCTGACTAATACAATGTGCATATTAAAGTTGAGAAGCAGTGGATTAGAGGATATTAGACAATTCCAGGATTAAAGTGTTTTAAGGTCCTTGCATTGTCTGGGAAAAGGGTAAAACTCAAGAATTAATATTTGCCTTTGATTAGTCAAGAATACCTGTTGTAATGTATGATTCCATTTATTTGAAATTCTTGAAAATGCAAACTAATCTATAGTAACAGAAAGCAGATTGGTGGCTGCCTGGAGGTAGAGGAGAGTACTGACTATAAAGGGGCATGTGGGAACTTTTGGGAGTGATGGAAACATTCCATAAGTTGATTGTGGTGGTAGAGAAACATTTGTCAGAAGTTATCGAAATACTGGGATAGCCGTCATGTATTTTACATAAATTGTACCACAATTAAGTTGATTAAAAAAAGAATACCTGTTGTAATTTTTAGACTAATCATTAAAAGAATGAAAAAAAGAGTATATAACTCACAAACTAGTAGAGAGGAAAAAAGAAATAATAAATATTCAACCAATCAAAAAGAAGACAAAGAAAAAGGAACACAAATAAGCAATAAGAAGAAAAATAAGCAATAAGATGATGGCAGATATAAACTCAATCTACAGTCTAAACGGTAGAATGAACAGTGTACAATGAGAGGGACATTTTTGGGAAAGTTTAACGATAGATGGTTAAAATGTGTGGATTGAGCACATGTACTTATTCCCCAAACTTTACTTAATATGTTAATAAAGGATTAAAAAAAAAACCCTGCAAGATAATAAAATCCACAAGAACAGAGAATGGGGGGAAGAAACAACAGCAGTTGAGAACTGTCAATAAAATTTTGGAGAATGGAAGTAGATGGGTGAACAAATCAGAGAAAGTTAAAAGTCTGCAAGAAGAGCTGGTAAAAATCAGCTGATTCATATTAGACCACTAGAAAGGCTTAGAAGTAGGAGACTGCAGGTACTTCCAAAGAAATGTGTGTGCTGGGGGGTAGGGGGTGGTGGTGAGGGGGTGGCAGTGGCTTGGAGAGTAGGCCTGAAAGTAGGATTGGCTGAAAAACCTGTTAAAAGGGTGGTTAGATGCCATCAGATCTCCCCACTACTCCTTGGAGATTTGCCATCTCAAGAAATTGAACTAAAGAGATCTGGACTTGGAGATTCCAGGCAGGCACCAATGAAGGCAGGGACAAGTGCCATTCTGAAAATGGCAATTAGAATGAAACTCTACATACTGAATGGTGAGACACTCCATCCCCACCTCATTTCCCTTCTCAGTGCTGATAAAGAGGAAGGGAGAAGCTGGTACAAATTGATGGGATCTGGTGGTCCAGAAGGGGGCTGAGAAAAAAATCCCACGAAAATATTTTTAGCCAGCTTATCCTTTCAAGTGGGGAATTGAAAAAAATGTTTTCTTGATATCAAAATCCTCAGTGGCCCAGCCTCTTCCTCCACCTCACATTTTAGAACACCAGGAGCCAAATATATTAGAATCTTGCTATTCAGATTGTTGTCCAAGAACCAGTAGTATTGGCATGCCCTGGGAGGAGGTTAGAAATGCTGACTCTCAGGCCCCACTCCAGACCTGCCAAACCAAAATCTGAATTTTAACAAGATTCCCCCAGGTGATTTATTTATTTTTTTAAATAATTAACTCTTTTTTAAAAATAGATTTATTTTATTTATTTATTTATTTTTGGCTGCGTTGGGTCTTCGTTGCTTCGTTTCTCTAGTTGTGGCGAGCAGGGGCTTCTCTTGTTGCGGAGCACAGGCTCTAGAGGTGCAGGCTCAGTAGTTGTGGCACATGGGTTTAGTTGCTCTGTGGCATGTGGAATCTTCCCGGACCAGGGATCGAACCCGTGTCCCCTGCATTGGCAGGAGAATTCTCAATCAGTGCATGTTTTGCATGTTAAAATTTGAGAAGCAGTGGATTAAAGGATATTAGAGAATTCCAGGATTCCTCTCTGAAAGTAAAGTCCTATTTACAAATATTTATGGAGGAACATTCCCAGTAAAAACAAAAAAATTTCAGTTTGCCACCTTTTGCCTTATATTGAAGCCTACCAGATACCAAAATACCCCCTCCCTTTGCCCCAACACACACAATTTTAAACAACTTTTTATTACCTCACTCAAAATTGAGTAGACAGTCAAGAACCAAGAGATATATGAGGAAAGTCTCACGAACGTCATAGCCCAAAACAAAGGAACAGAGTGGAAACAGTTAATGTAGAGAACCACAGAAGTTTTAACAGACAAAAATCTCAGCCTCAAAGAGTAGCATCCATGAAATGGGAACGTGATAATATTAGAAAAGAAGGGAGGGAGGGAAGGAGGGAGAATGAAAAGGCGCAGTCAAAAGATTAAAAACTCTTGAAAATTAAAAATAAGAAAGTATGAAAGATTTTAAAAAGATACAATGGAAGATTTGGAAGGTGAAGTTGAAGTCTCCCAGAGAGTAGAGGGAAAATAGGAAAGTACAGAGAAGAGAAAAGAGAACTTGAGGATCCGTTCAGGACACTCAACATCCCATCTATAGTAATTCTAGAATGAGAAATGATAAATTTTCCCAGAAATGAAGGTCTTGAGTTTCCAGAATGAAAGACTCCCCCAGTGCCCTGGTACAATGAGTGCAAAAAGATCTAATCGAAGAACACTAGTGATAGAAAAAGGGAGGATCCTAAAAGCTTCTAGAGAGAAAAAAGCAGGTCACGTAGAAAAGATTACGAATCAGAATGATACCAAGTTAGAAGACATCAGAATAATCCCATCAAATGCTGAGGGAATGTTGTTTTCAATATTCAAGTCTATGCCTTGCCAAAGTATCAAGTGTGGGAATAGTATAAAGATATTTTCCGACTTGCAAGGTCTCATTTATCTATTCTTTCTCAGGAAGCAACTGGATGACATTTTCCACCAAATGATGGAGAAAAAAATCAAGAAATATAGAAGTCACGGGGTCCATGAAATGGGATCCAATACAAGAAAGAAGCAAAAGGCATCCCCAGTTATGATGAAGGGAAATCCCAGGAAGAGTTGTGTGGCAGGCTTAGGGTGCAACCATTGGAGTTGGAGGACTCCAGAAACAACTGGAATGGATAATTTACCATATACATTTGACTGTATGAGAGGAGGTTTTCAGTACTGATAGAGAGTTTAGAGATGGATTTAATGATATGTATATAGATAATTAAAAATTTTAAACAGGCTATTATTAATTCCAGGAAAGACAACTCATGTGAAAAAAATATAATTTCTATATATTTCACAATATAATTTCTATAAGCCTGTGACTCATTTGCAAACATTTATATAATCATAATGAAAAACAGAATAGAGATTTAACTAAAAATTATGATAAAACTTTTTTGAGAATATGAGGTGAGTGGTAGGAGATATAAGAAAGTTAAATCCTCATTGTCTATAGTTGAAAGGTAATAGATAATGTGTAAAGTTGAAAAATCAAGAAGTAACAGTAAATGCAAGTTATTTAGAAATGAAAGATAAATACTAGAAGAAACTACAAAAGAGTTTGAAAGCGTTGCTTATGGATTAGGAGAGCAGGAATTGGGGTGAAGCAGAGATCTCTGGTTTTATTTTTAAGCCTCAGAATTATTTGAGTTTTTATTTCTTTTTTTAAAAATTTATTATTTATTTAATTTATTTATTTTTGGCTGCGTTGGGTCTTTGTTTCTGCACGTGGGCTTTCTCTAGTAGCAGCAAGTGGGGGCTACTCTTCGTTGCGGGGCACAGGCTTCTCATTGCGGTGGCTTCTCTTGTTGTGGAGTACGGGCTCTAGGTGTGTGGGCTTCAGTAGTTGTGGCACGCAGGCTCAGTATTTGTGGCTCACGGGCTCTAGAGCACAGGCTCAGTAGTTGTGGCACATGGGCTTAGTTGCTCTGCGGCATGTGGGATCTTCCCGGACCAGGGCTCAAACCCATGTCCCCTGCATTGGCAGGTGGATTCTTAACAACTGCACCACCAGGAAGCCCTGACTTTTAAAAACTATGTAATTTCGTAGACGTTGATATGAAATATACTTAAAATTAAATGATATAATTTCAAAAGTAAGTGAATGGATTGAAAAGTGGCTGTAATAAATTAGCTTTCCAATTCAGTATGGCAGAAAGAGTGTGCATCATACAGAAGAGAGTTAACATAGCAGGCCTGACTGCTGTCCTTTGAAATGCCCGCTTACATGGGTGGCATCTGGGAACTTCCTGGATTTCAGGAAGGTTCTCACCACCCTCACTGATAAGAGTGGTTCACTGTGCTTAAACTATTTGTGCAAACAATATGGTTTACGCTAGACAGCTGCTTTCCTTCTGGAGTACATGCCACCAGGCAGAGGGTGCCTTTGTAACCAGCCCCCAGTAAAAACTCTGGACAGTCTCTAATGAGCTTCCCTGGTAAACAACATTTGACATGTGTTGTTACAACTCATTGTTGAGGGAATTAAGTGCATCCTGTGTGAGAGAGGACTCTTGGAAGCTTGGTCCTGGTTTCCTCCAGACTCCACCCCATGTGCCTTCCTTTTCTCTTTGCTGATTTTACTGATTTTGCTCTGTATCCTTTCTCTATAATAAATTGTAGCCATACATACAGCTGCATGCCGAATCCTGATTCTTCCTATTGAATCACTGAATTTGGGGGTGGTTTTGAGGACCCCAGACACACATTTTACTTCAAATACCCATTAAAATAATAGTGTAATTACAGGATGCATGTTTGCAAGCAATAAAACCCAATTCTAGCTGTCTCAGGAAAAAACAGAATTTATTGGAAGGGTTGAAGTGGGGCTGACAGAATTGAAAGGAGACTGGAGGAGCAAGCTAGAAATCAAATATAATCTAGCTAGGACATTGCCACCA
Source organism: Monodon monoceros (assembly GCF_005190385.1). Classification (NCBI taxonomy): domain Eukaryota; kingdom Metazoa; phylum Chordata; class Mammalia; order Artiodactyla; family Monodontidae; genus Monodon; species Monodon monoceros. The sequence goes on from NW_021703780.1 coordinate 38,078,963, forward strand.
CTGCCTATACTGTAAGTAGAAACTTAATATTTCTTCTTTTACTTACTAGTATTGGAAATACAGTTTATTGTTGCCTGTTCATCTTATATTTAGCCACCTTGCTAAACTTATTATTTCGAATAATTTGGTTGGTTCTTAAGGGTTTTCTCTATAGATAATTATATTATTTGTAAATAATAGTTTTGATCTTCCCTTTTCAAACATTCCTTCCTCCCTTCCTTCTTCCTTCCTTCCTTCTTTCCTTCCTTCCTTCCTTCCTTCCCTCCCCCCCCCCTTACTGACCTTCAGCACAATGTTAGATAGAGGCAATAGACATCCCTGACTTGTTACTCAGTTATAAGGAAATGCTTCTGACATTTCCCTACTAAGAATGATGTTTGCTTTCGGTGTTATGTGAGATACCCTTTAACAGATTCAGAAAGATCATTTCTATTCTCACTTTGCTAAAAGTTGTTTCATCATGATGAGTTGAATTTTATCAAATGCACTTTCTGCATCTATTAAGATGATAATCGGTTTTCTCCTTTACTGTTAATGTGAAGAATTGGTTCTCTAATATTAAACCATTCTTGTATCTCTGAAATTAGCCTGACTTTGTCATGATTTATTACCTCTTTTATATATCACTGCTTTGGTTTGCTAATACTTTAATATATTTGCATCTAGGTTCACAAGTGAGATTACTGTAATTTGATAGCTTTGGGAATTAAGTTTTATTAATCTCATAGTATGAATTGGAAATATTTCCTCTTTTTCAGTTTTATGGAAGAGTTTGTATATGATTGAAATGAACTATTTCTTGGAAGGTTGGAATATTTTTTCTAGGGTTTGTTCATCTGAGTTTTGCAAAATGTTTTCTTTTGAATCTCTGCTACATCTATAGTTATGTTCCCCTTTGCATTACTAATATTTTTTTCTTCTCTTCTTTTCTCTCCCCTTTACCCCCACCCCCAATCAATTTTATTAATTTTTTTACCCCAGATAGCTAACTTTTGGCTTTGTTGATCATCCTTAGTCTTTTTTTTTTTTTTTTTTTTTGTGGTGCGCGGGCCTCTCACTGCTGTGGCCTTTCCCGTTGCAGAGCACAGGCTCCGGACGCACAGCCTCAGCGGCCGTGGCTTACAGGCCCAGCCACTCCGTGGCCTGTGGGATTTTCCCGGACCCGGGCACGAACCCATGTCCCCTGCATTGGCAGGTGGACTCTCAACCACTGCGCCACCAGGGAAGCCCCCCATTTTTTTGATTGTTGCTCTAACCATTTTAATCTGCTTCCTTCCACTTTATTCTGTTACTTTTCTAAAAGTTTGGGTGCCTAGTTTTTTTAATTTTCAGACTTTCTTCATTTCTAATATAAGCATTCAAGACTATAAGTTTACCTCGAATTACCACTGTTGTTTGTTTGTATGTTTCTCAAGTCTTGATACAAGTATTTTCATTATTGCTCAATTATAAATATCTTTACACTTCTCTTATGATTTTATCTCGGATCCAAGTGTTGTTTTGAAGTGTGTGTATGTTAAATTTTTAATTTTGAGATAACTTTAGTTTCACAAGCAGTTATAAGAAATCATACAGAAGGATTCCATGTACACTTTATCCAGTTTCCTCCAATAGTAATATCTTGCAAAACTATAGAAAATATCACATCCAGAATATTGACATTGATGAGAATTCAGCTGTTAATCTTACTGAAGATCCCTTATATGTGATGAATCATATCTGTCTTGCTGCTTTCAATATTCTCTTTGTCCTTGGCTTTTGACAGTTTGATTCTGATATGTCTAGATATGGATCTGTTTATCTTAGAGTGTGTTGAGCTTCTTGAATGTGTAGATTCATGATTTTCACCCAATTTGGGACATTTTGGGCCAAATTTTTTTTTTGTTCCCTTCTCTCCTCTCTTTCTGGGACCTCCTTATGCACATGTTGGTACACTTCATGGTGTTTCACAGGTATCTGAAGCTCTGGCTGTGTTCATTTTTCTTTATTCTTTTTTTTCTCTCTATTCCTCAGACTGGAGAATCTCAACTGACCTGTCTTCAAGTTTTCTGATTCTTCCTTCTGCCAGCTGGAATCTACAGCCATGGTCCTCTAGTAAAAGCTTTCATTTCAGTTATTGTACTGAAGTTCTTTTTTTTTTTTTTTTTTTGGCCTCGTTGCGTGGCATGCGGGATCCCAGTTCCCCGACCAGGGATCGAACCCAGGCCACAGCAGTGAGGGCGCCAATTCCTAACTGTTGGATTGCCAGGGAATTCCCCTGAAGTTCTCTTTTTATATTGGTATTTATATTGGTTCTTTTTTATAATTCTTTCTCTTTACTGATAGTCTCTATTTGGTGAGACATTCTCATACTTTCCTTTAGTTCTTTAGATATGATTTCCTTTAGTTCTTTAAACGTATTTATAATAGATGATTTAAATTCTTTGTCTGGTGAAGTCTGTCCATCTGAGCTTTCTGAGAGACAGTTTCTATTCATTGCTTCTTCCCCCTCACCTTGTGTATGTCCTGTTTTCCCCTTTCTTTGTATGTCTCATATGTTTTTTGAAAACTAGACATTTAAAATAATATAATGTGGCAACTCTGCATATCACATTCCCCTCTCTTCCCAGGGTTTATTGGGGTTGCTGTTTGTTGTTGCTGCTGCTGCTTCTGTTTTTTTAGTGACTTTCCTGAACTAATTCTGTAAAGTCTGTATTCTTTGTCATGTGTGGCACTGATAGTCTCTGCTTGGTTAGTTTAGTGATCAGGTAATGAATGGACAGCTATCTCCTTGCATGCCTTGAATTAATGTCTCCTGGCCTTTGCCAGGTGTGTGTGTGTGTGTGTGTATGTGCATGCACATGCGTGTGGTGTTAGGGTATATCTTCAAGACTCCAACACACTGTGGACAACTCTGCTTTAGTCTTTACTTCCTGCTTGTGCAGAGCCTAAAGGTCTCCCAGCAGTGAGCGAGATTAGGGTCTTCTCAGACCTTTCCTGGGCATGCACACGGCCCAACACATACATGTGGTCTTCTAGATATCCAAGAATATGTTGGAACTTTTCAAAGGCTCCTATAGATACCTTATTCCAAAGTTTTTCCTTTTAAGCTTTTTGTCAGCTTCTTCCTTGCCCCACACAGTTGTTATCGCCTAAGTCACCTGTGATGTTAAACAATTGCCCCTGGTTATTTTCAATAAATGCTCCAGGGAAAAGGGTATTCACAGTGAATGAGCTCTGAGTCAGTTCAAATAAACACAAACCCTGAGAGTGGTGGTTTATAGGGAACTGCCAGACAGGTCAAATAATGACAGTTATTTGGGGATGGAGCCTTTGAAAAGCTCCAAGCCTATTTTGACCTCTCCAGTGACTGCTAGGCTGCTAGTCTTCATGGCTGCCATGTCTGCAGGGCTGTTGGTTTCCAAGGCCACCATGGAAGGAGAGAGAAGACATGAATAGGGCAAATTAAAATGCTACAAAGTTCTTTGTTTACTGAGATTCAGCCATTTTTTGTAATAAATACTCTTCAGACTGTTCTGAGCCTTTGGTTAATTTTCAGAGTTCAGAAAATGTTGATTTTGGCAACTTTGCCAGTGCTTTCATTGCTTTTATAAGGAGCAGTTTTCTAAGGTCCTTGCTCTGCCATTTTGGAAGGGTCTCCTATCATTTTGACATTGATACAGTCAAAATAAAAACAATTCCAGCACCACAAGGATCTCTTAATGTTGTCCTTTTATAGCCACATCTGTTTCCTTCCTGTAGCCCTCTTAAGTCCTGGCAACCACTAATCTGTTCTCTGTTTTATAATTTTGATATCTCTAGAATGTTATATAATTGGAATCATATAGTATATAACCTTTTAGATTGGTTTTTTCACTAAATATAATTCTTTGGAGATTCATCCAGATTGCTGCCTTTATCAATAATTTGTTCCATATTATTGCTAAGTAATAAACCATGATATGAGTATACCACAGTTTGTTTAACCATTTACCCATTAAAGGACATCTGAGCTATTTCCAGTTTGAGGCTTTTATGGATAAAGCTGCTCTGAACATTCACGTACACGTTATTATGTGAACATAAGCTTCTCTCTGAGTTAGAAGCCCAGGAGTGCAATTGCTGAGTCATATGGTAATTGCATGTTCCGTGTTTTTATTTTTTAATTAATTAATTTATTTTTGTCTGTGTTGGGTCTTTGTTGCTGCGCGCGGACTTTCTCTAGTTGCAGTGAGTGGGGGCTACTCTTCATTGCGGTACACGGGCTTCTCATTGCGGTGGCTTCTCGTTGCAGAGCACAGGCTGTAGGCACGCAGGCTTCAGTAGTTGTGGCTCGCGGGCTCTAGAGCACAGGCTCTGTAGTTGTGGCGTGCGGGCTTACTTGCACCGTGGCATGTGGGATCTTCCCGGACCAGGGATTCAACCTGTGTCCCCTGCATTAGCAGGCAGATTCTTAACCACTGTGCCACCAGGGAAGTCCTTTCAGTGTTTTTAATAAACTACCAATCTAGAAGACATAAAAAATGGAAAAATACTCCATGATCATGGATTGGAAGAATTAATATTGTTAAAATGTGTATGTACACTGCCCAAAGCAATCTACAGATTCGATTCAATGCAGTCTCTATCAAAATTCCAATGGTATTTTTCACAGAAGTAGAACAAATGATCCTAAAATCTGTATGGAACCACATAAGAAGCCCAAATAACCAAAGCAATCTTGAGAAAGAAGAACAAACTGGAGTAATTATGCTTCCTGTTTTCAAACTATATTAATCAAAAGCTGATTTCAAAGCTATAGTAATCAAAAAAGTACAGTATTGGCATTAAAAACAGACACATAGATCAATGGAACAGAATAGAGAGCCCAGAAATAATGCATATATGACTAATTAACTTACGACAGAGATCCAAGAATATACAATGAGGAAAGGACAGTCTCTTCAGTAAATGTCCAGTTGGGAAAACTGGACGTCCACCTGCAAAAGAACAAAACTGGACCACTATCTTATACCATACACAAAAATTAACTCAAAATGGATTAAAGACTTGAAACTCTAAAACTCCTGGAAGAAAACATAGGCAGTAAGCTCCTTGACATCAATCTTGGCAATGATTTTTTGGATTTGACACCAAAAGCAAAAGCAAAGGTAAATGAATACATCAAAGTAAAAAGCTTCTGCACAACAAAGGAAACCATCAACAAAATGAAAAGGCAAACTACTGAATGGGAGAAAATATTTGCAAAGCATAGATCTGACAAGGGCTTAATATTCAAAATATATAAACAACTCATACAACTCAATAGCAAAAGACAAAACAATCCAGTTTTTAAATGGGCAAAGGATCTGAATGGATATTTTTCCAAAGAAGACATACAAGAAGCCAACAGGTACATGAAAAGGTGCTCAACATCACTATCATTAGGGAACTACAAATCAAAAGCACAATGAAATATCACTTCACACCTGTTAGAATGGTTATTATCAAAAAGACAAGAAGTAACTAGTATTGGTGAGGAAATGGAGAAAAGGGAACCCTGCTGCACTGTTCATGGGAATGTAAATTGGTACAGCTATTATTGAAAACAGTATGGACGTTCCTCAAAAAATTAAAAATAGAACTACCAAATGATCCAGTAGTTCCACCTCTGGGTATTTATCCAAAGGAAATGGAATTACTAACTTGAAAAGGTATTTGCATCCTTATGTTCATTGAAGAATTATTTGCAGTAGCCAAGATGTGGAAACAACCTAAGTGTCCATTGACTGGTGAATGGATAAAGAAGATGTGCTGTACAAGTCAGCTGTATATTTATGAATATTATTCAGCCATAAAAAAAGAAGGAAATCCTGCCATTTGGGACAACATGGATGAACCTCGAGGGCATTATACTAAGTGAAATAAGACAGAAAGACAAATATTGTATGATATCAATCATATGTGGAATCTCAAACAAACAAACTCACAGATACAGAGAATAGATTGATGGTTGCCAGAGGTGGGGGTTGGGGTAGGCAGAATGGGTTAAGGGGGTCAAAATGTACAAACTTCCAGTTATAAATAAGTCCTGCGACTATAATGTACAGCATGAGGACTACAGTTAATAATACTGTATTGTATATTTGGAAGTTGCTAAGAGAGTAGAACTTAAAAGTTCTCACCATAAGAAAAAAAAATTTTGTAACTGTATCGTGATGGATGTTGACTGGACTTATTTGGTGATCATTTTGCAGTATATACAGGTATCGAATCATTATATTGTACACCTGAAACTAATATAATGTTATATGTCAATTATATCTCAGTTTTTTTAAAAAAAGCGTTTTCCTTGTGTTAACAGGACTAAGCCAGTGGCACACAGTTATCCATGAAAGCAGGTAGAAGGTACAGGCAAGCAGTGACTGGTACACGGATAAGTCTTCCTGAACAATATAAGAAACTTAGAACTCTTTTACTCCAAGTACCTGGCCTTCTGATTACATAATATAATTTTCTAGTATTTTAGAACTGTTCTTTTGAATTTAATTTTTGTGGCTAAGTAATAAATTCATAAGGTTCAAAAACCAGAAATATAAAATGGTATATAGCAAAAAGTCCCATCCCATATTTGTCCCGCATCCGTTCAGTTCTCTCTCATAGGAAATTGCTGTTCTTAGTTTATGTAACCTTCCAGAATTTTATTATGCACAAACACAAAGTAACATAGATTTTTAGTACTTTACCTCTCCTTTTTAATAAAAAAGGTAACGTGCTGCATTAACTGCTCAGCGTCTTACTCTTTTTCACTTAGTATATCTTGGAGACCTTTCTATATCAGTGCATTGAGATCTAATCAGTGCATTGATATTATTATTTTTTTAAATAGCTATCCATATTTCATCATATGGATTACTATAATTTAGTTACCAGTCCCATACAGATGAAATTTGGGTTGTTTCAAGCCCTGTTATTGCAAGCAATTCTGGAAAGAATAACTGTATACACATATTGTTTCATACATATGGAAGTATGTCTGTGGGATAAATCACCCAAAGTAGAATTCCTGGGTCAAAGACTATCACATGTGGAAGCGTGATAGCTCTCCATAAGGACTGTGCCAGTTATGCTCATATAAGCCATGTGTGAGAGTGCCTGCTTTCCCACAGCTTCATCAGTGGAATGTGTTGGCAGACTTTCAGAGTTCTTGCCAATCTGATAGGTGAAAAAAATGATATTTTGATGTAGTTTTAACTTGAATTTCTATTATTATGAGAGTTTGAGCATTCTTTCATATGTTTAAAGCCATTACCCTGGGAACTGACAAGAGTAAGAATGCATTTGTATATACATTTGTTAAAACTGGTGGAACTGTGCAGTTTAAATCTGTGCATTTCACTGTATGTAAATTATACTTCTGGTATCATTTTTCAAAAAGATTTTTCTTTCTCTATTTAATGACTTTGTCAAAAATAATTTGACCGATATGCGTGGGTCTATTTCTTGACTCTATTCTATAACATTGATCTATTTGTTCTTTTGCCAGTGTCACACTGTCTTGATTTTCTTTGCTTTACAATAAGCTTTGAAGGCATGTAGAATAATTTCTCCAAATTTACTTTCCTTTTCTAAGGTCATTTTGAGTATTCTATGTCCTTTGCAGTTCCGCATAAATTTTAGAATCAGCTTATCAATTTCCATAATAAAGCTTGCTGGAGATTTTCATTGGGATTGCATTGAGTATATCAATTTGGGGGGAATAGCTTAACAGTATGAGTATTATAGTCCATTAATAGAATATTTTTTCCATGAATGCATGTCTTTAATTTCACTCAGAAGTGTTTTATGGATTTCAGTGCAAGGGTTTTGTGCATTTGTATTAAATTACCCTAAAGTATTTTCTGTCTTTTAATGATCATATAGATGATCTTTTGCTGGCTATTCTTGTTTTTCCATACCTATTTTAGGATGAAATTGGTTTAAAAAAGAAAGATTCTTTTTTTAAAGATTTTTTTGATGTGGACCAGTTTTTAAGTCTTTATTGAATTAGTTACAATATTGCTTCTGTTTTATGTTTTTTTTTGGCTGGGAGGCATGTTGGATCTTAGCTCCACGACCGGGGCTCCAACCTGCACCCCCTGCGTTGGAAGGTCCAGTCTTAACCACTGGACCGCCAGGGAAGTCCCAAGAAAGATATATTTTTTAAAAGAAGTCATTTGATATTTTTAAAGGGAAAATTGAAACCTCTTTGATATTGTCTTACTATTCAACAATAGGTCTTCTTTTTGCTTGAGTCTTTTGTGTGCTTCAATAATGTTTTAGGCTCCCCTGCCCCCCCACCCCAACCCATGCTAGGTCTTACACATTTCTGGTTAAGGTAATTCCTGAGTATTTTATATTTTTGTTGCTGTAATGAATGGGACCTTTCCTTTCAGTGTATCTTCTGATTATTGCTTGCGTATGCAAAAATTACTTATGTTCATATATTAATTTTTTATATTTTACTTTACTGGATTTTATTATTGTTTGTAGTAGTTTTCTGTTGATTATCTTGCATTTTGCATGTGTATAGTCACATTATGCAAATAGTAATAACTTTACCCTCTCCTTTCCAGTTTCTATACTTCTGAATTTTTTTTAGTCTTCACCAATTGTGTTGGTAGTATCTCTAGTATAATGTTAATAACAGTCAGGGTAGTAGACAGTCTTTTCCTGATTCCATTGAAAATGCTCCTACTGTTTCCTCATTAAGCATCATATTCATTTTGGGGATAAAATTAGTTTATTTTACAATGTTAAAGAAGAATCTATTCCTCCTTTTTAGAGGGTTTTTGTTTTAATTTATTTAATTTATTTATTTTTGTCTTCATTGGGTCTTCACTTATGTGCACGGGCTTTCTCTAGTTGTGGCGAGCAGGGGCTACTCTTCGTTGCGGTGCACAGACTTTTCATTGAGGTGGCTTCTCCTGTTGTGGAGCATGGGCTCTAGGCACACGGGTTCAGCAGTTGTGGTGCACAGGCTTAGCTGCTCCATGGCATGTGGGATCTTCCTGGACCAGGGCTTGAAACTGTGTCCCCTGCATTGGCAGGCAGATTCTTAACCACTGCGCCACCAGGGAAGTCCTTTAGAGGGTTTTTATTTTATTTTTAAAATTTATTTATTTTATTTTTTTAGTTTTGGCTGCATTGGGTCTTCGTTGCTGCACGCAGGCGTTCTCTAGTTACGGTGAGAGGTGGTTACTCTTCCTCGCGGTGCATGGGCTTCTCATTGCGGTGGTCTCTTCTTGCGGAGCACGGGCTCTAGGTGCACAGGCTACAGTAGTTGTGGCTCGAGGGTTCTAGAGCGCAGGCTCAGTAGTTGTGGCGCACGGGTTTCGTTGCTCCGTGGTATGTGGGATCTTCCCAGACCAGGGATTGAACCCGTGTCCCCTGCATTGGCAGGCGGATTCTTAACCACTGTGCCACCAGGGAAGCCCCTTTAGAGGGTTTTTAAATCAAGGATGTTTGTTGAACTTTATCAGAGCTTTCTTAATATCTGTGAAAGTTATATCCTTATATTGAACTATCTTTGTATTTTTAAAATAATCTTACTCGATCATAATGTGTTGTCTTTAATGTATTCCTGGTTTTTGTTTGCTATATTTTACTTAGTGTACTTAGGCAGTATTTTGTACCCTTGTATGATCCCCTTCCCTTGAAGAAGGTAGGCAGGTCCTTTGAAATATAATAGGGTATATCACTCCCGTGATTATGTTATATTATGTGGCAAAGGTGAAGGGATTTTGCTGATGTAATTAGGTCCCTAATCTGTTGACTTTGAGTTAATGAAAGGGAGATTACTTTGGATGAGCCTTACCTGATCAAGTAAACCCTTTAAAAGAGAGTTTAGGGCCTTCTCTGAACTCAGAGAAGCTATCCTGCTGGCTTTGAAGATGTCAACTGTCCTGAGTTTACAGCCACAAAGAAATGAATTCTGCAAACAACCATGTGAGCTTGAAAAAGGACGTGAGCCCCGGATGAGAGTGCAGCCTGGCTGACACCTTGATTGTTACCCTGTGAGACTCTGAAAAGAGGGCCCAACTAAGCTGTGTTCAGACTCCTTAATCCATGGAAACTGTGAGATAATAAATGTATATTGTTTTAAGCTGCTGTATTTGTGGTAATTTATCACACAGCAATAGACAACTAATAGTATTTTTGCATCAATACCCAGAAGTGAGATTGGTCTGTAATTTCCTTCTTTCCTTGTCATATTTTGGTACTAATGTGATACCTGCCTTATAGAAATAACTTGGAAGTTTTCTTCATTTTCAATCCCTTGAAATAGTTTAAAAAACATTTGGGAAATAAGCATTGGACGGCTGTCTGTTTCTTAAAGGCCTGGTAGAACTTCCTTGTGAGACCTGGGACTGATTTTTTTGGTAGGGATATTCTTTAAAAACTATCGCATTTTGATTTTCTTCTTATTTGGGAGTTTGTTTTTTTGGGGTTTTTTTGCGGTACGCGGGCCTCTCACTGTGGTGGCCTCTCCTGTTGCGGAGCACAGGCTCCGGACGCGCAGGCCCAGCGGCCATGGCTCAGGGGGCGCAGCCGCTCTGTGGCATGTGGGATCTTCCCGGACCGGGGCACAAACCTGTGTCCCCTGCATCGGCAGGCGGATTCTCAACCACTGCGCCACCAGGGAAGCCCTGGGAGTTTGTTTTGATAAATTATATAATTCCTCAAAAGTGGTATACTTCATACAGGTTTTCAAAATTGCTTGCATAGGGTTAAACAAAGTATTTTTATTTTATTTATTTATTTTTGTTCACACAGCTTGTGCGATCTTAGTTCCCCGACCAGGGATTGATTGGACCTGGGCCCTCGGCAGTGAAATCATGGAGTCCTAACCACTGGACGGCCAGGGAATTCCCAGTAAAGTAATTTTTAAATGATTATGTAAACTATTTTTGTTTCTATGGTTATTTCTTATTTTTGTGTATTTGTGCTTTCTTCCATCTTTTCTTCATTAGTTTAAGTTAGGATTTTTTTCTTCCCCACACCTTTTCCATTTATTTATTGGTTCTTTCCTTCTTGTTTTCTAACTTATTAATTTCTGCTTTTACTTTTTTTTTTTCCATATTCCATCTCCTGTTTTCTTGCCATCTCTTCCTTGACTTCTTGCATTTCTGCTATGAAGCCTTTCTTCATTGAGGTAGTTGCTTGTTTTGTTCTGTTTATAGTTAACTTGTGGTTAGATTTTTAATCTGTTTCTTGTCTGGTTCTTCATCTCTTAACTTTTGCTGTTCCTTCCCACCTTTTGTCTTATAGTATCTTTGTAATAATGATGTGCCACTTCCTTTTTTATTACTCTTTACTCAATGAGTTGGATTTTTCTGGCCCAGCCATTTGTAAGAGATTCCTTCAGTGATTGTATTACATGGGCATTTTCCAAGATCTGCCACCTCTGGGTGATTTCTCTATTCTCCCTTTATCTTTCTTGTACTTCCATCCACATAGCTTCTGACCAGTTGCCTTCTGCCTGGTGATTTCCAGCTCTCTCAACTCTTGTGGTGTGTAAAGGATGTAGGTTGCTCACTTCAGGATGAGCCCTTTACCCACAGGAAATGTAGTTTTACTAATATTTTCTGAGATCTGTCACCTCTGGCCTCTTTCTGTTCACTTAATCCCTGTGGTATCTACTTGATCCCCATGCAGCTTCTGTGATGCTTTTGGCAGCACTTAATGCATTTTTAAGTATACAGATGATACCTGTCACTCAGTTTTCCTGAAAATAGAGTTAACTGGTTTTTAATCCCCCATATTTCTTGCAGTTTTTGCAAGACAAAACTTTAAGAAGAGAGAAGTTGTTCTCACCAACCCCCTTTTACCACAAGCCTTGACCTTTTATTAACCCTACATATTAGATATTTTCATTATCACATGACAAAACGTTTGTTCAGATTTGCCTACATTTCTACTGTTTGGTTTTTTTTTAGCCTTCCTTTCTTTCTTGCATCTCAAACCTTCTGACTGGTAACTTTTTCCCTCTATCTGAATTGTATCCTTTAGAAATTCTCAAAGAAGGCTAGTTGGTTTTTGTTTATCTGAAAATATCTTTAGTTCATAATTTTTCTTGAAAGATAATTTTCTGGTTGTAAGTTTAGGTTGATAGCTATTTTCTCTCAGCACTTGGGGCAATATTCCAGTAGTCTAGAATTTACTGTTGCTGTTGAGAAGTATGCTGTTAGTCAGTTTGTTGTTCCTTTGTAGGTGATCTGCCTATTTTCTTTAGCTGCTTTTGAAGCCTACTCTTTGTCTTTGATGTCCTGAGTTTTACTATATTGTGCTTAGATGTGGTTCTTTTTTTATCTTGCTTGGTATACATTCCGCATTCTTATCAGAGGATTCAAGTCTGGAAAATTCTCAGTAATTGCTATACCAAACATTGCTTCTCTCCAGTCTCTTTGTTTTCTTCTGCTGTGACTGATTAGATTACATCAGACCTTCTTGTTCTATCCCCCATATACCTTAAACCCTCTTTCAGAGCTTTTCACCTTCTTATCTCTTTGTATTCCAATTTGGGTCTTGTTTTTTCACTCATAGTATGATGGCATTTTTATTTCTTTAAGCATTTCATACATTTAAAAAGATTCAAGGTCTTCCCTGGTGGCGCAGTGGTTAAGAATCTGCCTGCCAATGCAGGGGACGTGGGTTCAAGCCCTGATCCGGGAAGATCCTACGTGCCGTGGAGCAACTAAGCCCGTGTGCCACAACTATTGAGCCTGCGCTCTAGAGCCTGTGAGCCACAACTACTGAGCCCGCACGCTGCAACTACTGAAGCCCGCAAGCCTAGAGTCCATGCTCTGCAACAAGAGAAGCCCCTGCAATGAGAAGCCTGTGCACAACGAAGAGTAGCCCCCGCTCCCTGCAACTAGAGAAAGCCCATGCCCAGCAACGAAGACCCAACACAGCCAAAAATAAATAAATTCTTTAAAAAATTTTAAATAAATAAATAAAAAGATTCTATGCCAAACGAAAGATGCCAGACACAAAGGGGTACATAGTGTACAAGTCCATATAAATGACATTCTGTAAAAGGCTAAAGCACAGGGTCAAAATTCAGATCAGTGGTTGCCGACGACTGGGAACTGGGGGGAGCAAATTGACTTCAAAGGGGCATGAGGGAGTTTTGGAGGTAAAGGAAATATTTTGTATCTTGATTGTGGTGGTGGTTATATGACTGTACACCTGTCAAAATTCATTGAGCTGCACACCTAAAAAGGATGAATTTTACTATACTAAATTATACCTCAGTGAACCTGATTTTTAAAAATTGTATAATTAACCACAACTTACATGCCAAATACAAATAGTGGAAGTGGGGAAGAGGAAGAAAAAAATTCATTAAAATGTATAAATATATACACAACAATGAAAGAAATATGGCTAGAGGTGACAGTCTTCATTCTGTAATTGCTTATGAGGATGCAGTTGGTATGTATGACTTTCCCCTTCTGTAATTTATGCCACATTCCCTTTGCCTTCACACAGGCACTCAGTGAGCTGAGGTTTCTTAGTAAATTTACCTTCACAAGGGATCTAGCCCTTGATAATTCTGTCCTTTGGGGGTGTGGTGGTCTTCCGTTAACTTTTTCCATTGGATGTGGTAGTATAAGACCTGCTCTAGAACAACAGATCTGAGTTAAGATTCTCTCATGCCCACTTTGAAGCTGCAACATTTCTATCTTGTCAATATTATTCAGGATCAGTCACCCCAGTTAACACCATGACCCCTCTTTTGCCTAATTATTTGTGGTATAAAAGTCCAAAATGACCAACAATGGAAACATTGTTTTTTCCCCTTGAGTAAGCTCTTGTATCCCCAATCCCAAATAAGCAGAGTCCCAAGTCATGGAGATAAGAAGCAATTATTTGGCAAGTCATTTCACTTAATATTGAAAGGCGCTATCCCACTTCCACCTCATCGTTTCCATACCTGCAATTAGGAGAAGCACTGTGTGCAGATACATTGGTTCATGATTTCAAGCGTATAGTACATCCTGCAGGCCAGCATCCAACACCTCACAGGTGTTGTCTCAGTTGGAGGTTCACCTGGATCCTCAATAGGCCACTCTGCTGTGCTATAAGGCAAGCTGCTGGTTGAGGCATGGAGAAAGTATAAGATACCACTTCACACCCATTAGGATGGGCAGTATCAAAAAAAAACAGAAAGCAACAAGTGTTGGTGAGGATGTGGAGAAAATGGAACCCTTGTGCACTGTTGGTGGCAGTGTAAAATGCTATAGCCTCTGGGGAAAGTATTATGGTAATTCCTCAAAACATAAAAAATAAGATTACCATATGATTCAGCAATTCCAAGTCTGGGTATATACTGAAAATAATTGAAAACAGGGTCTCAGAGTGATATTTGTGCACCCATATATGCATAGCGGCATTATTCACAATAGCTAAAATGTGGAAGCAACCCAAGTGTCCATCAGTAGATGAATGGATAAGCAAAATGTGGTACATACATGATATTCAGATTTTAAAAGGAATTCTGCAATATGCTACAACATGGAAGAACCTTGAGGACATTATGGTGAGCAAAATAAGCCAGTCACAAAAAGACGAATACTGTATGATTCCACTTGTATGAGGTACTTAGAGTAGTCAAAACCATAGAGATAGAAAGTTGCCAGGGTCTGGAGGGAATGGGCAGTCATCGTTTAGTGTGTATTTTACCATAATTTTTTTAAAAACTGGATAAAAAGGAGCAACAGAAAAATATCAGTATTAATCCTATACAAAATTATTATAATAAAAAGGAATAATATACAGAATAACATTCCTTCAGCTAATGAACACATGCCAGGACAAGCTCAAACAGTAGATCAAAGCTGTAACCTATTATTTTAAAACAAGCTAAAAGACATTAAAATAAAGTAATACATGGCATGAAAAATAACCCTAAATCAGAATTAGAAATTCTGAGGTGACGGAATTCAGAAAGTAATTAGAAATTAAAGATCATTCCATAAATGAAGACCTAATTAAAAGAAGCACAAGAGTGGGAAAACACAACAGATGATACCTTAAGAGAAATACAAAGTGAAAAGAAAGAAAATTTTGAGATAAAGTGCAGAAAAAGATTTTTTAAAGTATTTTAGATATAAAGCAATTCCAACAAGCAGGGAGAGCATTCCTAGGACATCCTCAGATCAGTAGCCAGTACGTGGCCACCCCAACAAGAGCCTCATTTCTCTCTAATGGGTACATCACTTCACTTGCCTAGTATAAGTTCCACTCAGGGTCA
Organism: Monodon monoceros; assembly: GCF_005190385.1. Taxonomy (NCBI): domain Eukaryota; kingdom Metazoa; phylum Chordata; class Mammalia; order Artiodactyla; family Monodontidae; genus Monodon; species Monodon monoceros. The sequence goes on from NW_021703780.1 coordinate 38,094,219, forward strand.
AACTTTCCTCAAGTGTCCCTGAGCTGGAGGAAAAGATTCGCAGCCCAGCGGCTCACTCTCTCCCTCCAGAGAGACTCAAGGGACTCTGAGGTCTTTCCCCCCTTGGACTCCCAGAGCTCTTATGTGACACGATAAAACAGCCAGTGCTTTTTGAGATTTGAGCAAATGGTTGAGGGAAATGCCAATCGATAATATAGAAGAGAAATGTTTACCAGACACTTGATTAGCCAATAACGAAGCAAAACAAACAAAAAAAGAAGCAAAATTTAAAGGTATAGCGAGTGCGTTGCCTTCTATAACTTGGCTGGTGACCAATTATGAGACCTAGTCCAATACATCCTGCTCACGTTCAGCTGTGATTATCTTGCTTTTAACTTTTACTCAGTCACTTTGACAATTTCCTTTAGTTAATATTGGGGAATTGGGATCTTTGTTTTCCTCATTCTTTTGCAGGGACTGAAGACAAGTATATTTAGACCCTGCTTCTCTTTGAAGGTTTAGAATAGGCACTCTCTCCGTCTGAAGCAGCCCTTCTTCACAGCTATAACCACATACCACACCACCACCACCCCATTTATTCTTCCTAAAGCACATTTTGTCCTGTGTTTTTCTTTCTTTAGCATATCAACTTTGAATTTGATACCTTAGGCCTCTAGCATGCACTCTCATGTTCCCCAAAATGATATGTTGAAGTCCTAACCCCTGATGCCTGTGACTGTGACCTTATTTTGAAGAGGGTCTTTGCAGATGTAGTTAGTGAGATGATGTCATGCTGGAATAGGGTGGACCCTAAATCCAATGACTGGTGTCCTTATAAGGAAGATGGAGATTTGGAGACACAAACACACAAAGGCAAGATGGTCATGTGAAGACGGAAGCAGAAGCTGGAGTGATGTAGCTATAAGCCAAGGAATGACAAGGATTGCCAGTAACCACTAGAAGCTAGAAAGAGGCCAGGAAGAAGTCTTCTTCTCCCTAAAGCCTTCAGAGGGAGCATGGCCCTGCCAACATCTTGATTTCAGACTTCTGGCCTCCAGAACTGTGAGAGAATGAATTTCTATCATTTAGTCACCCGGTTTGTGGAAGTTTGTTACAACAGCCCTAGGAAACTGATACACACTTTCTGCCTCAGCTTGTTTAAGTTAAACATGTCAGACAGAAATTATGTGAATGATTTAGTGGTTTATCTTTGTAAAAGCATACTTAATCAGAAAGAGCAGTCATTTATAAAAATTACCTAACAAGTCCATCAAACACATTTCTTACTGCTATTGTTTTCTAATCAAATAAAATATGATTGTTAGAACCTTTAGGGACTTAAATTACTCAATTACAAAAAGAAAAGACAAATGGGAAGAAACCAATTTGTTTTTCCTTTTTGATATAAGAGATATTGTCAGTTTAAATTCTGTAACTGAAATTTTTTCTTATAGAGTTTTCCTTGCTAAGTGTGCGAGGAAAATAAACAAAGAAGGCTGTTAATTAACAAGTGAGCACTGGATATGAATTTAGATCAAACAGGCTGGAATTACAAAGCTTGGGAAGTGTTTGCTCTTTCATCTCCTGAGATTGGTTCTGGGAACTAGCAAACGCTACCTCCATATCATTTGCTTTCTTTCCTTTTAGACCTCTATGGCAGTGTTTTGAGGATTAAACAGTGCAGTGATGGTTGTCCAAAAGTCAAAGAACACAGCTATGAGATCAGAGACACTAGAAAACTGAAAAAGTAATTGGCTTTTACTGACTCGGGGAGATGATTGCCCAAGAGGGAAGAAAACTAGTATCTGAGAAATAAAGGATTCAGAAATGTGACTGCTGAAATAGGGAAAACTAGAAAATAGCACAGAAACGTCTGAGATGAAGTCAGAAGAGGGTTGTACTGTGAAGAAGAATGAAAAAGCCAAACATTTCAAGTCAGGTGAGTATATAATATAGGAGAAAATCTAGGTGACCTTGGGTTTAGTGATGAGTTTTTAGATACAACACCAAAAGCATGATCCGTCAAAGAATAGATACATAAGTTGAATTACATTAAAATTGAAAACTGCTCTGCAGAAGATACTGTTGGGAGAATGAAAAGATAAGTCACAGACTGGGAGAAAATATTTGCAAAGCATGTATCTGATAGAGGACATGTATCTAAAATATACAAAGAACTCAAAATTCAACAATAAGAAAACAAACAACCTAATTTTTTTTTTTTTTTTTTTTGGCTTGCACTGCGCGGCTTGTGGAGTCTTAGTTCCCAGACCAGGGATTGAACCCGGGACCTCAGCAGTGAAAGTGTGAAGTCTTAACCACTGGACCACCAGGGAATTCCCCAAACAACCTCATGTTTTTAAATGGGAAAAAAAATCTGGACAGTCACCTCACCAAAGATGTCCAGATGGGAAATAAGCACATGAAAAGATGATCAACAGAATATGTCATTAGAGAATTACAAATTAAAACAACAATGAGATTCCACTACACAACTATTGGATTGGCTAAAATCCAAAATACAACACTAAAGGCTGATGAGGATGTGGAGCAACAGGAACTCTCATTCTTGGCTGGTGGGAATGCAAAATGATGCAGCCACTTTGGAAAACAGTTTGGAAGTTTCTTATGAGGTTAAACAAAGGCTTACCGTGCAATCCAGCAATTGTGCTCTTAGGTATTTACTGAACTGAGTTACAAAAGTATGCTCACACAAAAACCTGCACATGGATTTATAGCAGCTTTATTCATGATTGCCCCAAACTGGAAGCAACCAAGATATCCTTCAGGAGGTGAATGGATGAATAAATTGTGGTGCATCCAGACAATGGAATGCTATTCAGTGAGAAAAAGAAGTGTTATGTTATCAAGTCATGAAAAGACATGGAGGAACTTTAAATGCATATTGCTAAATGAAAAAAACGATGTGAAAAGGCTACTTACTCTATGAGTCCAACTATATGACATTCTGGAAAAGGCAAGACTATAGAAACAGTAAAAAGATTACTGGTTGCCAGGGCTGCAGCAGACGGGGTGGGGGTGGGATTAATAGAGCACTCAGGGCAGTGAAATTATTCTGTATGATACTGTAATTGTGGATACATGACATTGTGCATTTATCAAAGCAATAACAACTATACAACACACAGAGTGAACCCTAATTTAAACTATGAACTTTAGTTCATGAATATATCAGTATTGATTCATAGATTGTAACCAATGTACCACAAGATGTTAATAATAGATGTGTGCCTATGTATTATAACCAAGAAGGATTTACCATTGGAATCTAAGGATAGTTTAACATTAGAAAATCTATTAGTAGATTCATTATATAAAGAGATTTAAAGGGGAAAACATGATCATTGTTATAGAAAAGGCATTCAGTACAATTTAACAGTCATGCAACTTCTTTTAAAACACTAGCAAATTAGAAAAAAGTCAACTTCCTTAACCTGATTAAATGTATCCACCAAAACCCAGTAAACATTCATACTTAATCACAACATTAAGTATTTTAGAAGTACTTCCTTTGAAACAAGGCAAGGTTGTCCACTATCTTATTGTTGTACAGACTAGGTATGACCTCTGCCCTTCCCCAGTGCTCATTATTAGACAGAGGAGCCAAAATAAAAAGACATCCCAAAGAGAACTACCTTCAGAAGTAGAGGTATTCAAACAGATGAACCAAAAGTTTAGAACAAGCATAATAGACCTTAAAATAGCTAAGGGAAGGGCTTCCCTGGTGGCACACTGGTTGAGAGTCCACCTGCCGATGCAGGGGACACAGGTTCGTACCCCGGTCCGGGAAGATCCCACATGCCACGGGGCGGCTAGGCCCGTGAGCCATGGCCGCTGAGCCTGCGCGTCCGGAGCCTGTGCTCCGCAACGGGAGAGGCCACAACAGTGAGAGGCCCGCGTACCGCAAAAAAAAAAAAAAAAAAAAAGCTAAGGGAAGATGTTAGTGATATGAAACACAAAATAATGAAATAGATATATTGGGCATGTTCTGTCAGTATGCATGCATTTTGAAGCTCTGTTATTAGACACAAACACGTTTATGATTGTTATGTCTTACTGATGAAAACTGACCTTTTTATTTTATAAATGTCCCTCTTTGTCTCCAATAACTTTGTCCTGAAATCTTTTTTGTCTGCTATACTGTAGCCACTCAAGCTGTCTTCTGCTTAGTGTTTTCATAGTCTATGATTTTTCATCCTTTTACTTTCAATCTACCAGTGTCTTTATATTTAAAGTACTTCTCATGTAGACAGCATGTTGTTGGGTCTTACTTTTTTATCCTTTCTGACAATCTCTGCTTTTCATTTGAAGTGTTTAGGTCATTTGCATTAATGGAACCATAAATATGGTAGGATTTAGGTCTACTATTTGTTACTTCTGTTTGTTCATCTGCTTTTTTCTTGCCTTTGTTTGGGTTAATTGAATGTTTTACTCATTTTGTTTTAATTCTTGTTTTGCATTATTTTTCAGTGGTTGCTCTAGGGATTACAGCATGCATCCTAAACTTATCGTAGTCTACTTGGATTTTAATTTTTTCTTTTAAATTTTTTGGCCATGCCATGCAGCGTGTGGGATCTTAGTTCCCCAACCGGTGATTGAACCTGTGCTCCCTGCAGTGTAAGCATGGAGTCTTAACCACTGGACTGCCAGGGAAGTCCTCTACTTGGATTTTATATTGTCTTACATCACATGAAATGTAAGAATCTTACAACAGTAAAGTTCCATTTCCCCCAACTTATCTTTTGTGCTATTGTCTTCATATTTATTAAATATACATATATTATAAACTCTACAATGTAGTGGTATATTCTTCACTTTAAATATTCATCTCTTTTAAAGAAACTATGAGGAGAATATACAGTTGACCTTTGAACAACGCAGGGGTTGGGGCACAGACCCTCCGTGCCGTCAAAAATCTGCGTATAACTTATAGTCAGCCCTCCATATGCGCAGTTGCTTAGTATCCACAGCTCTGCCTCCACGGCCTCAGCCCGCCACGGATCATGTATTACTGTATTAAGCCTATCTAGTCGATTTTTCATGTATGGTTTTTAATTCTAGAATTGCCACTTTTTTTTTATAGTTTCTAGTTCTCTGATGAATTTGCCCACTTGCTTATTCATTATGAGTACATTTTTTAAAGGTTCTTGAACATATTTATTATAGCCACTTTGAAATCTTCACCCACTAATTAAATATCTGAGTTATTTCAGAATTGATTTTTATTGACTGCCTTTCTTTTGGCTATGGTTCACATTTCTGTGCTTATGTGCAAGTTCAGCATTAAACAAAAATCTTTTAATACAAGGCATTGTAGCAGATACATTGTAGAAAATCTAGATTCTGTTATCTTCCTCTAGAGACTATTTATTTTTATTAGGCAGTTAACTTGGCAGGCATAAAATTCGAAATTCTGTGTCCTTTGAGATAGGCAGCAGCTAAAATTTCTGCTCAGTTCATTTATTTTCCAGTTGTCTTTTTCTCATTGTTTTCTGCTGGGCTCCTTGGAGTATCCCCTGCACATGCACAGGTCAGGAGTCAGCCAAGGAGTTGGTCAAATTTTATATGCATTTTTAAGAAGCCTCTGTGCCTTCTTCCTTTCTTGGATTTCCTTTCTAAACTTGATTCTCTGACTTGTCAAACTAGCAACTTTACGCTTGAATTCTGGCCATTCTATGCTATGTTTTCTGGGTAGTGCCTTCAGGCAAAAATCCTTATAATCACAAGTCGTATCCACTGCACCTCCCTTCTATCAATGGTTGACTCCCTTCCAGTTTCTTCCTGCTTTTATTCTCTCCAGTCCCTTCAAATCATTGTATTCTTTTATTTTATCCAGAGCCCATTATTATTATAATACAATACAGGCTACTCCGTCACTACTAGAAGCAGAGCCTCCTACTTTTGTTTCAAAACACTCAAGTGAAGATGTTGACTTGTCTGAAATTTAAAGGAAAGATCCAAGGTAGATATATACATTTGGTATTCATTGACCTATAGATAGATGGTACTTAAAGCCATGAGAATAGGTGAGACCATTAAGAGGTGAGCATAAATAGAAAAAGGAAACAAGAATAGAGGTTTTTTAAAATTAATTTAATCCTCATGAAATTAAAAGTAATAACACATGCTATTTATTGAATCCTATGCAGAAGGCTTTTTTTTTTATCTTTTAAGAATTTTTTATTTATTTTTGGCTGCGTTGGGTCTTTGTTGCTGTGCACAGGCTTTCTCTGGTTGAGGCGAGCTGGGACTACTCTTCGTTGTGGTGTGCGGGCTTCTCACTGCGGTGGCTTCTCTTGTTGCGGAGCACAGGCTCTAGGCGCACGGGCTTCAGTAGTTGTGGCACACGGGCTTAGTTGCTCCGCGGCACGTGGGATCTTCCCAGACCAGGGATCGAACCCGTGTCCCCTGCATTGGCAGGTGGATTCTTAACCACTGCGCCACCAGGAAAGTCCCCTGTGCAGAAGACTTTCTATGCGTTCTATGCATTTCTCATTGAATTCATCCAACAGTATCACCAGACAAGAAATTAAGGCTCAGACGGAAGTGGTTTGCCGGTAGTCACATAGGAGGTGGATGAGAAGAAGAAGGAGGGAAGGAGACTATTGAGAAGAAGCAAACTGTACAATAGCAGAAAAACCTTGGGTGAATTTTTTAAACTCTCAAGAGTCCCAGTTTCCACATCTGTAAAATGGGAATAGCAATTACTTTGTCATTAGTGTGAGGATTAGAAACAATATATGTAAAGTACCCAAAGCAGTGCACCTAGGAAACATGCAACTAGAGGATAGCTATAATGCCTATAAATGTTTTATTTGTTGTATTTAGCTTTATTATTTCATGCAAATAGAATGAAGTTTCCCCCAAATTCCTTACCAGGAGTAGGTGGACATAGGGGTGGAAAAGACGGAGAGGATCAATAAGGAAAAAGACAGACAAGAGAGGGAAGGGCCTTTAGGATGATTATCCAAAGTGGACTCTGGATTGACCAGCATCCAAATGGGAGAAGTGGAAACTGTTTCCCACTACCCCTAGGACCCTGTGTGTCTGCTGGATTGATGAGTGGACTCTCCGTCTGGCTGTGGGCAGTACCTCCAGGTCCTTTCAGGGATAGGGGCTCAATCTACACAAAAGGAAGAAAACCTACAGATCAAGTCAAAAGGCAAAGCTTTTATTATTTTTATTTTATTCTTTTATTTATTAGATTATAACCCAAAGTATAAAATAAATATCCATGAGTCCATTCTGGTATAAATTGCTGAATAAATCTCCCATACAGGAGAACTCCAAATAATTTTTGTAGATATTCCCTTCTCAAGGAATGGCAGTGAAAAAGGGGAATGAAAAGGGGGAAGAAGTAACTTTATAGTGGAGAAATCTGGCTAACACAACCTTACCTAGGTAATCAAGGTTAACAACTGACAGTGATAAATCTTTTTTTTTTTTTTTTTTTTTTTTTTTTTTTTGGTACGCGGGCCTCTCACTGTTGCGGCCTCTCGCGTTGCGGAGCACAGGTTCCGGATGCGCAGGCTCAGCGGCCATGGCTCACTGGCCCAGCCGCTCCGCGGCATGTGGGATCTTCCCAGACCGGGGCAGGAGCCTGTGTCCCCTGCATCGGCAGGCGGACTCTGAACCACTGCACCACCAGGGAAGCCCTGATAAATCATTTTGATACTATATACTCTTTTTTTTTTTTTTTTGGCTGCATTGGGTCTTCGTGTCTTCGTTGCTGCGCGCAGGCTTTCTCTAGTTGTGGCAAGCGGGGGCTACTCTTCGTTTTGGTGCGCGGGCTTCTCATTACGGTGGCTTCCTTTGTTGCAGAGCATGGGCTCTAGGCGTGCGGGTTTCAGTAGTTGCAGCACGCGGGCTGTAGAACATGTGGGCTTCAGTAGTTGTGGCTCACGGGCTCTAGAGGGTAAGCTCAGTAGTTGTGGTGCACGGGCTTAGTTGCTCCATGGCATGTGGGATATTCCCAGACCAGGGCTCAAACTCGTGTTCCCTGCATTGGCAGGTGGATTCTTAACCACTGGGCCACCAGGGAAGTCCCTGATGCTATATACTCTTGATACAATGTGATCAGAATGTCATTTTGCTCGTGTGGTCTTAGTCCACAAAACACATTATCCCAGTCTTATCATGAGAAAACATCAGACAAACCCTAAGTGAGAGACATTATACAAAATACCTGACCAGTAACTCTTCAAAATTGTTAAAGTTACTGAAAATAAGGAAAGTCTTAGAAACTGTCACAGCCAAGAGGAGCCTAAGAAGACATGTGGCATCCTGGAACAGCAAAGAATAGGTAAAAATTAAGGAAATATGGAAGTTTGGATTTTAGTTAATAATATATCAATATTGATTTATTAGTTGTGATAAAGGTAGCATACTAATGTTAGATAATAGGGAAACTGGGTGTGGAGTACATGGAAATTCTCTGTTTTTTCTTTACAGCTTTTCTATAAAACTATTCTAAAACTAAAAGTTTATTTTATATATTTAAACAAATAAATGTTAAGGTTCAGCTTGACACTAGACACAGATAAGGTTTTTTGGAATCATTTTATTCCTGATTCTTAAGGAGGTGGCTGAAGTCATGGTTTCACTGTAAAAAAGGATAGGAAACAGGGACTTCCCTGGTGGTCCAGTGGTTAAGAATCCTCCTTCCAATGCAGGGAACGTGGGTTCCATCCCTGGTTGGGGAACTAAGATCCCACTTGCCGAGGGGCAACTAAGCCCACGTGCTACAGCTACTGAGCCCACGTGCCGCAGCTACTGAGCCGTGTGCCACAACTAGAGAGCCCGTGCACCACAACTACTGAGCCCGTGCGCCTCAACTACTGAGTCCACACACCGCAACTACTGAGCTCATGCGCCACAACTAGAGAGACCACACGCTGCAACTAGAGAGCCCATGTGGTCTGGAGCCCAAGTCCCACAACTAGAGAGAAGCCCATGCACTGCACTGAAGAGCCTGTGTGCTGCAATGAAAGATCCCACGTGCCACAATGAAGATCCCACGTGCTGCAACTAAGACCCTGACACAGCCAAATAAATAAATTAAAAAAAAAAAAGGATAAGAAACAGGAGAGACAGGTGTGGATAAAGGCAAGCAGACTCCTGGACAGGTAGAGAAGGGTGCCATTGGAACAATGGAAGGGTCTCAGAGACAGGCAAAGAGACCCATATATCATCTCACCTATTTTTGAAAACTCATACCTAGGCTGAACATATTAGAAGAAGTAGTTGAGCACTGGCTTAAAAAAAGGAGTGAAAAGAAGGTAGGTAGGTAAGAAGGAAGGAAGGGAGGGAGGGAGGGGGGAAGGAAGAGAGAGAGGGAGAGAGGGAAGAAAAGGAAGGGAGGGAGAAGGGATAGGAGGGAGAGTAGGAGGGAGGGAGGAAGAGAAAGAGGAAGAGAAACAGAATTTCCATTTTAAAAAATTCATCTTAAAACAACTTTCTGGAATGTTAGCAGTATTTCACAATGCAGTCATCTCATTTTGGCAGCTTGATTGATTTCCTGATTTCCAGGAAAACTGAGCTGTCATCTGGTTCCTACTTGGCGCTTTACCGACATGAATATGCAGTTCTCACAAAATGTGAATTGGCTGCTGAAGAAGTGAAATTTAATTCTTTCTGACGTATTGCTCCAAGCCCTCCACTGTCTCAAAGATAAAGAAACCCAGTGGAGAAACTTTCCTCCTCTCCCCATAAAAAAGAGAGTGAAGGTTCATTTCTTTGGGAGTTTTTCACATGAACTAAAGGTTCTGAGCCAGTCTGTTGGGTGGGAGCAGATGGGAGAAAGCACAGTGCATACCTACATGACTCAGCCAAAAGCTTGAGAGCAGCGGCCATGGGCCATGGCATATATTTCCCAGTACTTCCAAGAGGATTGCCATCATCAGTGTGTTTTTGAGCACCTCCTGGTGCAAGAACTAACATTTACTGTGCACTCTGTATGCACTTACCCCTCACCAGTCCTGTGAGGTAGACCCTTCTTTTACTCCATTTTAGAGAAAGAAAATGAAGCTCAGAGAAGTAAATACCCTGCCCTCAAACACATGGTGTGATGGTTAGTTTTATGTGTCAATTTGGATAGGCTGTGTGCCCAGTTGTATCCTTAAACACTAGTCTAGATGATGCTGGAAAGAAATTTTGTAGATGTGATTAACATTTACAATCAGTTGACTTTAAGTAAAGCAGATCACCCTCTATAATGTACGTGGACCTCATCCAATTAGTTGAAGGCCTTAAGAGCAAAAACTGAGGTTTCTTAGAAAAGAAGGAATCTGCCTCAAGATTGTCATATGTATGGAAATTCTGCCTGAATTTTCAGCTTACTAGCCTGCCCTACAGATTTCAGACTTGCCAACCACTCCCCACCCAGTCGCTGAGCCAGTTCCTTAAATCCACCCCCCTTCTCTCTCAACCCCAGGTCTCTTCAGATGGAAAGCTCACATTCTCAACTCCACACTCTCCTGCCTCCCAGACCCTGCATGAGAAGCTGCAGATACCAGGGTCATAATATAGGCTGTAGTATGAGTGACTGGGGCCAGGTCTTCTGAGGACCTATGAGGGAAGATTTAACATGAAGGAGACCAGGTGAGTGGAGAAAACTGCTGTTGAGAAGGAGGAAATGACAATGTCCGGAAGATGGGGTAATCAGGGAGGGAAGAGGATGTGGTAGAGAAAATAATTAAAAATAATAGTTAATGCTTGGTGAGCCCTTCCCATGTGCCAGGTACTCTTCTGAGTGCTTCCCTTATGTTAATTTCTTTAGTAGTATTATCCTTATAGATGAGGAAACTGAGGCCCAAGGTCACATGGCTGGTAAGTGGTAGAGCAGGAGGCAGTATGCCTCCAGAGCTCAACACTTACCACCTTAGTAAACCACATAGGGAAAGAAGAGGGTAAGACAGAGGTGCCACTCTTCTGACAGAAGATAAAAAGGAGAGGCTGGATTAAGCTAGAGTTTCTAAAGCCAAGGCTGTATCCTGCTTGGCTGGAGGAAATCCACCCACAGTCTTTATTGGGGTTCCTCCTTGGAATTATACAAAAGTTCTGGGATCTTATGGACCCCACAATACGAGGAGAGTTCCTCTGATCATCAGTCTGTACTTAAAAATACTGAGCTGCTGCGTCAATTAAGAATGGTGGGCTATCCATAGGAGAAACCCTGAATAATTTCAGCCAAGACCAGGAGAATTTGCTTACGGTCCAGCCTCCCTGAGCGTACCCAGCAGCTTCCTCGTGAGTTTTGCCAGGGTGTTAACAGGGAACTGGACATAGTCCAAAAGAATGTGAGCATTAATGGGCCTCTACCTCCTTCCGGTCAGGAGAAACTGCCTAGCTAAGCCACACCACTTCTCAAATGCACTTCCCTTCCTCACTCCCTCACCTTTTCCCCTCCCAGAGTCCTACCAAAATATTCTCAAGGGTGAGACCTTTAAGAAAACAGAGAGAAACAAGTGTGCTTCTGGGAGTTTCTTCCCTTGGCCAGTTAACACAAACCCGTCTCAAAGCCCTGCTACTTTTGTGTCCATGATGGTTGGGGGGAACAGGGACAGTAATGCAGGGAGAGAAGAGCATGCATTGACCTCAATGTGTGCTTGTGCCACCGTTGCAGTGGAAAGAACGGTGCAGTGGTAAATAGGAGACCTGGGCCCCAGTCTCTACTCTGGGCCCAAATGTCTTCATCAGTAAAATTGTTTAGAAGGAACGCTGTGGGGTGGGGTGGGAGGATTCCACCTAGTTGAAAACTAGATATAGAGGCCTCAGCAAATTCCCTAGCGAAATGCCCCAGTCAGACCCATTCCTACCTGGGCAGTAAGGTTGGGAAACACAGGGGAATCGTGGTTAGTATGTGTTATAGGCATCCAGGTGCAGATCTGGGCATTTCCAGCCTGGCTCCATGATCATGCAAGGTGGGGGGTGGGGCACAGACGGCAGTACAATACGGGGGTTGGCTAAGACGTAGCAGAGGATTCCAAAAGTCACATTTTAGTATCTGGGACAAGCGTTTTTAACCGGGGTCCACAAACCATAGACTGTACACTGGAATTCAGAGGTCCATGAATTTGGATTGGAAAATATTACAACTTTTAAAGGCAGCAAACTACAGTTGCATTAGCTGGGCCAGTAGAAAGCAGTACTTTTCATTTCCCTTTACAGTTGCTGCAGATATCTTGAAACATCATTTAAACTCATTTCTACTTCAGGTTTGCAGTAGTGTGTTGGGTTCACCCCCTTGATCCTGTTATTTAATGTGTTAATAAAGAAACCCATGTACACCAAACATTACACCCTTAAATATTTTCACAACTGTATTTCAACATAACTAGCTTCCTTTGTGATCCTGTGTATTTTATTTTATGCATAGGAAAATATTTTGAGAAGGGATCCACAGCACAAAAAAGGTCAGGAGCCCCCAGACAGGGCGGGGTGGGGCCTTGTTGACACTCTGGCCCAGAGTTAGCACGGCTGCCCCGCTGAGCACAGGCTCGCACAGGAGGAACCAGGTCAGAATCCCAGCGGGCACTGCTCCAGCTCCAGGAAATCTTGGGGTAGGGGTGTGAGGCATGACAGCGACATCTTCTTTAGCTTGGTAGAGTAGCCTTGCACCTCTGCTGCCCATTGTGAATAAGGGGAAAATCACCAGCCTCTTACCTTAAATCACAGGGGGTTTAGGGAGAATGAGGACAGAAAATGTGGGGAAAAGAGGAAGAGATTCCTCCCTCCCCAGCTGTGGTTGTATCTCAGCTCAGGGACATGACTGTCCCACAGCCTCCTGGAGAACAAAAGCTATTTCAATGTGCCAGGTGCAAGTTGAGCCAAGCCCTCTTTCAAGCAAGCCTCCACCCTTGCAGGCACTGGGACATCTGAGCACACCGGGCTCTCCTTGCAAGGGCAGTTCCTCCATCTCTGCCTTTCCATGTGCTGCCCTTCACTGGGAGCAGTGCCACCCCCATTTCATGCCAGGCTAGCCCTTCCCCAAGTGACACAAATTGCCAGGCCCCAGCGATAGGTCCAGGCTGCCTTGGGAGAGGAGCTGTGCCTTTGTGCAAAGACACCCTTCATTTCACAAAGGAGGGAATCAAGGGCACGGTCGCTGTTACCTCTCTCCAGTTCCTGAGTCTGGCTTCCTTACCTCTGTCAAGACCTTTTGAGCTGCCCCACTGGCCACAGGGCAAAGCTCAACCCTGTCCACCAAGGGCCAGGGGCAAAAGACCTGCAGGCCAACTGTGAGAGTAACTGGGCCCAGAACCCCAAGCTCAGCCCCTTTCCCCCACCCAGCCTGAGAATGGACTCATTTCCTGTCACTCTGGCCAGGTGCTCACAGGGTAAGGCAGAACCCACGAACCCCTTCACACTGCTCAGCACCTTCACCTCCCTCTGGAGAAACTTCCCAAGTTTGAGATAATTGTAGAGAAGGCGCTGAGGTGACACACACAAGTTTAATTCTGGGTGGGGGATGGACTGGAGGACACTGAGGGATGATGGGGAGAGGCCTGGGAGTCTGAGAGCCTGAGATTTTCAGGGGAAAAACTCTTAAGGTACAGGCCAAGGCACCCACTTCTGCTTCCTGCTGGATTCTCTGCTGCCCTGGATGCCATGCTGGTCTGATCTGGGCAGAGAAACGACCAACAGGCCCCTGGGACATCATTCATTCATAGATGTTTGTTCCAATCAGGGGCTCACAGTGGGCAACGTGGAGGGAAAGCAGAACCGTACACACTGTAAATGCTGTTCATAGAGGGCCAGGGGCAGAGGGAGGAAGTTGCCCATTCTCTGATGGAGGGTGATGGAGAATGACTTCCTGGAGGGAGGCCTGAGGCAAAGTCTTGAGGGAATAAGGAGGAGAAAGAGGGAGGGACTTCTCCACAGAGGCTTTGAAAGAAGCCCAAGCTCCAGGCCTGCTTGGGGAAAAGCAGTATTGGGACCTGCATACTGGGCTGCACTAGGCAAAGAGGCTTCTGTGCATGCTGGCCATCAGGAGAAAGGGGGTCCTGCAGTTAAGCACACTTGGCAAGTTCTGGATTAAACAATGTTGAACAGTTCTCCTCACTGTAGGACTTGTCAGAACCTTTAACCTGTTAATGAGCCTCATGGTGTTGTATCCCAGGGCTGGTGTTCCTTGGCAGGCCATGCTGGCATAGGGAAAACGGGAGGCAGTAGGAGTAGATGAGCTTAGAGAATGCAGGGGACTTTGAATACCAGGCCAAGAAGGCTAGACTTTCCTTGGGGCTACTGAGGAGTCTCAGAAGACAATTCACTGAAGGATTTAGACTAAGGGGACCGGTGGCAGTTTGGTCACCAGCAAGGTCAGAGCCCCTCCCTCGATCCACTCCTCCCTCCTGGATAGGAGGGCCACTCCTTGGGAGAGAAAACAGGGTCCTTGGACACAGGCGGCAGTGAAGAAGCCCAGAGACAGGCTAGAAGGGCGGGGAAGCTGGCAACCCTTGATTCCAGGCTTGGGTTGACGGCCTTTGGCACAGTGTTCGAGGCTGCTGTGGTTCAAATCCTGACTTTACCACTTTCTCACTGTGGGTATCTCTCTGGAGCCTCAAGCTTTTTCTTCTTCCTTTTAAAAATAGACATTATTTTTTAGCACAGGTTTAGGTTTACAGAAAAATTGTGCCAAAAGTACAGAAGGTTCCATATACTCTCTCCCTCCCACCCCCATGGTTTCCCCTAATATTAAATATTAACATCTTACATTAATGTGGTACATTTATTACAATTGATGAACCAATATTGGTACATTATTATTAAAGAAAGTCCATAGTTTACTTGAGGGTTCACTCACTGTGTTGTACAGTTCCACTAGTTTTGACAAATGCATAATGTCGTGTATCTACAATGACATCATTCAAAATAGTTTCACTACCCTAAAAATGCCCTGACTGAGCCTCAGTTTTAACATCTCTAAAATGAGAGTGTGAAAGTCATCTAAAGCCCCTCAGTCTCCCATTGTAGGTTTTTAATTTAGGCCTTTTGACAAATTAAGTGGTACTGAAATCAACTAAATGTTTCTCTAAATGTGGTCAGATGTCCATCAGAATCACTGGGCTTGGGTTGAGGTGAAGAGGTCCTCATTCAAACATTCTAGGGTCTCAACCCCAGACCTGCTAAATCAAAATCCCAGGGGCTGGGCCCAGGAATCTGCATATTAACCAGGCCCTGGTGCATAGGGAAGTTTGAGACCTGAACAGAGTTTTCAAAACTGAACAGAAGGATCCAATCCGTTGTCAGGTTAAAGCTCAGGAGAGATGTACAATTCCCAAAAGGGGGAAGGAGTAGAACCGTTTTCCTGGAAAAAGCCCATTTCTGCCTTCTGCAGCTCCCAGTCAGCAAGCCTGCTGTTTCATATCTTGATTGCTGATCACTCACCCAAAATAACCTGCATGCAATGTCTCACCAGCTGCAGCTCTCTCTGCAACTCCCTTAATTTAGCAGCCAAACACGTTTGGCTCCACAACAAAGGGGCTCTGGGATGGGGCCCCTCCCTCATGGCCATCTGTAGTGGGCTGAAAAATGTGCCCCCAAAATTCATGTCCACCCAGAACCTCAGAATGTGACTTTATCTGAAAATGAGATATTTGCAGACGTAATTACTAAGGATTAAGATGAGATATCACACTGGATTAGGGTGGGTCCTAAATTCAGTGACTGATGTTCTTACAAGATCAGCCAAAGACAGAGATACACAGAGCAGAGAAGGCCCTGTGAAGAGAGAGGCAGAGACAGGGGTGATGCAGCTATAAGCCAAAGAACACCAAAGATTCCAAGAGCCACCAGAAGCTAAAAAGAGGCCAGGAGGGATTCTTCCCTAGGACCTTCAAAGGGAACATGGCCCTGCCAACACCTTGATTTCAGACTACCAGCCTCCAGAACTGTGAGAATAAATTTCTATCATTTTAAGCCACCCAGTTTGTGATAATTTGTTACAGCAGCCCTAGCAAACTAATACACCATCACTGCCGTAGACTCCTGCCCCAGTTCAGCCCCACTACAGCCATGAAGGTAAGGACCCCACACACAGGCGATTCTCGAGATGGGTGCTTTAATATGGCCAGTTATGATCATAGCTATTTTCTCCCAACCAACACCTGAATTCTGCATCTCCTAGGCCTGTTTCCTACACAAGGACAAGGGTCCTCTGTCCTCTGCTTGGAATGCTATATAATCCAAGACGGGTTAAAACTTCAATAAATAAATATTGGTCCCAGGGGCAGTGCCTGGCAGGTGGTACCATGTGGCCATTCCTGGGCTCAGCCGAGGGTCGGGCTAGACGGGTCACTGCAGCTTCATGCCACTCCGGCGCCGAGAGTCCTTCCGGGCGATGGGGCTGAAGTTCACAATCTCCTTGTAAATGTGCTCTGAGAAAGACAGGGTGGTTCAAGGGGTAGGGGTTGCTGAGGGCAAGAGAGAGCCCCCCTCTCCCAACAGACATAGTGTGGAGCAGAAAGTCAGCTCAGTGCAGGGAGAAAGAAGTGCACACAGGAGACAATATTCGCTCAGAGAGAAAGAGGTGATAGTCTCCAGGAGGGAGTTGGGACCGGCTGAGGGCAGGCAGGAAAACGAAGCAGGCAGAGGAGAGGGATGCTGCAGGCAGAGAGAGGAAGCAGCCCGAGGCCCCGAGCCCTTACGCTTCCATTCATCCACTGTGAGTTTCTCCTGTTCTAAGAAATCATCAAATGGCTGATGGGCCTCTGTTTCCTCCTCAGGGTCCCGGCAGGATTCAAAGAAGGGGTGGGTGAGGGCCTGAGAGGCGGTCAGGCGCTTGTCCATGTCCAGCTCCAGCATCTTCTCCAGCAGGTCTGCAGCTGCGGTCACAGAGTGTGAGCCTCACACGCCATGGAGAGCCCGCCCGCTGAGACAGACTGCAGGTCCCAAGACTCACCCTGGGGGCTGGCATGCGGGAAGAGCTGAGAGAAATCCTTCTTGGGGATTTGTGGCAGGGACTGGATGTAGGATTTGGCCTGGAAGACAGAAAAGCACTGAATAATCCCCAGTTGTCAGCCCCTCAGGGCTTAGGCCATGGGGTATAGAGCAGGGACCCCAGAAAAGCCCCTGAGCAGGGCTGAAGGCTCAGGTCCGAATGCAAAGTGAGATGAAGGCAAGAGCCCTTGCCAGGGCAGAGGGGAGGCGCAGCCTGCAGCCCCCCTGGCCCTGGTCAGCCAAGCGCACAGCCCTGGCCAGCCTGGGCCCATCTGCCACTCACCGCTTTGTCATTCAACTTCTGCACAAACTCAGCATCCGGCACCCCCGTCACTTTCAGGATCTGCGTCAGCTGGTCCAGGTCTTGGCAGCAGGTTAAGGCTCAGCCTCACTCCCTGTGGGTGGGTCTGAAGCTGCCCTTCCTGCTGCCCCTCCATCAGGCCCACCCAGCACTGTGGACCATCCAGGTTCCAGACACTCACCTCCTCCTGCTTTTAGGAGGGGAGGTTCATCCTTCAGGACTCAGGTCTCTGGAAGGCTTCCTACCTGCCAGGCTGGGTAAAGGGTCCCTCCCTACAAATGCTCCTGCATATGCCACCTTCCTGGCCTCATCCCGCTCAGTCACCTCCATCCATTTCTTTGTGTACTCCCCCCCCAACACCCTCGCACTCTGAGTTTGGCAGGGAGACCCACATCTTCTCCTTAATCCCTGCACAGCACACACAGGTGCCCAGTTTCAGGTGTGTGGTGCCAAAACGTCAAGTATTTTCTGCATTTATGTGTTGGAATGACAGGTGACTAGTTTTCATCACTTTGCTTCTCTGTACTTTAAAGTTGTTCCACAGGGAGCATGTATCACTTTCACATTAAGAAAAAAAGAGAGATTTAAATAATAAAGTGTCTGTTGAAGGAATGAATCCCTGGATGCAGTTTGGCTTTTCCAGCAAAGGATACAATCTTTCCCCTTGAACAGAGTTTTCCCCGTCAGCATCTCTGCCATGATACAGCCCACAGACCAGATGTCCACTGCAGAGGGAGGGGGAGGCAGTGTCACCTGGACCAGCTGACCAAGACCCGGCAGTCACCAAAAGTCAACCCAGAGTCACCAAGACAGCCTTGAGGAAGCTGTCAGAGAAGAAGCCCAGCCCTGTCCCCCTCCCCCGGGCAGTGGACCACTGACCAGTCTGGTTGTAGTGCATCCAGCTGAGGATCACCTCAGGGGCCCGGTACCAGCGGGTCACCACATAGCCAGTCATCTCTGCATCTGCTTGCCGTGCCAACCCAAAATCCAAAATCTATGGCTCGGGGCACATAGGAAAAAGGAGCTCGCTTAAGAGAGGCTCCCCAAGCGGCTTCCGGGGGCTCCTATTGGAGAGGGGCCCACCCCAACCCCAGGCTGACCCTGCCTGGGCCCACTCACCTTCAGCTCACAATCCTCATTGACAGCAAGGTTGCCTGGCTTCAGGTCCTAGATGAGACAAGAGATGGAGCACTGGGCAGAGGCAGAGGTGGGCGCTGTCCCCACTCGGCTGCCAGCCAGCGTGTGACCTTGGCCAGGCCCCTGCCCCTCTCTCTGGGTTCTGGTCCCCTGTGCAGAATGAGGGTTGGACTGGGTGTCCTCTAGGGCCCATCCAGCTCTAAAATGCCTCTTGGAGCCTGAAACGCCCAGCTCAGGGCTTGCTTTGTTGGCAAAAATTTCCCAGAAAGTTCCCCAGAACACAGCAATTCTTCTGAGCAGGTCTTCCTGGGCCAAGCCTAGATCTGAAAAATCCACTTTCCCTGCTTCCTCCACCTCCTGGAACCCCCTAACCCTAACCCTAGCCCCCAGGGGTGGGCAGGGCCTCTGAGGATGTAGCAGAGAAAGCACTCACCCTGTGGATGACCCCAGCTGAGTGGATGTACTGTGTTGGGGAGAGAAGAAGAAGGGTAAATCCAGTGCCCGGCTTTTGCACCAGGTGTTGCAGGCT
This sequence comes from Monodon monoceros, assembly GCF_005190385.1. Classification (NCBI taxonomy): domain Eukaryota; kingdom Metazoa; phylum Chordata; class Mammalia; order Artiodactyla; family Monodontidae; genus Monodon; species Monodon monoceros. The sequence goes on from NW_021703780.1 coordinate 38,113,124, forward strand.
GGCTCAGAGATCTCCTCTGCCTTGTCATGGTGTGCTCTCCCAGCCTTCAAGGTCTAGCCTCCCCCAAACCCCAGGTCTCAACACCAAGCCCCCCTCCCCTGCCATTTTGCAGGCTCCCACCCACCTTAAGACCTTTGAGCATCTGATACACCAGGTACTGGATCTTGTCCTCACCAAACTCCATTCCCATGATCTTCTGCAGGTCCATCTGCATGAAGGGCATCACCAGGTAGCTGCAAGTCATGAGGACTTCTTGAACATCCCCAGCCCCACCCAGCTCCAGGTCTGAGCTCAGAGGAGGGCAAGAGGCTGGGCAGAAACAGAGGCCTTAGGGATGACCTTCATGTGCAGAAAGAAGCAGCCCCACCACAGCCAGCCAGACCCGCATGCAGTGGGCCTCCTGACTCCTGGCTCCCAGCCTGGCCCTGGTGGCTGCCCTGTTGGCAGAGCTCAGGGTACGTATTTCAGCTGGAGCTGTGCTCAGGGAAAACAAATGGAGCAGTGCTCCCTCTCTTCAAAGGTGCCCTCTGCTTGCCCTCCTCCACGCCCCACAGAAAGCCACTGCTGTGAGTTAGAAACATTTGCCGGTGTTTCCTTCTGCTTCTGTACAAATATTTCCTCCCCCAGAGGGTCATGCCCCGCCAACATGGCTCCTCAAACATACAAAAATGTCCTCCTTCCAAGAAGGAAACAATAAAAGTTTCCAGGAGGGTGAAGAAGGAAGAAGGAGGTAGCTGAGCCAACCCACCCTCTTATGGGATTGCAAAACAGGTGGAAGTCAGCAAAATGTAACTGTTACTCAAGGCAGTAATAGCAAAGTCCAGAACAAAAAAGGATAAAGATTTAGGAAGGAATTAAAAAAAAAAAAAAAAAAAAAGGATGTGGAGGCCATCTCCCTGAGCCTGTGACTTTTGAAGTCTCCCCCCACCTGACCGCACCCCCGCTTCCCTCCTCCACCCCCCCAGCACAGGGACCCTGCTCCATGCACAGACCCTTCCCCACCTTTGTGTTTCACCTCTGCGTGGACCCTGATTCTTTCTTCTCAGCTGACAAACTTGCTGAAGTCTCTCTGTGATACAACCACCTTCCCTTGCTTAACCTTGTTTCTTCAAGTAACCACCCCTTCTCTCTCTTTCCCTCCCGATCAAACTTCTAGAACAAGCGGTCCTCACCTCTTGATCCCACCGCCTTAACATCCAGTCCCCTGATAACTTGGCATCTGCTCCCACCCCACCAGCCCAACACATAACACCCATGGCTCCGGCTCTTTATATTCAAAGTTTTGCAAAGCCTGACACTCCCTCAAAATTCTCTGCTGCTTCTACCTCTAGTCAGGCTCTGTCTGTTCATCCTCTTATACCTTTTCTTTAGTGTTGATACCTTTTTTTTTGGGCTGCTCCGGGTCTTAGTCTCAGCACACAGGATCTTCGTTACAGCGCGCGGGATCTTAGTTACGGCATGCAGGCTTAGTTGCGGCATGCAGGCTCTTAGTTGCGGCATGCATGCAGGATCTAGTTCCCCAACCAGGGATCGAACCCAGGCCCTCTGCACTGGAAGTGCAGAGCCTTAGCCACTGGACCACCAGGGAAGTCCCTTTAGTGTTGATACCTTAATGAACAGTATCGAATCATGTTCTACACTAGCCTGTCCCTGGGCTTTGGCTATCATCCACTGGTGATTATTCTGGTCCAAATCCACATCCCTAGCCCAGACCTTCCTAAACTCCAGGTTTATTTGCAACTGCTGATTAAACACTGGAATGTTCATAGGCTCTTCAAAAATGAAGTGTCCAAAATGGAGCTCACTATCTTTCTCCCAAGATCTGTTTTTCCTCCACCTTGTATTCTGAGCAGGAACCTGGCACCCCCTGACATATGCCACCTCTCCCAGCCACTGCATCACAAGGGGTACAACATTCTGACAGTCCTGCCTCTCGATGGGTGTCAAGTCTGCTCTCAGGACTCCATCACCTCTACTTTATTTGGATCAAGGTTGGGGTCTTGAACACTACCCTCCAGGTTTCCTACCTCCCAGAGTTGCTCCCTGCTCCTTTCTTGCTGCCGCCAGAGGGTATCCCCAAAATCTGATCTGACCACATCACAGCATCTCCCTGCTCAAAACCTCTACAGACCTGAGGATGCCTGTAGGATCAATTCTGGTCTCAGCCTGACCAAACCAGCCTCTGGTCTCCACTAGCCACACTGCACTTGTCAATACTGCCCAAACGGCCCAGCCTCTTTCAGGCATCATGGCCTTTGCCCATGCAGTTCCTTCTACCTGGGCTCCCTTCAGCCCCTTCTACCTCAGGCAAATGTCAACTTATCCTTCAGGACTGAGTTCAGTTTTCTCCTCTGTGAAGCCCGCTGAGGCAGCTTGCAATTTCTGGCTCTCTATCCAGACCTAGAGTACTGACCACAACTGTCAGTATTCACTACTGTCAGCCCCCGAGGTCCACTTTAAATTCCCAATGCTTGGGCTTCCCTGGTGGCTCAGTGGTTAAGAATCCGCCTGCCAATGCAGGGGACTCGGGTTCGAGCCCTGGTCCGGGAAGATCCCACATGCCGCGGAGCAACTAAGCCCGTGCGCCACAACTACTGAGCCTGCGCTCTAGAGCCCACGAGCCACAACTACTGAGCCCATGTGCCACAACTATTGAAGCCTGCGCGCCTAGAGCCCGTGCTCCACAAGAGAAGCCACCACAATGAGAAGCCCGCTCACCGCAATGAAGAGTAGCTGCTGTTCGTGGCAACAAAGACCCGATGCAGCCAAAAATAAATAAATGAATTTATTTAAAAAAAAAATTCCCAATGCTAAGCCCAGCAGCTGGCATTATAGGGAAAAAAACCCATTCAAAATCACGGCATTAAATTGAAAACGAAAGCATCCTAACAAAGAGACCTGCAGCTGCATTTGAAACAGGACTGAAAAAAAAAATCCACCTTCCCAAAGCTTCCTATATTTTACACCAGGTACTGCGCTAGCAAAGCCGTGCATTTAGCAACTAAATTTTCTCGTTTTATGTGACTCTGATAAACATCCCATCAGCTAGAGGTAGCCAAGGCTTCCTGATCCTCGCTTCATGCTAGGAAGAGCCCCAAGGTCCAGATCCACACCTGCGTCCCCAGGAAATGGTGAGGTAGGTTGATGCAAACCCTGTGGGGACTGGCAACGATGTCTCTTTGGTGGTAAAGCTGCGTAAAGCAATGCAGATGAGCAGACAGCTCTGTGTCAGGCAAGGTCCATATAAAGCCCCTCCCACCTCTTCCTGCCGGCCTTTCTCTCCACCCTTGGCTGAAAGAATCTCTCCACAGCCCAGAGGCACAGGGACTCCTGGGGCAGGAAGGTCCCCTACCCAGAAGAGAGAATCTGGACCCTCCCCTTAAAGTAAGGCCTGCAAATGTCCTGGAACCCAGCGCAGCCCGACTCACAAATCATGAAAGTTGCGCAGGGAAGAGGCTGGGGTGAAGACATCCAGGAGTCCGATGACCTGGGGAGAAGGTTGCCAGTGAGGACTGGGCAGCCGCTGCAGCCCTCTGCTCCCCTCCTCTGGGGCCCCAGGCCTGCACAGGACCACCTGCCCTTTCCTAAAACACCATCTCCAGCAGGAGGCAGGTTCCCAGCCTTCCGGGAAGCAGTAAAAGGGGCAGAGGTGGAAGAGGAATTCCTCTAACTGGGAGGGAGTTTGCAGTGCACAGTGATGGAGAGTCAGGCTGGGGAGAAGGGGAGGTGGACACTCCTGTGCTCACTGACCCGAAGTCTGGTGTTCCGGACAAGCAGCACAAACCCACTCTCAACTCAAGCAGGGAACCACAAGTGGTGAAAGGAATCAAGGAGGAAACAGAGAAGGGGTCTTCCAGCCAGCAGGCTCCCTGCCCTTGACCTTGGGTCTCTCACCACATCCAACCTTACCTGCCAGGGGGCTGGTTCAGAGCTGGGGGCAAGATTACCCTGGCTGGAGGCCATGGGGAGGGGTTTGCTGAAGAGGAATGGGGCTTAAAACGTGAACAATATTTTGAAATCATTATGTTAAATGCTTACCTTCCAATCTAGGTATCCTGCAGAAAAGCCTGGGCTCCAGGCCCAGCACTGGGTCATTAGTCTTCCTGGCTGTTTCAATCAGACAGGGTAGTCTAGAGGTCAGGCACTGGGGCCTGGAGCCAGGTTGGGTAGGGTCAAATTCTAGCTCTGCCACCGACTAACCATTTAACCTGTGAGTCTTTCTGTGCCTCAGTTTCCCCATCTGTATATGGGGGTAATAGTACTTATGTGATATTGTGAGGATTAAACAAGTTAGTTTATGCAAAGTTCTTAGAACTGTGCCTGGCACATAATAAGCGCTCGTAAGTATCTATTATTCTTGTTGTTATTATGTGGAAACAACACTAACCAGGATTCTGGGCACCACCTCTTAGATCTAGAACAACTACGAAGTTCCTCTGTGCCTATTTCCTCATAACAGTGAGACAGTAAGTTCGCACCTCACCGAGTTTGTTCTGCTCCGCTGCCAAAAATTCCCTTTGCACCCTTCCTGGGAAGTAGGCAGGGTGGGTCCTGGCACCTGATTTTAATAATTAGGTGAGGAACAAGGATCAAAGGAGCAGGGAGGAGATTCCCCTTCTGCTGGCCCTGTTATGAGTTCCCTGCACCCTCGTGGGCCATCTCCTGTGTGCGCCACACACACACACACACACACACACACACACACGCAGGGGCCTGGTCAGGACCCTCTGTGGGGCTGCCCTCCACTCCCTGCCTCCCAGCAGCGGCCCCCAGGCCCAGCCTACGTTCTCGTGCTGCATGTGCTTCAGCAGCAGCAGCTCGCGATAGGCCCGCTTGGCGAAGATCTCAGACTGGAAGGGCCGGCTCAGCTTCTTGATGGCCACCTTCTCCCCTGACTGCTTCTCGATGGCTGAGCTGTAGGGTCAAAGGCAGGTCAGCAGCCAGTGGCTCCCCCTCACAACCCTGGGACTCCAGATCCTGGGTGGTAACTCCCAGGCCAACTAGGAAGCTATGGCCATCCTCACCCCAATCCCTCTTGGCCAGCAGTCTAAGCTGGGAGGAACTGATGCCCACCACCGACAGCACAGTGGAGCTGGGAGAAGGCGGAGACAGCAGGCAGAACCTGAGAGAGGTGCACTGCCCCTGGGTCAGACACAGCTTAATGCCAACAGGATCCTGAGCAACTTGGCAAGTCACTTCTTGTTTGGGCCTCAGTGTACCCATTTGTAACAATGGGGATTCGCCTGGATGAACTCTGGGGTCCTCTGTAAGGTTCAAGTCCTGGAGAAACAGATCCAGTCCTAATTCAACCCACAGAAACTCCCACCAAGCCGGTAAGAAAAGAGAGATGGCGCCTGGAGTGGCCCTAGGCCAGCCACCAGAGCCTGAGGCTCCTTCTGCTGCTCTACTTCACTGCCCAGCTTGCCGCTTCCTCCCAGCTCCAGGCCTCTGCCCCGGAAAGGCACCCGCGAAGTTCTTCCAAGCCCGCAGGGCTCCGGGCCTTGGGGTCCTCCATCAAGGTGGTGGGCGCACAGCCTCGAGCACCAGCAGGAGAGGCGACACCGGAGGCGGGTCCGGGAAGGGGGCATTGGCTGGGCCCCGGCTCTTCCGGAGGCTCCACCCCCGTCCCGGTGCCTGGGCGCCCACCATAGTTCCACCCCGATGCCCCAGGCACACACCGGCCCCCCGTGCCCCCACGCCGGCGCACAGGCCCGGGGGTCTCACCACACGGCGCCGTAGGCCCCGCTGCCTACGTGCGTCAGGGACACGTAGGTCTTGGGCAGCTCCCAGGCGGTCTTGTTGACGTCCTGCTTGTAGAAGCCCTTTTTCCAGGTGAAGTTCATCCTGGGCACTCAATCTCGGCGGCCGCAGCGCGATGGCTACGTTCGCGGCCCGCCAGGCTCCCAGCACCCGCCCCCGCCCGCGGTCCCCGCGGTGCCCGCCCCGCGCCGCCCGCTCCTCCCCACCCTGTGCGAGGGCGGGGGCCCCGGCCGGCCCCGCGTCCCACTTGCCGGCTCGCCCAGGTGCGCCCCGCAGCCACGCCCAGGCCTGCCAGACGGCAACCTGGGGAGCCCGATTTCCGCCAGCCCCGGAGTTTGGCGCCCGGACCACAGACCAGCTAGAAGCGGCCGGTGAGCCGCCCTGCAGGGAAAGGGTGCTTCCCGTTGTGTGCTGGGGTGGGGCTGGGGGCCCGATAGACCCGAGGGGCTCCCACGGATGGCGGACGGCGGGAAGATACAGCCTCCCAGATTCCTCCAGCGCGGGACTCTGTAGGAGGATCTCCCCGGAGATTCTGAAGACAATTTTGGGAAAAAACAAAGCAAAACAAAACCCCACGTCTTTTGATTATGGAAAGTTTCAAACGTATACAAAAGTAGACAGACTAGCTCAGTGCTTCTCACATTTGAATGTGCACACGAATCCCCTGGGAATTATATTTTATTAAATACAGATTCTGATTCAGTAGATCTGGGGTGGAGTCGATTCTGCATTTCTAACTAGCTCCTAGGCTCCGAAGATCTCTGGACCACACTTTGATAGGGAGGTTCTAATGACCCTGCATGGCCCCAGTCCCACAGCTTCAACAACTACATCAACTCCTAGTCAGTTCTGTTTCCTCTACATACTTCCTCCCCCATCATTTTGAAGCAAAACCAAGCATCATATCATTTCATCCATACATATTTTTTGTATCTCTGAAAGATAAGGATTATTTTAAAAACACAACTACAGTATCATTTTTTACACCTAAAATTAATAATAGTAATCCTGTAATAACAACTATCCAGTCTAGGTTCAAATTTCCAGTTTTGAATGTAGTTTTTGCTGGTTTCCTAATGCCTCATGAGGGCAATGACAAGCCAAGGCCTTCTGCCACCTGTGTCTGGTGGCTTGTGCGTCCTGGAGAAGATTCTGTGCTCAAATTAAATTACCGAGAAGGCCCAGGAACAGGGTCAGGTGTGGAGAATGGCTATAAGGGGTCCAGATGCCTGGCCTGGGAAGGGGATTGTGGAAGGGATGGGGACCACTTGCTTCACTTTGTCAACAGTAGAGAAGAAGGAAAGGAACTTGCTCGTGGCCTGCAGAAAGCTGGGGGTCCTCCCTGGAGAGTCTTCTGAACCCAAACCCTATGCCACAGCCCCTCCCATGCAGTCCTGCAGCGTCGGGCACAGCCCAGACGATTGGGGGTTTGGGGGAGGGAGACGCAGTGATCCCACAGAAATGCCCAACAGGCATTGCAGACGGGGAATCTGTCTTACGCATATCTGGCACACAGTAGGATGTGTAAAACTATATGGAGAATTAATGGAAGAGTCAGTCCATTAAAAGTGAAGAAATATTTATTTAATGGTTTGCCACGTACCAGTCATTATTCTAAGTGTTTTACACACACACCTCCCTTAATCCCGGTAAGAGTCCTATGAGTCAGTTGTAGTATTATCCTCATTTTAGAGATGAGGAACCTGAGGTACAGAAAGGTTAAGTAACTTGCCCAAGGTCACACAGCTGGTAAGGGACAGAGCTGGGCTGAAGAAGCTAAGACCATCTGGTTTGAGACTCCAAGGCTATGCATTGTCTCTGGGTTGAGAGGCATTGCTTCTTAAAGGAGATGGCCTGTGTTTCAAATTATCTGCCTCACCCATCATAAGGACATGTCTACTGATCAAACCATGGCTCCCTCATACATCCTGCCCTAGAAATCTGACATACTCCCCACCCTCTCCCCTGCCCCACCCCGTACTCCAGCCCTGAGACACTATAGGAGGAGAAGGTGAGGGGCTACGAGCCTGGGAGGGCTGCAGGAGTTTTGGGTCTTGGGGGTCGGTGGCGCCAGTGGAAGGCACTCTGATTCTGAAGTTGGGGCAGGATCCTGGAAGGCAGAGTCTAGGGCTGGACACAGGCAAGAGAGAGTCATCCGGGAGACTCAGGTTTCCTTCTGGATTGAGGATCCAGTTCTCCAGGGTAGGGATGGGCCTTGAGCCTCTGTGCTGTGTGTCTCGAAAACCTGAGTGTGGCAGAGGTGAGCCCAGAAAGGTGAGGAATACCAGGGAAGTGCTCATTGCCCAAGTGGGTGCAATCCTGCAAGGGCATGAGCTGGCCACTCAGGTTGTGGCTCTGAATGCCTCTTAAGCAATGGTCAGGAAGTGACTCAGGCCTCAGACTCTGCTGACACTGACCCCCACCTCGGGCCTCCGCAGCCTTGGAGAGATGGCCTTGGGCGATCCTGTCTGGGAAGTCATGAATGGGAGAGGAAGAGGAGGGGTCACTGAGGACCTCCTGGGTGTCCCCTCCCACAGTCCCTGTGCTCTCTTCTCTTTCAGCTCCGAGGCCCCTCTGCTCTCCTCCTCCCAGACACTGGCCCAGTGTGGTCGGTTTTTGCCCTGTCAACGTCGAGGCGGGGGGTGAGGAAACCAACTTTGGAATGGAGACCTGCGTTTCCATCCTGCCTCAGCACTACCAGCTATGTGACCCTGGGCAAAGTTCCTTCCCCTCTCTGAGCTTCAGTGTCCTCCTTGTAAAATGGAAATGATATTAAAACATGATAAGTATATTTAAAGGGTCCTGGGAATGCTTCATTCCAAGTGCAGTAAAACAACAACCCAATGAGGTAGGGACTGTCAATGCCTCTAGCCAAAGATACCCAGAAACACACCTGTGGGTGAACAAGCTGGGTTTGTCACTCACTGCATTGAGGCAGGAACATGCACGTGGGAACCGGGAGCGGGGGAGCGGGGTCTGTGTCTCAGTAAGAGGGTGTTGGAAAGGACTTATTGTAAGGTTTGGGCTTGCGTTAGGTAATTTGGTAGAGGGTATAAGGAAGCCAGACTTTGTTCCAGATGAGGTGCCATCAGGAAGTGGAGGTGATTCCGTGATTAGGTGTCTTAAGAAATCTTATCTGGAAGGACGGCCAACTAGAATGAGGAGAGAGCCGTAACTGGTAAAGCAGCAACCTTCACTCAGGGTAGCTAGATGGGGGTGTTTGGTCACGTTTGTGGTTTGGACAATACTCGTGTTTTCTCTGTGATTACAGAGTGTCTTGCTTTTGTCTTGATCCATTGTGGTCACAGATGGCCTTGTCTGCATTCAACGGGAGCACATCAAGATGAGCTGTGCTAGGCCAGCTCCGAGCAATGCCAGGGCCTGGCTGATGGGACTGGGCAGCTCCCAGGTGTCAGGATACCATTATTTCCCTAGTACAGATGGAGAAACTGAGGCCCAGAGGCATTAAGTAATTTGCCCAAAGCCACGCATGACCAAGAAGGTGGCGGACGTGGTCTTCAAACCTGGTGTCCTGCTCCAGAGTCTATACGCCTAACCACCAGTCAGGCTGCCTGGTGCCCAGCAAGTGCCTGTTCTTGTGGTGCTGTCTTCCTAGCGAGCCTGTGAGCCTCTGGAGGTCAGGGACATGGTTTTGGGGTTGCGGACTGACTTCTTAGAAACTGAGACAAAAGCCCCACATGATTATGAGGTTGGGTGCCCATGCTGGCCTCCCAGACTGCATCTTGACTCAGAAATATGGCAGCTCCTCCAACACTACAGTCCTCGCAGTCCCAAACATCAGGGCCAGCTACTTAAATTCTCACCATGATTGGCCATGAAGCCTCTACAAAAAGAGAAATTATGACCTACCTGGGGTCTCACAAGCATGAAACAGCAAGGCAGCCTGAGAGCTCTGGCCCCAAATCTGAGAGGGTCTCATGCTCCTTAGGGGCTTTTGAAACTCCACGAAACAATCAAAATTGCAAGGAGGTGAGGAGATGCAGAGGGAAGGCCCCCTGCACGTGGGGGCTACTCTGTGGCTTGTTAAGTTAGCTAGTGAGCCTCAGACAAATTAGTTAGCCTCGCTAAACCTTAGTTTCCTCATCTGTATATTGGGAGAGTAAGTGACAATACCCATCTCATGGGGCTGTCACGAGGACTAAAAGAGATGACAGAAGTGTCTAATTCAGTGCCTGGCACATAGTAGGTGCTCGCCAGATGCTCCTTCCCCAGTGCTGTCCAGCTTTGCCTCCCTGGCCCAGGTACCCGGCTGCTCTGCCCTTTTGCTGTTCAGTCTCAGCTGCAGAAGCAACTCCCTAGTCAGCTCCAACTCACGTCCAACTCCTTTATCAAGTTTTTTTGCCAAACCCCCAGCCCAAGGAGTCATACACCCATTCATTCAACATTTACTGTGTGCCAGGGACTGACCTAGGTGCTGAGGGTGTAGCAGAAATGCAACAGATAGGACCTCCCTGGCGGTCCAGTGGTTAGGGCTCTGCGCTTCCACTGAAGGGGGCCCAGGTTCGATCCCTGGGCGGGGAACTAAGATTCCACGTGCCACACAGCGTGGCCAAAAGAAAAAAAAAAAAAAAGCAATGCAACAGATAATAATCCCTACCGGGTGGACCTGACCTTCTGGTGGGGGAGGCAGATGAAAGACCAGTGAACAAATATACAGTATTGGGTTGAACCATATGACATTGCTGATATTTGACAATTTTTTTTTTTTTTTTTTTTTTTTTGTGGTACGCGGGCCTCTCACTGTTGTGGCCTCTCCCGTGGCGGAGCACAGGCTCCGGACGCGCAGGCTCAGCGGCCATGGCTCACGGGCCCAGCCGCTCCGCGGCATGTGGGATCCTCCCGGACTGGGGCACGAACCCGCGTCCCCTGCATCGGCAGGCGGACTCTCAACCACTGCGCCACCAGGGAAGCCCTGATATTTGACAATTTTATATGGCTCAGTCAAATGTAATGCCAGGTAACAGTAAGTGCTGTGAAGAAAATACTGCCAAGTAAGGATATAAAGAAGGGCTGTGAGTACTGATTTGAGATGTGGGAGGAGGGGGAGAGGCAGAGAAGGTCTGTATGAAGAGGTGACATTGGAGCAGCACCTGAATGAACAAGGGAGCGAGCCAGGCAGATATCTGGGGGGGGGGAGCAGGTGGCTGCCTTCCAAACGTTTCCGCTCTGTTCCCACATCGGACCTGCCCTCCAGCCTCATTCCTCCTGTGCCCCCACCCTCCCCACTCCAAAAGTCTCTGGTAAGTCCTCCAGCTCAGCACACCTGGGGCAGCTTACTGGCCTCTGGCCTATTGGGCCATCTTCCTGCAGTACCTCTTCCCCTTCTAGGGACTCAGGGCCAGAACAGAACATCCATCCCAAGAACAGAACATCAGCCATGCCCTGCTCACAGGTGCCCCTCCATTGCAGAGCTGTTCTCTCAGCCTCCCCACCCCTTGCCTTGACCTGGTCCTCCCTCCCTGTCTCAGCGCTAGCACCCTCTGGTGGAGGATGGGGGTAGGGACAGCACTGCTAGAGGGGCAGCTCCCAGAAAGCACACCTCCCCTCTTCACACCCTACACCGCGCTGTCCTTCACACCCCCTCTCCTCCACCCAAGAGCCACCTCCCTTCACCCAGCCTACTGGACGGGCCCTCCTGTCCTTGACCCAGTCCTGTGAAGACATGGCCTGGGGTCCATCTGGTGGAATATTCCAGCAATGTCGAGGCCTCCGCTCCCTCTGATCTCTGCATCGTCCTTTGTAGCATTCACCACACTTTTAATTAATCTGCATTGTCCTCTGTGAGGTGTCCGTCTCCACAAATGGAAAAATGGCTCCATGAGGGCAAGGACAGTGTCTTGGTCACTGCTGAGCCCCCAGCACCATGCTGGCCCACAGTAGGTGCTCAGTAAAGACTTAGTGAAGGAATGAACCAAAGATTTTTGTTTCTCTTGGGGGTACAAGAGGCAGTGAGGGGATGTGGTTTGAGGACCCAAACGGTGGACCTGAGGGAGCAACAGTAGGGGAAGGTGCTTGGCATCCGTCTACTGTGAGGCATCTGGGGAGTGGTCTCTGTCAGTTGGGCACCTTCTGTCCTGGAAATTTGGCTTTCACTGTTCTCTCCCTGTTTCCTGAGGCAAGGCCCATGCACGTTATGCTGTGTGTGCAAGGCTGGACCTCTGTGTGGTGGTAAAAAGCTCTTAATTAAAAACCAGGGTGCACAGCCCAAACTTGGGGACCTCTTTTCTCCCCAAGAATTCGCACCAAACTTGATTCCAAAGCAGGCCTTTCCCTGTCTACGGCCCTCACTGCTCCCACTGAGGTTCTAGATAAGACAGACCCTCCACCCTTTGGAATTGCCCTTCCTTCCTGGTCTTTAAAGTTCGGCTCTAAACTCACCTCTTCAAAGAGGTGTTCCCGAGTGAACCGCAGACCTGCTCACCCCAGGACCCCTGTACATACCCTGCCGACCCGATGACCCCAGCTGCTCCCCACCACGCACCCCCAGGCTTTGTGACATCCACGCTCTTGGGTGGGCTCGTACTCTTCTGAACCAGTGGAGAGTAGCCAAGGACTGGGAAGCAGAGCTGGGTTTGAATCTCATGCCAACACATAGAGCTGTGTGACCTTGAGCGGGTGAGTGCATGTCTCTGAGCTTCCTCATCAGTACAATGGGAGAGCGACACCCACCTGGCAAGGAGGATTTAATGAGACTGTGGATTGCAAGGTTGCAGGCCTTGTGCGTGGTGCTCCCTTCTGTCCTTCAGGACTGCCATGTGTCACCTCCTCTGAGAGCGAGTCCTCCCTGACCCATCACAAGCCATGTCCCACCTGCCTTTCCCGGCCTCAGTTTCCTTCAAGCCTTTATTTATTTTATATATACCCTTCTATGTGTCAGGCCTACGAGGGTAGGCGTTTTGTCTATTTTGTTTGTTGCTGAATCCCAAGTTCCTAGAGCTATGCCTGGCATACATTGACTGACTGAATGGCAGGTACGTAGTAGGGGCTTTATAAACAGGAGCTACTGTTATTATCATACATCTCTGTCTTATTTGTTTGCAACTGATAGGTTGGCCGAACTCACCTTCATGCCTGGGGGGCAGTCCTGGCTTGAATGACCTTATGAACGAACTTCGGTAATAGGGTCGCTGTGCTGCCTGGGCTCCTGTGTGACCTGCCCCAGGAAGAGGAGGCTGTGTACCCGGAGGACACCTCAACAGCGTGCTCTTCCGGGGCAGAGGCCACTGGGTCTGCCTGCTCCACCCTTTCTATGTAAAAATCCAACGCTGGGACACATGGATCATCCCCACAACACTTGTCAGGGTCAAAGAAATCCAGACAAGACTAGTAGGGATGATTCCAACTCTGCCTCTAACTTGCTGTGTGACCTTAAGTAAGTCACACTGCCTCTCTGAATACTTAGTTTTCTATTTTATGTATCTAACAAATATTGACAGAGCACTAATTACTTGCCAAAAATCATTCAAAGAGCTTATGTACCTGTAACTCATTTCTCTCAAGAACCCTATGAAATGGGTTAATAATACCCTTCATTTTACATACGACAGGGCTTCCCTGGTGGTGCAGTGGTTGAGGGTCTGCCTGCCGATGCAGGGGACACAGGTTTGTGCCCCGGTCCGGGAAGATCCCACATGCCGCAGAGCAGCTGGGCCCGTGAGCCATGGCCGCTGAGCCTGCGCATCTGGAGCCTGTGCTCCGCAACGGGAGAGGCCACAGCAGTGAGAGGCCCGCGTACCGCAAAAAAAAAAAAAAAAAAATACCCTTCATTTTACATATGACAAACATGAGGCACAGAGAGGTGAAGTGACTTGCTCAAGGTCACACAGCTAGTAAATAAATAGCAGAGCCAGGATTTAAGCCCAGGAGTCTCGCTGCAGAGTCAGTGCTGGTAACCACTATGCTCAGCTGCACTGGACGGTGCCTGTGAAGGGCCAGCCTTTACCTGTTTGGAATCTGAATTTATTCTCCTGATGGTGCCTCCATTATTTGGCAGACACTCATTTTCCTAAAGGCTCCATTTGGCTTCCCTAAACAAGAATCTCCCGGGAGTTCCCTGGCAGTCCAGTGGTTAGGAGTTCGTGCTTCCACTGCAGGGGTCACAGGTTCAATCCCTGGTCGGGGAACTAAGATCCTGCCTGCTGTGCAGTGTGGCCAAAAAAAAAAAAAAACAAAAAAACTCATTTCCTGCCGTTCTTCAAATCTAATAACTGAATCCCCGTGACTTCCAGAAGGAAACAGCCAGTGGTATGTGGGACAACCAGCGCTGGGGGATGCCTAGTGTTTGTCGATCTCTGTGGTATAAATACCCCCACCATGGCAAAGTTCACGCTACCAACCTGACATCAGTGAACACAGAATTGAGAAGAGGTACATAAAATCAGCCCCCAAGAACCACCATGAGCAGCTCCAGTGCACCCCTGTCAGCCCAAGCAAAGGTGTGGCAACAGGGATGAGTAAGGGACTCCTCAGGTACAAACCACCAGCTGGACCCCCTGGCCCTGCCTCACAGGCCCTGTCAGGCCCCCCCTCCCTCACATTTCCCTGAGGCCGCCCTTCCTAACATGCAGGGGGCTGGGGCTCCAGCTCTGGTCACCTGGAGAGGGTGCACCAGTTGGGCGGCTTGAGCGCCAGGCTGAGCAGGTGTGACAGGCGAGCCAGCTGTGACTAATCTTCCTGGTTAGAGCAGCATTGCCTCCTCATCACTCCCCACCCTGTTAGCTCCCAATTGCCTTTGGGATAAAGTTTAAACTTCTTAGACTGCTGGACAAGGATTGCCCTCATCTGGGCCCTGCCTTGCTAATCAGATCCTCCACGGCATCTCTGCACAAACAACCTCTATTCTAAGTATCTCACAAACATGCCTTACTCACCTCTGTCACCACAACTTGGCTTGAGCTGTTGCCCACCTGGAATGCCATTTCTCTGCTTTGCCCAAGATGGGGCGGACCCTCATGCCTCAAGACCTGGCTCAGTAGCACCTCCTGGGGCTGGCTTTGCCAGGCTGCTCCTGCCCACGGGCGCTCTCCCTCCTCTGACTCCTGTAGGATCGTGGCTCAGCAGGCCTAGACTTGAACTGTCAGTTAACTTTCAAACAAAACTAAACTGTAAGTTTCTTGAGGGCATGAGTGTCTTAGTTTTCTCTGTTCTCTGTACATACTCAGCAATGTGTTGTAAAGCCTTAATCCATTCCACCAATGAGCACCTATCAAGACATGGAGGAGACGTGGATGGATGTCATGTATCCTGTCCTCAGGAAGCTCATACCCTAGTGAGGGAGGCAGAGCAAAAAAGGGAATGACAACACACTGTCACCTGCAGGTAGGAGCGTAAATTGGTACCAGCTGTTAGAACTGGTTGGCCATTTGCTATTAAAAGGGTGAAAATGTGCACCTCATTTTTCCTGATAATTCCATTATGGATGGATTTAGTCTACATAAAGCAGGCAAGGGGTCACACACTATTACTGTATTGTTTATCTTCTGTATCAATAAAGAGACGTTTCCAGCATTGTGAGAAAAGAATAAAGAAAAAAAATGCCTGGATGGATTGTTCCAGATTTGGAAAGCTGGTGCATATCATTCCCATATGTGCTTTTTACTTGTGCTATATATGCATGTATCTATAAAAATATCAAGCTAGATAATTCTGCAATTTCCTTTTTCACTCAAGATTGTTGGCAAGATCCACCCATGTTGATTTAATCTAGCTTAGACTTCTCAGCCTTGGCACCAGTGACATTTACATTTGGTGCCCAATAATTCTTTGTGTGGCAGGGGTGAGGGGCTGCCCTGTGCATCAGAGCAGCGTCCCTGGCCTCTGCCCACTAGATGCCAGTAACTCACCCTCCACTCCCCAGCTGTGACAAACAGAAATGTCTCCAGACATTGCCAGTTGTTCCTGGGACACAGACGAAATCTGGGGTGGGGTCGGGTAGCAGGGGAGAGCAGAAGGCAAAGTCATGCTAGTTCATTTGTTCTCACTGCTGTGTACTATTTTGTCACTTGAATGCACTACAATTTATTTTTCTATTCTGTTTTTTGGCCATGCCGTGGGGCTTGCAGGATCTTGGTTCCCCAACCAGGAATCGAACCCATGCCCCCTGCAGTGGAAGCACAGAGTCCAAACCACTGGACCACTAGGGAATTCCCTTTCCTATTCTCCTATTGATGGACTTTGAAGATTGTTCCAGGCTTTTTTTTTTTTCTCTCTGCTATTACAGATAATGCTGAGTGAAAAGTCCCCACACTCATTTCCTTGAGCCCATATGGGAAAGTTTTTCTAGAATAATTACCTAGAAGTAAAACACAGGGTCATAGGGATGTGTAGCTTCCACTTTTACTAAATCCTGCCAAACTGCTTCCAGTGTATGAAAGTTTTACAATTTTTGTGTAGTCAAAATCACGAGCCTTTCTCTTGTGGCTTCTGGGCTTTGTGACATGCTTCAAACGCCTTTCTCCATTTAAATCTTTGATTTGCCTGCAAGTGATTGTAGCTAAAGGGAGGAAAGGAGGAGGTGTCCAGTTGTTTCAACACCATTTATTGACGCAGATGACTGAATTATATGCATCTGTGTTTATAAAAGTTATATATCTTTACAGATATAGGAAATTTTTTAGGAGTTACACCAACCTGCCAACAGCTCTTATTTCCCGGTAGTGGGGTAATAGAGGTTACCTAGCTACATTCAAAAATTTTCAGCAATAAACATGTTTTACGTGTGTCGTGAAAGAATAATATGTAGTTAGAAAAAGTACAATGGTAGGTGCTTTGACACTAGTCAGCTTGGTGCAAGTTACGGAAACACGTGGAGTGGCTACCTGACTCCCATGGAGGCTGGGGAGAGGCTGGGTGGGGTGTGGAGCAGCGTAGGATTTGTCAGGGGAGAGAACAGCTTCCAGAGGGGGATACTCCCTACCACAAACACTTTGTCAGCAGCTATTATCAGATAGGCAATGCCTCTGTCACCAGGCAGAGCTGTGGCTTCGAGTTGGGTCACGTCTGAGCAATGGTGGGGCTGAAATGGGCCTTCGTGCACTGGCACAGACAATGACGTCACCTCACAACCGGCAACAGACGGCTGCGTCGGCTGCCCTGCAAGTGGAGCCAGCTGATCAGGTCACGGTAACACCCAGGAGGACACACAGGCCCAGGACTCCCACTAGAAAATCCCACTCCCTGTCTGCTGAGTGCCATGGAGGTGAAATCAAAGGTGCATCTGGCCCAGAAATGGCCACCAGCAAAAGACGCCCAGAGGTTCTGTTCTACGGTGCCAGGGAAATGGTACAGTCATTGTTTACGACTGTTCCCCCATTGGAACGTCAGCTGCAGGAGGGCAGGAATCTAACCTTTATTTTTTTCCCCATGTTCTCAGTGCCTGACACATCAAAGTTACCCAATAGCTCTTTGTGGAATGGCTGAATGAGGGTGCAAGGTACCCTAATGACTTCCAATTCCCCTTCTTTTTCCCTGATATTTTCACTTTAAAGTGGCAGATGGATGGGGAAACAAATTATCTAGATCATGGCCCTTAGCCATCTTCAATAATCTTTTGATTCTTGTTCCAATTCATTAAATTGCTGTGCATCCAACTTGAATTACACGGCAAGATGGAGCCAAGAGAATCAGAAACTAATTCTAACACTTGTCTCTTCTTAAACTGGGAACTTGCACATGGCAAGGTTTCTTAGGGCAGATAATCTTTACACACTTGGTTTCTTTCTTTGGATGGTCTTTGCTACTGCAGACTGTCGTTGTAAAAACAGGAAACAGGACAAGATGATTTGCAAGTGATTAAAAGATGCGTTATTCACTGACTCAGTCAATAAAGATGAGATGCCTACTGTGTGTCAGGTACCATGCTAGGTGATGGGGACACTGTAGTGCACAGGAGAGTTTGTGCCCTCAAGGACATACAGCCCTGAGCTAACTTTTATTGAGCACTTACTGTATACCAAGGGCTTTACATATCTTGACTCATTTAATCCTCACAATGAGGACTGTGAACCTGTGAGATAAGTTCAGAGAGAAAAATAATTTGCCCAAGATTATACCAATAGGAGATGGAGAGGCTGGGATTTGAACTCAGGCAGACTGGTTCCAGAGTCTGTGTCCTTAAGCTTCATGTTTTTTCTCTTGAGCAAGTGATACAGACACCAGGCAATGACAAAGCAATGTGACAAGTGCTACCACTGATCAATGTAGATGAGTACCAAAAAAAAAAAGCACACAGAAGCCACACCTAATCCAAGCTTGGGGATGCTCAGGGAAGATTTAGAGGGAGTGATAGGGAAAGTTGGCCCACAGGAGTGAGGCAGGAGAAGGCAGGGGGTCCTAGGCAGAGGGAATATCACGCACAAAGACCAGGAGACAGAGAAAGCAGTGTGCATTTAGAGCAGTGCCACAGAGAAGGAGAGGAAGTGACATGAAGCTACGGAGAGAGGCGCTGAAGAGAGGCTGAGGGAGGGAAGAAGGTAGCTGCTGTAGCCCTTCGTTGGCCTGCTTCTCTCCGGAGGGTGGAGGTGCGTTTCTATACCAGATGATAAGGAAGCAGTGGAGGGGGGCTGGGACATGGGTGAGGCCCAGCGTGTGCTGCACGAGATAAGGCACCAAGTGCCTATCCTACCCATTCTAGTCTTCTTAGTCTCTAATTGATTATATTGTAAGCAATATGACAAATGACACAAATATAATGCAGATTAATTGCAATAACTGCAAATCTTGCAAAAGAGTGGATTTGATGAACTTGACAAATAATGCTAGAAAACTGCTCAAATCTCAAGCAAAGCCACTGAAAAATGTGGATCTGGCAGACTCAGAGGATGACAATAAAGGGAGAGGTGATAAGGTGATCACCAAGGTGATCACTTATAAAAAAGGACAATGTGAATATCAAGAGATTGAGGTCCATAGGAAAACAAGAAGATCTCTTTTTTTTTTTTTTGCCACTGAGTGGCATGTGGAATCTTAGTTCCCCGACCAGTGATCGAACCTGTGCCCCCTACAGTGGGCACTCAGACTTTTAACCACTGGACCGCCAGGGAAGTCCCAGATCTCAAATAGTTTTGAAAAAATTCCCTCTATGATTATGCTGTAAAAATCAGGTGGAAAGAATATTGTAGGATACTAAACATGGTTTCACTCGAAAAACAAACACTTGATTCTTTCTTTGTTATAAGAATTTTTTTAAATTACAAGCTTTTATAATTTCATTCGGTTTTCATGATGAAAGTCCCCATTAGACTTCCTCTCTCCCCAAATCCCCACCATATACAATGAAATTCTGGTCCCCGTTTTAAGTGGATTCACTTTTAGGTGAGCTTTTTCTGGTGTCAACCCTTTCCCTGAGCTAAACAGGCCCTTTGCTCTCAGCAGCCTGGGAGGAAGGTTGTGTCACGGTGCCGATTCTGGTATGGGAAGGCAAAATATTTCCTACCATTGTCTGATCCTTACAGGGGCTGATGTATCACGTCACAACTGGGTCTCTTTTCTCTTACCTCCTTAAGAAGTCACTGAGGACAGAATGAAGACAAGAGCCTGTGCTTGGTTTGCCTTCTACCCCTGCCATCATTCCCAGCTGCCAGCCAGGGACTAGACAGCACAGGACAAAACCCCCAGCTGCACACTCTCAACATCCTCACAGGCTGGGCCTGGGACCCCTGTCAGTCGGCATTCCGGGGCCACTGAGGAAGGAAGCACACCAGCACAGGCCCTGAGAACAGCTGTGAGACCTCGTGACTCTTTAATCTTGTGATGCAATCCAGCAGTTTTGAAGAATATTGTTGTCAAGGGCCATATGACGAGTCATCAAATACATTTGCTCAAAAGTCTATAAACAATGTACACATACAACCTTCTGCCTACAATTTTAAAATAAAAGCATAACTTTCTAGAGGTAGTCTTGGAATGTCAAAGCTGAAAAGAACTCAAGCATATTTAAACAAACTTCATGTTTCAGATGAGGAATCTGAAATCCTAGGCCAGGGGTCGGCAAACTTTTTCTGTAAAGGGTCAGAGAGTAAATAGTTCAGACTGTAGGTCATATGGTCTCTGTCGTAACTATTCAACTCTGTTGTAGCACAAAAGCAGTCACAGACGATACGTAAACAACGTGTGGTTGTGTTCTGATTCAACATTTATTTATGGGCACTGAAATTTGAGTTTTACATTATTTTTCACATGCTACAAAAATACTGTTCTTCTTCTGACTTCAAGCATTTAAAAAGCTAAAAACCCCTTTTAGTGGGCTACACAAACAGGTGGGAGACTGGATTTGGTCCCTGGGCCATAGTATGCTGACCCCTGTCCTAGGCCACTCTGACACCCAAGTGTAGCCTGTAGTGTTATACCTTGTTTATTTGCTCTTTGCTTTGGCCATCCACATCAAAGACTCTGACCTGCTTAACCATAAAATGTATAAGCAAGGAGCTCTATAAATGTTTTCTACATTTTAGGAGTAATATTAAGGTCTGTCAGAAACATATGCCAGGCCACAGTTGCAAGACAACTGATAGAATGCTATATTGTGTATTAAATAAAATCAAGAGAAAAAATATAATAAATTTGAGAAACTCACTAAATTTGAAAAATAGGCTTTATTTTAACCAGTGGTATTGTATGACATCCTATATGGCATAAATGAATACAGCCAAGTTCATGAGTACAAATAAAATAGAATTTTCCCTCATTCTCTCTTTCGTTTTCTGTTCAGAGAAGTCAGGAGATGGGAGCATTATGCTCAGAAACCAAGGAGCTCTTCCACAGGCTCCAGCTGAGTCCAGGCTCCTGGCGCGTTCAGCCTCTTAACACGTATATGGTCTCATGTGCAAAGGCCTTTATGACAAAAATATTCAGAGCAGTATTTCTGTAGGAAATCACACTAGCATTTACAACAAAACAGGGCTGATAAAATTCATCCTGCTGTGGATCACGAGGATTTGAACTGCATATAAAGGAGATGAGGCCTCTGCGTTCATTTTCCTTTAAAGAGGGGGCGAATCCCGGGTGAGGTGTGATCACCGTCAGCTGCCTCCTTCCTTCTCGCTCCAGTTCACGTGGGGGTCCTACCCTGTCCCTCTGGAGTGCAGGTATCACTGCACTGTGACAGAGAAATGGAAACACCTTGGCCCCAGTACAAGATTCTGTCACACAGCCAACACCTGAAGTGGCTCTACGCTTTCTTCTTTCACAAAAGGTTTAAATATATGGGCCCTTATGTAGCACAAGATGCCTGAAATTCAGAAAATTATGAAAACAACTCTTCTCCACCCCTGAGGATATTTCATCTTTATAAAGTTGAAAATACAAAATATTAAAATAATTTGCCCTTTCTCCCCATCAAAAGGAATCATATTCTCAATGGATCCCTGCAATATAGAAAACTCTGAAACAAAATTTATTACTCCACAAACCGAGACCAAGAAGTCAATGTTAAGCTGCCAAGAAGACCCTTTTCCAAAGAAAGGTGGAAAAGACACCTCATTACTTTTTTTAAAAAAAATAACCATATTTAGACAAAGATAGCAAAAGGAGTTTCTGGCCTCATGAGCTTTTATTTTTCACTTTGATTTTCAGCATTTCTTAGCATTGGTTATTGGGAGTGAAGAGAATGACTTGTTCTCCAAAGTCTGAGATATTCCTGGGACAAGCCCTGATCTTTCCTGGTTGACAGCTCCCCCAAAATAGTCTGTTGAAAACCAGATGGCAAGAATGGAAATGCTATACATCCATCTGTTCCATTTCTTCATAGTTTTCACATCAAAAGCACCTGGAGTATCACTTGTGTTCAACACAAAATAGCACTGGGGGCTGAAGAGAGGATGACATCACTTGCCCATAGCATCAGCTGAGGTGACGTGGATTCTGAACTACCCACAAGGTCTTCACTGGCAAACTTGCCTGGCACCAGGGCCTCCGGAAGAGAAGAGGACGAGCAACCGTGCATGCTCAAATAGCAAGACGTGCAAAACACATCATCACTCTGCTAGGAATAAAGAGCACGCAGGAAGTACACTGAGAGCAAGAACCAGCTTCTGACTACTGGGGCCAGTACTTAAGAAACCTCTGCACTGAAGGTGGTGGGTATGCAGAGAAATGGCAACGACACCTGGGTGGGGGTGTGGGCGTGAGGGAGGAAAAGAGAGAAGCACATATACGCATGCTCACACATGGTGCCTCTGAAGGCTCCCTGGCCACTTCGGGTTCACAAGTGGCCGTCCAACAACCTGACTACTTGCCTGGCTCAGAACTTCATCCGCTGCACTCTCCTAACCAACTACACTTTCTTCTCTCCTTTTAAGGCACAGACATATTTATAATTTCAGGTACAGCTGCTGAGTTCTGAGAATCACACTGAGCAAGTTCATCACAGACTAGTGCACAGAAGCCGGTTGGTCCTTTTTGGCTGATGCATCGCTGAGCGACAGCTCCAGGTGTGAAGCAACCAGAAGGTGTGAGCCTTCTCTCTATGCCACCATGGGATGTGGTCAAGTCTAACCTCCACCGTCAAGGTGGGGCCACAGGAGAGGCCAAAATGGCAAAAGCATGACTGGGGTCTGGGATGTTTAATATTTTTCACTTTGCATTTAACAAACCCTACAAGATGGCAGCTCTTGCCCGCCTAGCTGACTCTCACGAACAACAGCAAGCAGAGGCTGCCACAGAGCATCTGTCACTCCACGTAAAGTCACTGTGATAGTTTGCTCATAATCTCTTACCCTCCACAAAGTCAGACACACATAACACACACACACACCCCTTCCACCATGGAGGAAATCTTTGCAACAAGAGGCACTTGAATGATATTTGGAGAGTTCCCATGAAAAGGCCTTCCCCTCACAGTGAAGTGGGATCAATGGAACAGAAACCAGATACTCAAGACTCCATCTCTTCTTGGTCAAGGGGTGGTGGCACAAAGCTGATGACTTCATCGTAGGTCAGGCCTAGAAATTGGGAAGGAAAAGTACGACGTGAGAGTTTAAACTATGCACTTTGCTGGCAAGCACCCTAACTTCTAAGCTCAAGATCCTTCCTCCCTGTTCAGGCCGCTGGTTCGATGGGCTACTTCAAATAATTGCCTCATTGCTTGTGTGTAATATCCTAATGGAACGTGTGATTACACAGAAGTTCAAGGATACATATAAAAGAACCATTTTTCTTGTTTCTTTCATCATCTAGTGCCTCCTCTTTAAAGCTCTGGAGAAGATGCTCAAGAGTAGCAAAGCAATCCCACACGCTACAGCAACAGATAATCCTGGCTTTTGGGATTTAACTCGAGTTCTGAATTTGTGTTTTATGGAGAGAATATAAGATTGGGCATGGGAGACCTGGGTTCCATTTCTGGCTGCATCCCTAACTATGTCTAAGGTAAGAGATATGATATAAACTCTCTTCGCCCCAATTCTATCACTTGTAAAAATTCCCTATTCCCTACTTAGCTCAGAGAGATGGTATAAATGCAGAAATTCTGAGAACCTCAAAGCTCTATGCAGACGTGAGGGGCTGTGCACAAAATCAGACCAGACAGAAGCATCTCAAAGGTCCAGAGTGTCGTCATCTACAACAGACAGTTTCCATCAGAGGAACATACTCATTCTGCA
Source organism: Monodon monoceros (assembly GCF_005190385.1). NCBI lineage: Eukaryota > Metazoa > Chordata > Mammalia > Artiodactyla > Monodontidae > Monodon > Monodon monoceros. The sequence continues at coordinate 38,136,499 of NW_021703780.1, forward strand.
TTAGAGACCCTCATTACAAGTTTTAACGAGTTGGATATAACCAGAAAAAATTCCACCACCACCCCCACACAGCTTTTGGATAGTGGTTCACTTAGGAAAGATTTTTAAATCTAAGTTCTCAAGCTAGATGCTATGACTTACTTTTCCATTCATCTATAAGGAGGTCCCTGCTTTCGAAAGACTGATCGTAAGGATCAGCCACTGGTTCATCGTCAGGATCATGGTACTGGGCAAAGTAGGCATGTGCAAGGGCTTGCGCTGCTGTAATTCTCTTATCTGAGTCCAATACAAGCATCTTCTCCAGCAAGTCGACAGCTATCAGTGCCACAGATTGGAAGGAAAAAAGAAGAGTTTTTAACACGTTACCAAAAATTTATGCCTTATTAAGTAAACACACAGTTTTGACCCTTCATACCCAAACAAAGAATTCTCCAAAGTATCTGATCTAGGATATATTACTCCTTTCCTCCTTTAAACATATACATGTGTGTGCATGCTTACATGCGTGTATGGATGTGGGTGGATTTTGTATTTTTTAAGAATATATTACTGGGACTTCCATGGTGGCACAGTGGTTAAGAATCCACCTGCCACTGCAGGGGACATGGGTTCGAGCCCTGGTCCAGGAAGACCCCACATGCCACGGAGCAACTAAGCCCATGCACCAAAACTACTGAGCCTGTGCTCTAGAGCCCTCGAGCCACAACTACTGAAGCCCACGTGCCTAGATCCCGTTCTCCGCAACAAGAGAAGCCACTGCAATGAGAAGCCTGCACGCTGCAATTAGAGAAAGCCCACGTGTGGCAATGAAGACCCAGTGCAGCCAAAAATAAATAAATAAATAAATAAATAAATAAATACCCCCCCCCCAAAACTAGAGAATGTATTAGTAAAGAAGAATTTTAAAAAGTAACAGACTGTGTTTGAACAAGCTTCTGTGGAATGTCAGTGTCAAACTGCTACCACTATGGTCAAAATGTCAGAATGAAAGTCCATAACTAAAGTAATCTACAAGAGATAAGTAGGGCTGGTTTCTTACTGTTTTGTCCCTTCTGTTTATTTACATAAGGCAAGTGAATATTCATCTAATGGATCTAATGAACAAATTGAGGATTTTTTATGGGTGTGTGGATGAGACGTGGTATTTGGATAAAATCATTATGAGCAATTTCAGTATACAAAATAATAGGACAGTGAATAGTCATATGCCCACCACCAACAATTAACCTTCTGTATTTCTTTATCTATATATACATATATTTTTTGCCAAACCATTTAAAAATAAAATTAGAGACGTGAAGCTTTACCTCTAAATATTTCAGCATACAGATAGCTTCCTACACAATCATAAAACTGTTATAACATATGACAAATATATAATTCCCAAATATCATCTAAAATCCAGTACATGTTAAAATTTCAATTACCCTAAAGTTGTTTTTTATACCTAGTTTGTTCAAACCAGGATCCAATTAAGGGCCATGCAATGCATTAGATTGAGTTTCCTTAGTCTGGAAATAATCCCCCCACTTCTAAACCGTATTTTTTCCTAACTTTGACCTGAAAATACCCACCCCCAGTTATCTTGTGCTATCTTGTACTTACACCCTTGTTTTCCTCTATTCCCTGTATTTCATGAACCCTGTTAGATCTGAAAATTTGGTAAGAATTGGGTTATAAATATTTTTGGAAAGAATATTTCATAGGTGATGTACTTAATGGTACATTAAAGCCATTTGTCCCATTAATAATGATGCTAAAATTTGATCACCGGGTTAAAATGTTTCTTTTTTGCCCCAAGAAAGTACCCAGTGGGACACACCAGGTAAATATCAGTTTCTTTCACTTACAGCTTTCAGCATCCATTGATTTTTCCTTCCCAGCAACTAATTCATTAGGGGGTCACAAAACAGTGGGGGTTTTTTTTGTTTGTTTGTTTTCTAATTCTTACAAATGAGGATGTTTTGAGTTTCAGAATGGTGGTACTTGGGAGGACAAATAGTGACATTTCGACAGTTATCACTTTGGTGTAACAAAGGCATTTGAGGCTTTGCAAATTATCGATGTCTCCTTAAACGTGGAAGCGGGCAGGGATGGGTAGTGAAAGGGAGGACTGTTTCCTGAAGACATCCATGCTGCATACACTGGAGGATGTAAAAGACCCCTGTCCTGCAGCCTCAATTCCAGAGTAATCCAAAGGAGAAATGTGGGTTTCAGAGGACTACAGGAACAAAGTGAATATTTATGTGTCAGGTTCATAAGTTTACACTTTAAAGCATTGGGAAAATTGCCTAGATATATATTTCTTCTTCTCTACTTAGAAAGAATAACCTTATCAGGTGTTGTTTGGGTCATATGATGAGTCTTTGCCACCCCCAGGGTAGAAAGAACCATATCCTTATAGCCAATACCTTGATTAAAAAATAAGATCAAGGTTAAGATAAAGATTCCTCTAAGATCTTGACAGATACAAATACACACACTCCATCAAAGGGCAATTTAAGTTTTACTTCATGTTTTGAGGATAATGGTGAAACGTGAAGTCAGTAATGGACAAAATAGAGCTGTCAATATTTACACTGTTAGTATATTCCTTCTCGGTTAACATGCTGGGCACAAGTTCCTGGTCAGTAACACCATGTTCTGCCTGCAAGAAGAGACTCTATATGACATCACTGGGCAGTGGACTGATAGGTCTGTTTAAATTTTGAGAACTGCAGGGCTGAGCAGCAGATGGCTCAAAGCCTCCTTCAACTCACTAGCAGCCTGCAGTACTAAGTGGTATCCAGTTCTTTTGAATGCTTAAATGTCATGATTCCAGAGAAGGGGACACCTATCAGGATAGATGTGACCCAAATAAGCTGCTGGGACACACACATATTCCCCCTTCCCTGGAAAAATGAATTAACAAATCTCTTTGAGTCAGCCATCAGGAAGTCAAACAGCAAGCATTGCCATGTCAAAACGTGAGCTGATATGATGAAAAAACTCATAACAGAATGACAGACAGGGAAGCGACCAGCATACAACATAATTTCCCAACATCCTACAGTACTTATGACTCAAAGAGAGCTTCTCACAGACCCTTGAACTAGATAACACAGTATAAACAAATCATACAAAGCCAACCACAGCATACCAGGGCAGATGCAAACCCAAGCCAACCCCGGCAGAGTTCTGTATACCCGATGAGTTTGTGGATTTATTCTTCGATGTGAGAGTGATCCAGCTGAGATCTGACATACTCTCCGTCTCAAAGGCCGACATGGACTCATCTATAGCTGCCTAACACTCGAAAGAGTGCAAGCATCTCTGCTATTGTAAGAATTATCACAGTAACACTGAACTGCTCTCAAACAATCACCGTGGATGAAGTATTTAAAAAAGTAAAGCCACTTAACCTTCACTCCAACTTCTAAAGAGGCTGTCATGGGTGTCACCTCTCAGAAGGATAAAACTAAACCTGAAGCCCGGTTGCTGGGACCCTTAAGCAGAGGGATGACCAAAACTGAGATTTAAAAACATACTACTAAGGGACTTCCCTGGTGGCGCAGTGGTTAAGAAGAATCCGCCTGCCAATGCAGGGGACACGGGTTCAAGCCCTGGCCCGGGAAGATCCCACATGCCACGGAGCAACTAAGCCCACGCGCCACAACTACTGAGCCTGTGTTCTAGAGCCCGCGAGCTGCTACTACTGAGCCCGTGCGCCACAACTACTGAAGCCTGCGCGCCTAGAGCCCGTGCTCTGCAACAAGAGAAGCCACCACAATGAGAAGCCCATGCACCACAACAAAGAGTAGCCCCCGCTCGCCAAAACTAGAGAAAGCAAGCACGCAGCAACGAAGACCCAACACAGCCAAAAATAAATAAATAAATAAAATTTAAAAACAACAACAACCAAGAAACATACTACTAAGATACAATCTTCAGAAAAGTAAGAAGGTTGATTGTACTATTATCACAGCATTGCTCCCCTCCTGTCATAGAGAGGTCCTGGTCTGATTTTTCTGTGTCTGTCATTAAATAGCACTGTCCTCTGTCTTCTCCTAGTGTCAGGGAATTAGAGCCTCAGGCAATAACACTTTGGGGGGCCAAAAAAAGTAGATATCAGCCCCCGGTTTTAAGGAACAAAGCAACTCTTTTTTTTTAGCCAAGGCAGTACACATCCTGCAGCTGCCACTGTTACGTCCCTTTGCCAAAGATCCTGGAAGTGATGGTGGCAGGAAGGAATATGGAGCCATTCCTTAAAGTCTGGGGTGGCAAATTAGCTTCGCAAAGAGAGAATGGTTAAGTCTCTAAGGGCAAAAGAAGAAGAGGGGGAGGGAAAAGTACCTGAGGATGATGGGACCTGTAGGTAGAGCAGGGCACACTGCAGTGAGCGCCTGGGTGGGTCTACTAACCACCATCTGTGCTTCGGTTGTTTTCTCCCTCAGTGAGGGACACCGCAGAACAACAGCAGTGGGCTTCCCTGGTGGTGCAGTGGTTAAGAATCCGCCTGCCAATGCAGGGGACACGGGTTCGAGCCCTGGTCCGGGAAGATTCCACATGCCGCGGAGCAACTAAGCCCATGCGCCACAACTACTGAGCCCACGTGCCACAACTACTGAGGCTGCATGCCACAACTACTGAAGCCTGCGGGCCTAGAGCTCATGCTCCACAACAAGAGAGGCCATCGCAACGAGAAGCCTGCACTCTGCAACGAAGAGCAGCCCCTGCTCGCTGCAACTGGAGAAAGCCCGCGTACAGCAACGAAGACCCAACGCAGCCAAAATAAATTAAATAAATAAATACATAAATAAATCTATTAAAAAAAAAAAAACCCCAACAGCAGTGGTGAACGACTCACAGGCTTTTCTCTGTTCCTCTTTCTTCCTGTATCCCTCAATCTGTTCTCCTAGCGTTCCCATTATTTCCTCTCCTTTCCTCACTGTCCCAGCCTATTTCCCCATTCAAATTCTGTGATCATATAAATATATAAGCATGTCATGAGACTGAAAAAAAAAACCTGATAATACAAACACGGATAATAAATGGCATTATTTACCTCCTTCCAAGATTTAATTAATGGTATGATATTTAGTCAAAAGGAAAAACTCTTCTTCAAATACTTAACTTATGTCATAACCAATACTGAATATATTGATATTGAATCCATTAGATGAGGATATGGTCAACTTACCCAAGGGATTGGCACCAATAAATACATTTGCAAAGTTCATCTTTGGCATCTGGGTCAAAGACTGAATGTAGTTTCTTGCCTGTAAAACAGAGGGTTTTCAAAATGGCTTTGTTCAGTATTGTTGCTGCTCTCCAAGAGTCTGGGTCCTGTCAAAGAACGAGTGTTAAATGACAGGGTCTGCTAGCTTCAATGTTTATGAATATCACTGACATTCTTTAAATACTTCTCTCTTACTGCCAACCTAACCTCCTTATTTACGACCAGCACCTTTATTTACTCCTGCTATCACTCACAGTTAAATTTCAAGTGAACAAAAATGCGAACCAATTAAGTCCCCTTTCATTAGCATTCTGGTCACAGGATCAGAAGTTTAAAAAGATATCTAAGGGCTTCCCTGGTGGCGCAGTGGTTGTGAGTCCGCCTGCCGATGCAGGGGACGCTGGTTCGTGACCCGGTCCGGGAAGATCCCACATGCCGTGGAGCGGCTGGGCCCGTGAGCCATGGTCGCTGAGCCTGCGCGTCCGGAGCCTGTGCTCCGCAACGGGAGAGGCCACAGCAGTGAGAGGCCCGCGTACCACACACACACACAAAAAGATATCAAAGAAGTAGACCTTTCTGAGACAGCCTTCCTAAAATAGCTGCAGTTGGCATAGGGACTGGTTTCCCCAAAGAAAGTCTAGGATCAACTGTCTTTTGATGGTGCTGATCTCAGCAGGTACTCTTAGTATATGAAAAGGATATCAGTATTAAGCCTTGCTAACAAAATATTCATGGTGACAAGAAAGTAACCATAAGCGTTATATATATTATTCTAGGAGGTTCAAACACATTTTAAAAATACTAAACCAATTTAATAAGAGTAATAAAGAATAGTGGATAAGTTACACAGCCTAGGCAGAAATCCTTCCCCTACCACCTATAAGATACATCTTCTTGGGCAAGTCTTAACTAGCATATCAATTACCTCATCTGTAAAATATTAGTATTACTATTAGATATTAGTATTTGGCTTGCCTATACCATATGGTTATTGTGATACTCAAGCAAGATAAAACTCATGAGAGCTTCCAACTAAAATTTTGACACACAAAAATTTATATACCAATATAGGTTTTATAAGTTTGATCCTTGGGGTGGGACAGGCCTGAGTTTGAATCTTGACTTTACCACTTTGGGTAAATTACTTATTCTCTTTTAAGTCTTTAGTTCTTCATCTATAAAACAGGGTTAATAACAGTGCCTACCTCACAGGGCTGGAGTGAGGACTACCGATAACAAAGCAGTACCTCCTTAGCGTGGTACTTGGTTCAGAGGGAGAGCTCAAATTAAACATTAGCTGCTATCACTGTTGCCTTTAGAAAGGAAAGCCTGACAATTTCTGGACTTCATTCTAAGGAACTTAAGGTGCTAATACATACTTTCAAGGACTGACAGCTCTAATCAAGGCAAAGCCAAACACTGGTCTTGAGAATAATCATATAAACACAAATGTAACTCATAAATGTGTGCTTCAGATATTAGGTATTAAAATAAGTTTATGACCTTCCCTGTTTCAAAGAATAAATCCCACTATCAGTCCATCTGAGTAGCTGAGGTAAAACTTCTTTAAAGGTATGCATTATAGTTATGTATGTACGTATATACACACACATACAAGGTTAGAAAAAGTTCTAGCTGCTAGGGCAACTTCACCTTTTTAAAATTTATATATATATATAAATTATATCTGTAATATTAATACATATAATACAATATTATGTTATTTTCAGGTATATAACAGTGATTCAAATTTTTATAGATTATATTCCATTTAGAGTTATTTATAAAATATTGGCTATATTTCCTGTGCTGTATAACCTATCCTTGTAGCTTATTTATTTTATACATAGTAGTTTTGTACCTCTTAATAACTTCATATTCTTAGTCATTGTATGCAGAGCAAGCAGGAGAGGCCCACTTTCAAAAGCAGCTGAGAATCTTTCTGATTTGAAAAGAAAGCTCTAGGAATCGAATTATCGACATGCCTGTTATCCCTTCCTACTTGAGCATGTAGATAAAAGAATGAAGGGAAAACAGAGTTAAGAGACCCGTCTCATGCAGAGAACAATCTTCCCTATAATAAGCTAAACAAAAAGACTACCTGAATAAAGCTGTGTTGCCAACCTGATTCCCAAAAAGATTAAGGGCACCTTAGAAAGAAGTGCCCCAATCATCTCTGATGATAAAACCAGAGTTAGATTAAGTAGCATTGGTAAAAAAGGCACCTAACCCTATCTAAGTGTTCAAATTTATTTTATATTATTTGCATATCTTCTTTTAAATATAGTCCTTACTAGCATTAGACATTTTTTAGGTTTGTTTGTTTTTTCTTTTTAAATGAAGACTCTTCTTTTGGTCATTAAAAAAATGGATGAATAGGAAAGGATGTTAATGGCCTTCAGTTAATACACCTCCAGCTGAAAATCATTTGGTGGTAGCATACCCTGACTGTAGGCATAGAATCCTAGGAAAACACGAACTTCCTCTTGAGCACTCAATTCATAAAACTCAAATATAAAAGTAACATCATTTTCTAAGTACAAGCCTGTAAATTATATTCTCAGTTCATAGGATTGGGCGACGTTTTCTCCCAAATGTCAACATTCTGTTATAGCACATAGGCAGTCTTTGCCTTAGTAGCCCTCAAGGCACATGCAAGCATTCAGTGACATTGAAAACTGTGTTGGTTATACAGTGGCAATAAAATGAGAATGTGGCCCTCTGAATGAGATATCCCTGCACCGTCTATTTGTCCTCACCTCATGGCTTGGCATCCTGTTAATGAGATAAGCAGGGGGAGTCCCCGTCAGACGCATAATCTGCTGAAGCTGGTTAATATCTTAGATGCCTAGTCAAGGGCATTGTTAAGCATACAATGCGAGAAATAACTTTCAACTCAAGTTTTAAAAAAGGCCAAAAAGCCACCCCCAAACAAACAAACAGCCTACTTCCACCCACCCCGCCCACCCCAGGCCAGAGCCCAAGGCTGCATGTGAAATCATGCTTCTGTGAATGGCATGAGTTAGTAGGCATGTGGCCAGTGACCGGCCATGTGGAGAAGAAAAGCTTTCTTTTGGTTTTAGCATCATCTTTAACATTAAATATTTAGGCTCCCTGGAAAGAGACTGCCCCTTGGATCCAGGATGCCAGCCAGAGAACTGTTTTCAAGTACTGACGGCCAAAACGTGTTTGCTTGTGGGGTAAGTAGAGAGGATTCAGAAAAGTTTGACTCAACTTTGGATATAATAAAATGTCCAATATATCCATTTAAGGTAGAGGTTAAATTTTTGTGGCACAGGTTCAGGTGATTCTCCAAAATACCACCCCTCCTAAGGTAAGACCAAGGTGGTATGTGGGTTGATAAGCAGTGCCAAGTTTCAAAGACAGTAGTTAGTGATACATTTAAAATACATGCCACAAACACACAATGGTAAGTGACGGGGAGATGGGGGGGAAGTTAGAAGCTAACGGCAGAGACAAAACAGAAGTCACAAGCTGCTGACAGCATTACAGCATGCCACAATGATTTCTCCCACAAGTCTCTTTAACAGGTGAACAGACTGACTTTTGCTTAAAAACATCCTGGAGGAAGTTGGCAAAACACTCTGCAAGTATCTGACAAAGGCAGAACTATGAGGCCTTCCAAATGTATGCGCACGTAGGTAAGTTGTACTCTAAACTTCTCTCATTTAGCTGTCCCATCAATTTTAACACAAACATTACAAGAATTGTTAGTTTATCATGTGTTGCTTATTAAAGTAGAGTGATGGGATTTTTAAAATCAACACAATTCAATAAAAGCCTTTTCATATTCCCTTTGCTGTTATCTATTTATTCACTCCTTCTGTTGTAGCATAATTTTCAATAAGTACCTGAATCAAATAATTTCACTTCTTTGTGGCTTCTCTCAATGATTTTTCCACTTTAGCTCATCCTCTGAACTCAGATTCCCTAGTGGTCAGATTACTACAAACACATGTTCAAGGCTGGCTATTAGGAAAGAGCTGGGGCCATGAGCTCCACCCTGCCAGTTCATTCTCCCTGGCCCAAAGACAGAAGCCAGCAAATTCAAAAGGTGGTATGAAGTTCTTTTAACATTCTCAATAAAGTTTAGATTTACCTCTAAATAAATTACATAACAAACTACTTTGCATGCCAAGAGAAAGAACAAAAGGGGGTCAAAAGTAAACCAGCAATAGGAATACCAGCTGGGTTTTAAATGTTAAAATCCTGTCACCCTTCTCTTCTTTCTTGTGAACAATAACTTGGCCTGCACATTTTCTGTTTTTTTTTTTTTTTTGTCTCCTTTAGTCAAATAGGTTATTGTATCCCCTTTTTGTCTGGAAGTTAGGAAGAAAATATTTCCAGAGAAAAATGTGAGAGTGAGTCAGTGAAAGGGCTTTTGCTTTCTTAATATGATTTTTTTTTTGTCCTTTCACTGATTACTATAGGTAGTGGGTCACCAACAAAAAAAATTCCCTCTCCTTACATCCATCGTGACCCATGTATCCCCTTTCTCATGGCACATGCTAACTTGTTCTCAGTCAGCCCATCTATTACTGCACTCTCTTACTCAGAATGTCCTATTATTTATTGACTGAATTCCATCAATCAATAAATAATGGCATCACTTCTTCACTACTTTTCAGGAGTAACGAAAATAGCTATGGCTTTCTGTTTACTACATTCCTCCACTAATGAATTTTTCTTTTCACTTTGAAAAGCTTTAAACCATTTTATTCACCTGGCTTTGTTATTTATGCATCATGTGTTCCACAAATCATGTGCTTCTAAGATAAACTAGTACTTGAGCAGTATCACTAACAGCAAATTAATCTTGTCTACCCTTTTCAATGTTTAAATTACTTTTATGCACTAGTCGTAACTATGCAGGAGAAAAAAACACCATTTTCTTATTTCTATACTCAATACAATATTACTTAAGTTCTGTATTCTGATACTCAATTTTATTATGCCCAACTCTATACCAGAGCTGTTGAAATGTATGATGTGCCCTATATCAGATAAGATAAAGACATTTCATTATTAGGTCAGGCACTTAGTGTTGTTTCTTTCTTAAAAAAAAAAAGATGGATTAATGACAGGTAAACATGATCATTTTACCCACACTTTTTCTTTTAGAAATTCTTGCGACTAACAGCACATACCTATAGGGCAGATGGCTGAGGGTGGGCGAGAAGACTGAGAAAGAGCTGCTAGTGGCCACCCCCAGACAGGGAATGCATTTGCTATCTCAGTCTCATGAGCACTATTCATTAATAAACGGAGTTCCTCCCCAACCCCATTCCCTTGCCCCATGTCCTCTCTATTAGCCAATCTTTCTAAGCAAATGCATTTAAGACAAAAAAGCACCATCCTCTCTAAACATCATCCCATATCTTTGATTCACTCCAACCCACCTTTCTGCATTTCATAAAGCAAAAGGAAACACTCCTTCAGGCTGACACTGTGGTTGATAACTCTGACAATGACTTTCAAAACAGTGTGCAATCGTGAGATTAAAGTTTAGAACACATTATCAGAACATCTGGGATGTATGCTCAGCTCTGTCAAGTGACTCAGTGCGTGACTTGGGCAAGTCACAGTCTTTCTGTGCTTTTGCTTCCTCATCTTAAATGAAACAAATTAAAAGCCTGCCTCTGGCTACCCAGCAGTCTTTCCAATTGGGCAAAGGGACCCCTTCAGTCAGAAACGCTGGGAGAAGAATCCAGAAAGGCACAACTGGAACTTGGCTCCACAGCTCTTTTTCCCTTTTATCCAACTGCCTGGCAGCAGACAGAAGGGAAAGGGGAGAAAGACTGGGCTTTCATGATTTCTCTCACGCCTCTGGCCCAAGAAAATGACCAACGCAGGAAATGAGAGCCAAAGTAAGCCAGAGTCATATTCCCATGGCTTCTCTCTAAATGCCTGCTTAGAAGCAGGAAGGCATTAGCTCCAAAGCTTTTTCTCAGGTTACTCAAACTTGTAATTACAAAGGCAGGCTGTGGGAGAAGGATTTACAACCCTACTCCTGTGTATCTGAGGTGTCAGGAGTGGGGCTGTTACCTCTGATGGTCTGGAGACTGGGTAGAGAGGGACCCCTGTAGGGGACAGACACCTTACACAAGATGTGCGAATTGTCTATCCTAAAATAATAAAAAGAAAGTAACTTCTGGAAAAGGGCAAGAGAATGGAGATAATGCACATTTCATTCTTTTAGTGATAAAGCTAGACTAATACATAGTGAAGCTCATGCTCTGAGGATAAACACTAACCAAAAAGTGAAAGGAGCCCTTGAGTATATGTGAAACTGAGAAAGATGAAGTCAGGGCTGGAGAGTGGAGACAACAAATTTTCCATTAATCTCTTGGAATGAACTAGAATCTCAAATCTCATTTACTGGCATACTACTGCCCAATACAAGCTCCTATGCTCTAGTATTACATACCCAGATAGAGAGAAAACAAAACACACCCATGCATGTGAGCAGGCAGGTACACACAGACACACACACACATACCCTTCATCTTGGAAGTCAGCACACAAAGGGCATATGTGCTTACAAACATACCCGGGTCAAAGTACAGACTGACAGAAGGGAAGTGGCAGAGGCTCCCAACAGGGCAGATTATTACAATCAAAGCAACAACTCACAGACTCTGAGGAGATTTTCTTCAAAAGCTCAGCCCCTGGGGTTCCAACGAGTCTTAAAATGAGCTTCAACTGATCAATATCTAATGGTGGACTATAAAGGAAAATGTTGGGACAAAATAAAAATGAAAAACAAACAACAAACAAAACAAAACAAAATACCCCAATAACAAAAATTAAAAACCCCAAACCAAGCCAAAATGGTGAATTCATCTAGGTCAAGCCTTCTGTAGGATGGTCACTTCAAGTAGAACATGCTCCTCCTGTACAAAGATTCAAAATGCGACCACACACATATCCAACTTATATTCATTTTATGCTTCTGTCAACATCCCCTATCAGTAAAGTGAAGCGACTATAGCTGGGTACTTAGATGCCAAAGACAGCATGTGAAAACACAAAAGCATCACTCAGTCCATATGCTCAGCCCACACCTACCTCCTTACCTTCCACCAAAGCACCAGTAGCCAGTCAAGCAAAGAGCACCGGTCAGCAGAAGGCCACAGAGAAGAAAGAAGCAGAGAGCATAGCAGCTAGGGATGTACAAGCCTACCTGTGAATATTCCCCTAAGGCTTGATCTAAGGAGCCTGTAATACGACAGGGGCCTGGGAACCTCCCGGGGCCTAACCACTTGAGATGTCCTCCAGAAAACCTCTCTGTCCACACTGACTATGGTAAGCAGAGAAGCATTTGTGAGCGACAGTCAGCCAGCAGAGGGCCCCACCACCTCACTGCATCTGCACAGCCTTCGGGAGCGCCATAACATAGAGCATATGAGGCTTCAACTTTATAAATGCATTAACAAACCTCACGCATCCCCAGAGCTCTAAATAATAGGCCACAAGGCCCAGACCTTTATTGTGGCAGCCAACTCTTCTGTGCATATTCACTATGTATGTACATGCATTGACCAGAAGACAGAAACTTTCCATTTGTTCTTACTGCTTTTAGCCTTGCCTAAAAAGCTAAAAGGAGAGAAAAAAAATCTTATAAAATAGCTTTCAATATTCTCTATGAAAATTTGAATAGCTTATCCATGTCTATATTGACATTCAGAGGGAAAAGGAGGAGAGGATGACTATCTTCTGATTCCTGTCAAAAAAAACCCTGTCAGGTTTTTTGCATGATTAGATCCTTCTCAACTTCAGGTGTCGGCTTGAACTTTACCTCCTGAGAGAGACTTCCCCCAACACTCTATGGAAGAAGCACTGCCCTCCCTGTTATTCTCCACCTCAGCACAGCGCTTGATAACGTCACAGTGCTCATCACAATCTATAATTGCTTAGTTTGCTTATTGTCTGTCACCTCTACTGATCTATGAGGAGAGGGGCTGCTCTGCCTGTTCACCACTTATCCCCAGTGCTTAGCCTAACATGTGCTACGTGGTGGGCACTCAAAATATTTAAGGAGGTACGGCAGGATGGAGAGGAGAGAGAATGCAAGAAACTATTTCTGTTTATGATTATACATATGAAGGCAGTACAGTGTAACTTAAAAATAATGGCCTCTGCAAGCCAGAGTTGCCTGAGTTACAGGAATTGGTTACGCAATAATATCCTGCCCCATTCTTTTTTTTTCTCCAGATATGGAATTGGCTTAAACACAACAAAATTCTAGACAGGAGTCAGCAAACCCCAATCTGCTGTCTGTTTTGAAAATAAAGTTGTACTGGAACACAGCCATGCTCATTGTTTATGTATTGTCTATGGCTGCTTTCAACTTACACAGCAGAATTGAGTGGTTACAACAGAAACCGTATGGTTCCCAAAGCCTAAAATATTTACTATGTGGCCCTTTAAGAAAAGGTTTGCAGAACCCCATCGTAGACTCAAACAATTTATGTTCTATACAAAATAAATTAAAAGCAAGTCCCCTCACAGAAGTTACTTCTGAATTAAGAATAGTAGAGAATAACACTGTAAATCAACTATACTCCAATATAAAATAAAAATTTAGGGCTTCCCTGGTGGCGCAGTGGTTGAGAGTCCGCCTGCCGATGCAGGGGACGCGGGTTCGTGCCCCGGTCCGGGAAGATCCCACGTGCCGTGGAGCGGCTGGGCCCGTGAGCCATGGCCGCTGGGCCTGCGCGTCCGGAGCCTGTGCTCCGCAGTGGGAGGGGCCGCAGCAGTGAGAGGCCCGTGTACCGCAAAAAAAAAAAAAAAATTTAAAAAAGAATAGTAGAAAATTTTGTCCTCTGCAAATGGCAAAAATCAATGTGTTCTGGAGGCTAAAATTTCAATACTGATTTCTTAATTCAAGGTGTTGTCAAGAAAACAATTTTAAAGCATACATTAATGGGGACGGAGCAAGCAGTGGGGACAGATACCATCTTGCTCTAAAATAATCAAATTAACTGTATTACAACAGAATTTAGTATAGGATCCTCTTTGCTCATTTGAAATGATTCAGTTTACAAAAATTTAGTTCCCTCACATTCTTAAGGAACAAATTTAACAGGGTAGCTATCGCACAAGATAAAGTATATCACATATGAGAAGAAAACTGGACTACTTGAATTCTCAAACAGGTAGTTTTACAAAAAATGCATCAAAATTGATCTCTAGAAATAATACTAGTGAGATTGACACTCTTATATAAAAGACTTCTGACTAATGAAAATGAGAATAAAGTTTTATACTCCCTCTGAAGAAGACTCTGGGCAGTTTCTCAAGTGTCTTAACTTCACCCCAACATAACCTGAAAAGTATGCCACTTCCACTGGTCACAGTGGTTATGACAACAATGACTTGGGGGACCCCATGTCATTCTCCTGCCTCAGCCAGTATGAAACAACCTCAGGCCTGAGGAATAAAGCTTCAATTCCTCAGCCTCAAATTCACGGCCTTCCCTGATTGTGGCATCAAGACTCTTTTCTGACTCTCCCTCAAACTATTATTCCTTAATGCACTCAATGCTTCAACTCACACCAAATATTCCAGGCACTTTTAAGCTTCCAACTTCTTATTTCTCCAAGTCATAAAGAGGAATACCCTCCATCCTCCCCTCCTACCAAACCTTTTCTTTCCCTATTTACTCTTCAAAGTCCTGCTCAAACAAGAACTCTGCCATGAAGTCTTCCTGGACATCCTGAGTTTGAATTAATTTCTGCTTCTTCTCAGTAACTTATTTATACCTCTATTATAGTATTCTTATCACTACACCTTGTTTTATAAGCAGAAAGCAGACATTTATTCAAGTGACTCCTACGCTCACTTTCTGCTGAGTATGATCATTCTGGTTTGGAGGACAGGTACCATCTTACCTCCAGCACTTTCCACTGAGTAGCTCAATAAATATTAACTTGAAAAGACTTCCTGTAATATGCTTTCCAACTCAGCTCCACCCCTCTGTCTTGCCCTGAGAAATCTAGAATGACCATACTCTAATGGAAAGTCTATATACAAAAAAGAAGTCAAGAAAAGTTGCTTCATTTCATATGCAAACGCCCCATCTGAAGTGTTTACACCATAAAGAGTATACAAATACAGTGCAATGAGTGTGTAAGGGGTATGGACAAAGAGCTGGTACAGCATGACAGCCAATACTTAGGAGATTAGTAAACACACAATGCAAGATAAAAATCTACTTAGTAGCTAAAAGCACTTGCATGAAGGAAGTCAAAGCATGCAAACCTCATAGGAAATCACCATAGGTTCTCCAAGAGCTGGCAAATCCATTGAAATACAGGTCAGTCTTCCAATAATACCAGCTACTGTAAGGCCACTACAATTTGTCCAGGCAGTTAAGGCCAGAAGGAGCTTCAAGTAGCTATATAAGCAGAGCAAAGCAAAATTTACCACATTATGACAATTATTTCCACAGCAAGCCATCCTTCTTAACAGGTTTAACCCATTTTTCCCTAGATAGCAGATATTTTTACTGTTAGTCAAAAATGTGTTTTAATTGTAATAATCACAATGTCAAAATTTAAATCATAAATCTCCTGATTTTTCCTAAAACAACTTAGGCTTAAGGTTACTCTTTAGACTAGGTCCTCTGTAACAAAAGTAAAAGGTGGCCAGAATGAAAAGGCAAGGAAAAAAAACTTAAGGGTAATGGGGTATTTAGAGGGAAAGTAAAAGAGGGATATTCTATTCACTTCTAAGTGTTCTAGGCAACTCCTAGGAAACCTCTGCAGGCTGGAGAGTTGAAGATGAATAAGAGGACCATTTGCAGAACCTACATGTGACTTCTGCTGCTTATGAGCTGCAGTTTTCAAAAAAAAAAAATCCATATGAGGCAAAGCTGGAACAAAGACCTGTGGAAATTCCCTGGTGACAGACAGGTGGACTAGAATGGGACTTAGCTTACTTCCTTCTCTTCTTGGTCATCAAAATAGGCATTTTCACTGTCATACAAGGAAAAATTTTTAAGGTACTTTAGATTTGTGGACAAGCCTGAGAGTTCTAGCCTTTTCAAATGGGGAAATACATTCTTAAGTTAGAGAAGAAAAGGCAAATAACCTAATAAAATATTTTTCTTCTTCAACATTTATTAGGACACTTGCTTTTAGTGTCTGAAGTACAACTGTTTTTTTAAAATGAGAGACTGTTTGAAACCAATGTCTGAAAGAAAGGGGTAGATGTGACAGGAAGGGGTATACCAGAAGTTTTAACTCTACTGGCAATGTTTTATCTCATAATCTGGGTCATATAAACATAGGTGTTCATTTACTATTCCTTGTCTTTTTGTATGTGTGAAGTAGTTCATAAAATGTTTGAAAAAAATCAAAAGAAGAAATAAGGAGCCAGTAAACACTAATAAAAGTCATATAAAGTAGGGCAGCAAGCTGATGGCAGGAGCCTCATTATCTTCTAGTTAATGTCGAAGTTAATGATAATGTCTAGTTAATGTCTAGTTACCATTTCTATTAAAATGAAAGAAGGAAAGAAAAGTTTTACACATGAACAAAATTCATTTGATTACCTAGCAAAGGAAAACAATAGTAAGCCAAGGCTGAGATGTCTGGAAGAAAACAGTATTTGACGTGCAACAGGGCTAAGAAACTCATTGTCTCTCTTCCTTAGGCTGCAGACTGTCAATCATTAGTAGTAATATTTTCTAATTGGCTTACTCTTTTCAGAACCAATGGTTTTTGAAATAAGTTAGCACCATACCTGAAGACACATTCTGTGTCCCCACTCTCTTTCTAATAGACAGTTCTCTCAGGTGTGTCCACTTGATATATATATATGTACCCAGTCAACGAGACTTATGAGGAAGGGCTCCATTCTTTAAAAAAAAAAAAAAAAAAAAAAAAAAGAGTACTATTTTTGAGCTAGTTGGGAGGGTTTTGCAAAGTCACAAATGAGAATAATTTCTAACCTAAAAACATAATTAGCTTTAAGACAAAAATTAGTATATCTTATATCTTTAGGGGAACTCCAGGGATTATCAACAACTAGTAACAAAAGATTCTCTCAAGAAGACTAATCGCAAAAAAAATGAGAAAAAGGTATTATAGGAAGATGATTTGTCAAGATCTAAAACTGCATAGTCCAATACAATACCACTAATCACATGTGATTAAATGTAATCTAAAGAAAATTTAATAAAATTCAAAATTCAGATAAATACACTCATAAAACTATGAGTTTTATGAAACTATAAAACTATTCAGAAGAGAACTCCTTGCCATGATAAAGAGTATTTATGAAAAATGCAGAGCTAAATTATACTCAAGGCTGAAGATAAGAGCAAGAGAAAGCTGCCCACTTTCACCACTGCTATTCAACATTACACTGGAAGTTCTAGTCAGAGCAATTAGAAACGAGAAAAAAATAAAAGCATCTAAATTGGAAAGGAAGAAGTAAAACTATCTCTATTTGCAGATGCCATGATCCTACATATAGAAAATACCAAAGAATCCACAAGAAAGCTACTAGAGCTCTCAGCTTTCAGCTATGCAAAGTTGCAGGCTACAAGGTCAACAAACAAAAATCAGTTGTGTTTCTACACACCAACAATGAACAAACCAAAAAGGAAATTCAGAAAGTAATTCTATTTAAAATAGCATCTTAAAGATGCTAGGAAAATACCTAAGAATAACTTTAACCAAGAAAGTGAAAAACTTGTCCACTGAAAATTATAAAACATTGCTGAAAGAAATGAAAGGAGACCTAAATAAGTGGAACGACATCTCATATTCATGAATAGGAAGACTTAATATTGTTAAGATGTCAATATTACCAAAAGTGATCTAAAAATACAACACAATCGCGAGCAAAACTGCAACAGCCTTCTTTGCAGAAATGGAAAAGCCAATCCTCAATTTCATATGGAATTATAAGGGAGCCCAAAGAGAAAAAGAAAAATCTTGAAAATGAGAGCAAAGTTGAAAGACTTAACACTTCTTGATTTCAAAACTTACTATAAAGTTAGAGTAATCAAAACAGTGTGGTACTGCTATAAGGATAGACATATAGACCAATGGAATAGAACTGATCTTTGACAGAAGTGCCAAACCCATTCTGTGGGAGAGGACAGCCTCTTCAATAAATGGTACTAGGACAACTGAATTTCCACATGCAGAAGTATAAAGTTGGACCCCTACCTCACATCATATACAAAAATTAACACAAAATGGATCACAGACCTAAGTATAAGAGGTACACCCATAAAACTCTTTAGTAGAAAATACAGTAAATCTTCATAATCTTGAATTTGGTAATACAGTCTTAGAAATGACACTAAAAGCATGAACAACAAAAGAAAAAAATAGATAAATTGGAACTTCATCAAAATTAAAACTTATGTAAATCAAAGGACATTATCAAAAAAGTGAATAGACAGCCCACAGATGGGAGAAAATATCTGCAAATCATATATCTGGTGAAGGCTCAATATCCAAAATATATAAAGAACTCCTAAAACTCAACAACAAAAAGACAACCCAATTAAAAGATGGGTAAAGGTTTCAAACAGATATTTCTACAAAGAAGACACACAAACGGCCTGTAAACACAGGGAGATACTCAACATTATTAGTCATCACGAAATGCAAATCAAAACCACAAAAAGATACCACTTCATACCCACTAGGATGGCTATAATTTAAAAAAGAAGGATGGGAGGAAGGGAGGAAGGAAGGATGGAAGGGAGGGAGGGAAGGAGAAAGGAAGGAAGAAACGTTGGTGAAGATGTGGAGAAATTGCTCATACATCACTGGTGGGCATGTAAAATGGTGAAACTGCTTGGGAAACAATGACTGCTCCTCAAAAAGTTAAATACAGAATTACTATATGACTCAACAATTCCACTCCTAGATATATATCCAACAGAAGTGAAAGCAAGGACTCAAAGAGAGACTTATATGTCAGTGTTCACTGAAGCACTATTCACAATAGCCAAAAGGTGGAAACAACCCAAGTGTCTACGAACAGATGAATGGATAAATAAAATATGGTATAGCTCTACAATGGAATAGTATTCAGCCATAAAAAGGAATGAAGTTATGATCCATGCTACAATATGGATGAACCTTGAAAACACGCTAAGTGAAATAATTCAGACAAAAAAGGACAAAGATTGTGTGGTTCCACTTAATATTAAATATTTAGAATAAGCAAATTCATAGAGACAGAAAGTAGAAGAGAGGTAACCACAGGCTGTGGGAGGGAAGAATGGGGAGTTTTTGTTTAATGGGTACAATTTCCGTTGGGGTGATGAAAATGTTTTGGACATGGTGGTGGGTGCACAATTTTATGAATATAATTAGTGCCACTGGACTGTACACTTTAAAAGGGTTAAAATGGTAAATTTCATGTTATGTTTATTTTACAATAAAAAAAGTTAAAATGGCAAATTTTATGTTTATATGCTTAACCACAAAAATATTTTTAATTCATTTTCTAAGTTTCACTGGCCACATTTTAAGTGCTCAATATCCACATGTGGCTGGTAGCTACCAACAGCCATATTGGACAGTACATACATAAACCATTTGTAAGCCTACAGAAAGTTCTATTAGATAGTTCTTATCTAGAAGCTAAAACCGTCAGTTCCAAATGCAAGATAAATAATAATTGAGGAAAACAGGGAGAAAACTGTGCACTCAAATAAAGAGCATAGTCTAGAGGTTGCCTCAGCATTCAGCTGCATCTTAAAATCATAAATAAGCAGTAGATGCATGCTTTTCTGGGCAACAGAAGAGTGTGTGGAGCCAGCACATTCTGCAAAGGTTTTAAGAAAATGAGTTTCAGAAATTAGGAGAACAGGCAACAGCAGAATATTGGAAAGAAACTAATACCTGAGTCAGATCAGAGGTTTGTATCTATCTTTTTCTGGGTTCTTGGTTTCCTTATCTATAAAAACAGAGGATTCAACTACATGTTTTCTAACATCTTTCTAGGTCCCCAAGTGGATAATTCTAGATTCTTAATTTTTCTGATCTCATTGGTACCTTAAAAAAAAAAATGAGGAAAAACTGCTAACTAAGTAACTTTTTCAGGGTCAGCCTGAAAGATTAAAACTAAAATCCAACCAGGGTAAACTCTAGTTGTACTCAACACTGGCTGCACACGAGAATCAACTGGGAATTTGAAAAAGTAATAGAAAACACTTTCCTCTCCCTTTGTCAGGCAACCAAAGCTATATCCACACAGATTGCAACTGACAAGAAGGAAGTTATGTATATTACAAATACAGTCCTCTGAATCTCAATGTTCTGATCCAGGAGAACATCTGTCTGAAGGAGCCAAGTAGGAAAGAAACAGTGTATTACTAAAATAAGAATTTTGAAATGAATTCTCATATATTAAAAAGATCCTGGGCTTCCCTGGTGGCGCAGTGGTTGAGAGTCCGCCTGCCGATGCAGGGGACACGGGTTCGTGCCCTGGTCCGGGCGGATCCCACATGCCGGGGAGCGGCTGGGCCCGTGAGCCATGGCCGCTGGGCCTGTGTGTCCGAAGCCTGTGCTCCGCAACGGGAGAGGCCACAACAGTGAGAGGCCCGTGTACCGCAAAAAGAAAAAAAAGAGAATCTCCTAGTAAAAAGTTTAAATGCTAGGTTTTCTACCTAAAGTTCATAGAAGGAAAAGAAGTATGCATAAAAGAGAAGACTTCTAGGGCTTCCCTGGTGGTGCAGTGGTTAAGAATCCGCCTACCAGTGCAGGGGACACGGGTTTGAGCCCTGGTCCGGGAAGATCCCACATGCTGCGGAGCAACTAAGCCTGTATGCCACAACTACTGGGCCTGCGCTCGAGCCCACGAGCCACAACTACTGAAGCCCACACGCCTAAAGCCCATGCTCCACAACAAGAGAAGCCACTGCAGTGAGAAGCCCTCTCACTGCAACGAAGAGTAGCACCCCCGCTCACCGCAACTAGAGAAAGCCCGCACGCAGTAACGAAGACCCAATGCAGCCAAAAATAAATAAATAAATAAATAAAATTTATTGAAAAAAAAAAGAGAAGACTTCTTAAGAGGCTGAAAGTTCGCATTTTAAAAGGGTCAAGCCATCAGTAAGCAGCTGTCCTGCAGATAGGACCGTAGGACACACACAACTGCTTTGAAACCTTTCTACCAGTAGCCTGCCAAGGGGATCCATCCTTTACTACCTGTTACAGAATTTAAATAAAACAAAAAACTAGCCTTTAAATGATTCACAATTAGACAATAAAGTGGGAAGATGAAGGGAGAAACTGCTTCCCAAAGATCACTGATGAAGATGATGGCTAACATCTGTTGGCAGGCTCTGTTCTAAGTACGTTCCAGATTTCATCTCACTGAATTTTCACAACCACCTTATGAGGTATGTACTATTATCAGTATTTTATAGTTAAGGAAACTGAGAGACAGAGGTTAGACAACTTGCTCAAAGTCACAGAGCTGGGAGTAAATAAGAGCTAAGTAAGATCTCAACCCTGTAAGTCTGATTCCAGAGCATGTGCTCTTAACCAGTATGCTCTACTGTCTGTCTCTCTCTACCACTTTGTGTGTCTATGTAGGTATGAGTGTCCACGACTGACTGTAGATGGAGATACAGATACAAAGAAGAGGAAGAAGAGGGGGAACGGAGGAGAGCATCAGACAGTGTGCTTGGGAGGACAGACTAAAGAATGGGACTCTAAGATATGTGCCTGAGGAAAAGGAAAATTACAAATTTTCCCTAATTCTCTTAGCTTGGACTATAATGCATATATCAAATTTCTAAGAAACAAGTATAAGGTAAATGAAGCAAAGGACAAAGGAGAAACACTAGGTATTAAAATTAGAATCTGGGGATGAGGAGGAATAAGGTGAGCTATATAAGGAGAATATACTCTGTATCAATCCAGTAATATTCAGATGGAAATAAATGGCTGAGGGAAGAGGTTTTTCAGTTCATTAGGAAAGTACACTCTAGCAGAAGATAGAATATGTGGATCGATAACATGAACATCACAGTCACCATAGAAGTATTATCCCAACTGTAAGCCAGTGAACTGACAATCTGGTTTACAAACTCAATGAGTTTGCTTAGGTGAGGTGCTAAAACAGCTTTTAGGTCTCTAACCATGATAGAACACAGGCAATTGCAGCATCTCTCAACCAAACCCACGGAAGGCTAGTCAAATGAATTTTACGAAAATCTTCAAACCTAATTCTAGACATATATTTCAAAATTCTTTCTTGCCTAAACATCTTCCTCAAGTGGAACTGATGGGAGTTACAACAAATCACATTTTGATGATATTATTACTAAACTGTGAAATGGGCATGCAGCAGACAGGAAAGGGGCTAAAATAAAGGGGCCATGATAAACCATAAACTAGACAATAACTCTGGAAGTAAATTAAGGTTTGGCTACAATCTGGGATAAAAAATAAAGTCATGCTGAGGGGAAAAAAAGGCACACGACAGGGTGACCTTATCTCCTTGCTTTTATTATTTGTTGTTAGACAAACAAAACGAGTCAGCAGGTGTATCATTACAAGGACCAAATACAGCCTTTTTAATATGTAAATCAAACATACAAGCAAGATATCCCCGATTTATAAATGGTTATCTTGTGTTCATTGAGCGCTGGTGCAACGAAGACTAAACTAGTCATTGAGATCTAGAACTTCTCACCAATACACTCAGGTGGCAGAAGGGCTGTGGGAAGATTAATAAGGAACTTGCTGCAAAAAAGATGACATATGAAAGATTTAAAGGGCTTTCCAGATTATGAGGAATTTTTGCAACTCTCAAAATAAACTGAAGTCTCTTTCTTGACAAGGCAAGATACTCAGCAAGAGGGCAGATCTCACAATGCATATCTGGACTATAAAAGCAAGTAACTGAAGGCCCTTCCTAGAGATAGGTAAAAGTAATATACTACCATGGACACCAAAATACAGACAAGAAACAAGAACCCAAAACTTTTTAAAGGATACGGTCTGTACCAGGAAACAGTGTTCTTCCAGTCAACAGCTCGGCCATTATGCATCCCACTGACCAAATATCAACTGGCAAAATTAAAGAGAAATAAAAGTAATATAATGTCACTATTATCATACTTGGCTACAAATGGAACTATAGTTAAGGGGTGAAATACTGAAATTAATATTTAAGACATCCGAGGTTCAACAATCACACTCATTTTTATAGAAATAAATAAGCTAAGACCTTTACCACATTAAAGGGCTTCATGGGTGGGCTAAGTCAAAACATAGTTATGGCAAGAGAAATAAGCTGTTCACAAAAGGACAAAGGTTTCTAACTGGTATAAATGATGGATTCTCCCAAGTAATATTGAGAGGTTAATATTATAAACCCAATGTCTTCAGGCAGGAGTACTCAGAGAATATGCTGAAAATATAAATAAGTAAAAAGCCAGGGCTTCCCTGGTGGCGCAGTGGTTGAGAGTCCACCTGCCAATGCAGGGGACATGGGTTTGTGCACCGGTCCGGGAAGATCCCACATGCCACGGAGCGGCTACGCCCGTGAGCCATGGCCACTGAGCCTGCGCATCCGGAGCCTGTGCTCCGCAACGGGAGAGGCCACAACAGTGAGAGGCAACAACAGTGAGAGGCCCGCGTACCGCAAAAAAAATAAATAAATAAAAAGCCAATTGCTAAATCACAAAGTTTGAAAAAACCCACTTTATCTGAGCAACTGAAATATTTTTCTATTCGTGGACTTAAAATGATCACTGAGGGAAGAAAAAAAATGTTTCTTCCTACTCCTGCCATCTCCACTTCTGAGAACCCCAAATACACAGAACATAGTATTAATAAGGCCCTAAATAAAAGAGCAAGTAGTACCTGTCTGGTTGTAATGCATCCAGTTCAGCATGATCTCAGGAGCCCTGTACCACCTAGTGGCTACATAGCCTGTCATTTCATCATCTGTATGTCGAGCCAGTCCAAAATCCAAGATCTAAGGGAGAGAAGAGAAATCAGGCACTGGAACAAACTCCTAAGGCTTGTAAAGCAGGAGGGAAAAAACTCCAGTGCCTTATAAAAAGTGAGAATATAGCACTTTCATAAACATATTTCCTGGTCCATGCTTAGAATGCATGGGGAACACAGCAAGAACTTAAAAAAAAATGAAATCACAAAAAGCAAAACAAAAATGCCACTGTTAGGCATTTATCCAAGAGCAATGAAAATATATGTGCCACAGAAAGGCTTGCACATGAATATTCATAGCAGCTTTACACAGCCCTGAAATGGAACTGAAGCACATGTCTATCTATCAATAGGTGGATGGATAAATAAATTGTGGTATAATCATAAAATGGATCTACTCAGCAACAAAAAGGAATGAACTACTGATACACACAATACAGATGGATCTCAATAATATTATACTAAGCAAAAGTCAGACACACATAGAAAAATACTGTATGATTCCACTTGTATGGAACTCCAGAAAAGATAAATCTACTCTATGGTGTCAGAAAGCAGATCGGTTGTTGTCTGAAGCCAGGGTTAGGGGTAGAGGTGTGGGGACTGGCTAGGAAGGGGGCACAAGGGAACTTTCTGGAGTGATGGACATGTTCTTTATCATAACTGTGTTGGTGGTTATGTAGCTATATAAGTTTGTCAAATGTACACTTAAAGTGTTGCATTTTATTGTAAATTATGTTTCCAAAAAATTGAGTAAAAAAAGAAATGAAACAAAAAATTCCAGAGTTGCTTGCTCTTTATAGATTATTTATCTCTTAGTTGAATTATTTTGAATAAGTGTGTTTCTGCCATTTTTTTCTCTTAGAAACCCATAAAATCTAATAATTACTCTTCAAGAGGGCTGCTTACTTGATATTCACACTATAATTCTCCTTTATTATAACTAATATATTAAATTTCAATTTAACTTTATTTTAGAATGAAAACAAGACACCTGATGCTACCTTCAATATCACTTAAACTAAAGCTTACTAAATCTCTGGTTTAAATTTCAAAGTCTAATGATATTCCTAAGGACAATAAGAATTTTCAGATTAAAAGTCATGGCTTTATAAACACATTCCCTATATAAATTTGCCTGGTTAGTTAAACATATAGTTACAAGGTGAAACAATTACCACTGTCACTTCATCCTACCTTCAGCTCACAGTCTTCATTCACAGCTAGATTACTAGGTTTTAGGTCCTAGGAAGCAAGTAAGAGAGAACAGGATCAACTTTATGACACATGGTAAATTCTTTCCCTAAGGGTAATGATGAAGTGCTAAACATAAAAGACTTCATCTAGGGCTTCCCTGGTGGCGCAGTGGTTAAGAATCTGCCTGCCAATGCAGGGGACATGGGTTCGAGCCCTGGTCCAGGAAGATCCCACATGCCGCGGAGCAACTAAGCCCGTGCGCCTCAACTACTGAGCCTGCACTCTAGAGCCGGCAAGCCACAACTACTGAGCCCACATGCCACAACTACTGAAGCCCACACACCTAGAGCCTGTGCTCCACAATGAGAAGCCCGTGCACCACAACAATGAGTAGCCCCTGCTCACCACAACTAGAGAAAGCCTGCGTGCAGCAACGAAGACCCAACGCAGCCAAAAATAAACATAAATTAAAAAAAAAAAAGACTTCATCTAACTATAAATCTACATTCTATAGTCACTATCTAGTCCTCATTAGCCTTAAATAGGTAAAAACTATATATCTTCGTTCTTTAGTTAAACCTAGAGCAAAGTTGCAATCGCTCAATATTTCAATAGCTAAAATAAGCTTAGATTAGGATCTTGCCAATCTCCCTACCCACCAGCACCCCAATAATTTAATCAAAAGACAATACCTACCCTGTGAATTATGTCGGCTGAATGTATATACTGTGAAAAAGCAAAAACTCAGTTATGTCCAGCCTCCTACTGTCATATGACATATCTGAAGTACATTTTTATGAGTCAATAAGAAATGCTAGTATTAACAGCAGGATTAGCAATCAGAACAAGTAATTATCAGTAGTCTGTACATTTATCATAACTATGACTTCCATACCATCAACTCTGTTCACAGAGCTGGAGTATGAGTGAAATAGAGCTTTCAAACTGTTTCCTGGTGGGTGCTCTGGAGCACAATAAGGACTCAAAGATGCTAAATATTAAAGGTGGTTTAATTTAAAAACTGCCCCTGCCACAAATAAATTAGCCTTCTTGAGGATGTTTTCAAAGTTTCAACATGACACTGACCAGATATTAGATTACATCAAGAAATTATTATTATTGTTTAGATGTAATAATGAAGAGTCTTTAACTCTCAGACATACCTACAGAAGTATTGATGGGTGGAGTGATATGATGTCTAGACTTGCCTTAAAATAATCCAGGGTTTGGGGGAATACAAAAGAAACAAGATTAACCATATGTTGGTAATTGTGGTCGCTGAGTAAACACAGGGGTTCATTATACTCTGATTGTACTTGTGATTTCTGTATTTGAAATTTTCCATAAGAAAAGTTTTGTTTGTTTTCCCTTAAGCCCTAAATAGAAGGGAGAGAGGGAGAGAGAGAATTCATTCCTCAAAATTATTACTAATACTGACTGTACCTTGAGACCTCGGAGAATCTGGTAGATAAGGAACTGAACGTGGTCATCCGTAAGCTTCTGACATTTCACAATGTTGTTCAGATCTGCCCCCATGAGATGGGTCACCAGGTACCTAGAAATTAATGGACAGTTACACAATAATCCAGAACCCTAAGAAAGCTCTGATCTTCATAAGACTGTTAGAAGTCCACTCAGTAAGTACCGCAGTGACACCTAAAAGCTTAGTAGCTACTCACGCGCGGCTTGTTTCCAACATCACTATTCTAACTTTACTACCTGTCGTCTATTTTTCTGAAAATTTTTATACTAGTTCCTACTTGACATCTTTTCCTAGGTTCTCTAAAGAAAAGAAAAAAACAAAAATGGAGATTAGAATGATATATGTGTTAGTATCATTTTTTTAAAAAATGATATTATTGCATGAGAAATACACAGTATAACTAAATGCATGGCCATATTTTTAAATCCGCCATTACATTTCTCACCTCATTATATATCCTGTAGGGTCTAAAATAGGAGTATCTTCAAATGAACTTATTTACAAAACAGAAGCAGACTCACAGACATAGAAAACAAATTTATGATTACCATGAGGGGGAGGGATAAGCTAGGAGTTTTGGATTAGTGATTCAGAAATATATGTATATAAATAAAGAGAATACTGCTGTACAGTATTCTGCTGTACACCAGAAACTAACACAACATTGTAAATCAACTATACCTCAATTAAAAAATAAATAAATAAAATAGGATTATCTTTAAATTTTCAAATTATACCTCTCCTTTTTCAGGAATGACTGGTAAAAGGATATTGTTCACTGACAATATTCCTGCATTTACTTTAAAGGAAGGAGGAACAAAATTTATCTGCAAGCAAGATGAGGCATTCTAGAACTTCTCCCCACAGGTGTGGTGCTGGATATGTATCCTGTCCTTACATCATAAGATTAGGGAATGATTACATTCAAGTCCAACAGGTTTACCACAGATATTCTAGACGCAATGCCTTACTCACTCATTACTGTATCACACTGCTACGGGAACATAACAACCACAATCAGTACTAAAGAAGTGGAGTTTTTAAAAATTCAGTTAGGTTTTATCTAGTATGAGAATGATTACCCATTCCTGAGGCTGAATAATAATGTATATCAGTTGAGCTATAAAAAAATGCTGATTTCATTTCATTTCAATTTTTATTTTTGATAAATTTGGAAGAAAAGAAACCAGGTCAGTAAATTTAAATATACTATTAACGTCTTACATGACTATATATGTGTATAACCTCTCTTTACACACACACACACACACACCACCACCACATTTATTACTTTCTTTCCTCAAAGAAGAATTAAAATTTTTCTTTTTCTGTTTCCTAATTTCCCTGTTGGGCTGCTATGGTCAGTTCCCAATTTGATGAAGAGCAATAGGACTTAGCATAGATGTAAACTTAAGTTAGATTTTTTAGCCCTTCATATTTTTAAAACTTGCATGTTTATATTGCCTTGAGGAAAGAGTGTACTCTGTCACTTAAAGACTATATTGGATTTTTGGAAATATTTTCACAAAGGTTGCTCTGATTTAAGAGATGCTCCAAGCTCAACATAACATAATCAAAGGCATTCGTGCTTATTCTGTGCCAAGCACTATTTATTATGCCCGTGTCTCATACACTCTTCCCAACAAAGCTGTAAGGTAAGTTCCATTAGTATTCCCATTTCCCTGAGGAGGAAACACAAGACAGAACAAGTATATATAACCTGCTCAAGGTTAAAAGAGTGATAATGTCAGGGGCTGAATCCAAAACTGTTTGATCTCAGAGAATATGATCTTAAATCACAGCCCATACTGCCTCCAAATTCTTCCAGTTGACAGAGAATTTAAGTCAAGAGAATGATTTCTTTTAAGTTTTATAAATGTTGCAATATTCCATCCTAATCACAGTCACTGTATTTTTTTAACCCCAAATTGATACAAAATCCGACAAATACGAGAATGTTGTGAATAACTGGTTAATATTGTGAAATCAGAACTTCCCCCAGAAAATCTGGGATAATGGTTGCCATATCCATAATACCAATTATGACAATTTGCAAGGCTCAGGTTGAGGAAGAGGGAATCCAATTTTTGTTTTATAAGACTGTTTTGCAAATAATTACATTTTATGACATTGAATAGTAAGAGGATTATTCTTTCAACTTTCAAAAATATTTTTAAGGAGAAAAGGTAAAAAAAGGAAACACTGTTCTGCATGATTCTACCTAGAAATCTACCTTAATCTGTCTTGAAATAAAACCTAAAAATCTTAACTCTCTAATGTCTGCACTAGTTCACAAAGGTGTTAAGCAGTATAACCAAAGCAAACATAGTAATTTCAAGTCTGAGTATTGGGTTTAAATGGTTACCAATAACTTAAAAAACCCTATACAGACAGAAGACCACTAACTGCACAGCCTGAGAGAGCGAGCATGCTTTTAGTTAGAATATTCCACCACTGGGCTTCCCTGGTGGCACAGTGGTTAAGAATCCGCCTGCCAATGCAGGGGACATGGGTTTGAGCCCTGGTCTGGGAAGATCCCACATGTCGCGGAGCAACTAAGTCCATGCGCCACAACTACTGAGCCTGCGCTCTAGAGCCCGTGAGCCACAACTACTGAACCCACGTGCCACAACTACTGAAGCCTGCGCGCCTAGAGCCCGTGCTCCGCAACAAGAGAAGCCACTGCAATGAGAAGCCCATGCACTGCAACGAAGAGGAACCCCCACTCGCCACAACTAGAGAAAGTCCGCACACAGCAACGAAGACCCAACTCAGCCAAAAAATAAATAAATAAAATAAATTTATTTTTAAAAAAAGAAAAAAGAATATTCTACCACTGTGTAATTCCCTTTAAGTCCCCTCCCCATCAGAGACCACATTCATTTTATCACTAAAATTTCCAGACACCGGGAGAGACTGTCAAGACATTATATAAGTACATAAGGTTAATCAGTCTATATAGTGATAACTATCAAACGTTGCTGCTAGGCTCCAATCAAATCAGCTGAACCACATTATTCATGGCAGATGTGTCTGGCAGGAACTAACCTAATCACTATATGTTGTTTCCACGAAGCCCAAAAGACCAATCCATGAAAACCAATTGTCAAATTCCAACTCATCACATATAGAAAGGTTTTTGAAATAAATTTTGCAACAGTGGACAAAAGCAAGTGTTGTGCAAAGTTCCTGAATGCTTATGGAAGACATAACAATTTCTAAAAGTAGTGAACAAGGAAGTGGGAGGAAAATGTCGATGGGCACATTTTAAATAAGCCAGTCCCAAAAGGAGCATTAATAGATGCCACATAGGGGCTTCCCTTGTGGCGCAGTTGTTAAGAATCTGCCTGCCAATGCAGGGTACACGGGTTCGAGCCCTGATCCGGGAAGATCCCACATGCCGTGGAGCAACTAAGCCCGCATGCCACAACTACTGAGGCTGAGCTCTAGAGACCGTGAGCCACAACTACTGAAGCCCATGCACCTAAAGCCTGTGCTCTGCAACAAGAGAAGCCACTGAAATGAGAAGCCTGTGCACCGCAACGAAGAGCGGCCCCTGCTCACTGCAACTAGAGAAATCTGCGCAGCAACGAGGACCCAATGCAGCCAAAAATAAATAAATTTAATAAACTAAAAAAAGACAGATGCCACATAATTTCTATAGTATTAGTCTCTACAAAGCAATTACATTTAACTGCTTAATTTATTACATTTTAGTAAAGACATGCCTATTACTGTCAGTGTTCAGAACACCTCAAATAATTAAATCTGACCAACAGCTGGAAAGCTACCTAGTTCCCCCATCTTTAAAAAGGAATTAGATAAGTAGGGCTTTATTAGGTAGAGGGCTGAAAATATGATTTCACAGCCTGATGATACAAATCTTGTTTTCCACTTTTCTTGTGAGGATGGTTTCCTTTAAACTTAAACTATAAAGAGCATAAACCATCATTTCTCAAAGTAAAATGTACTGTACCAGCAAAAAGGCAGAAGTCTACAATAAGTGGTTTTCAGTACTCAAGACAGCACCCCATTTAGAGCTTCATTTATTAAGCGCTTCTTGGATAACACCCAATTGTCAAAGACTCCTACTCTACTGCCTTTTCTTTTTTTGAAGCATAATACAATCAGAAAGAACCTATGTAGAAAAAAATCTCTTCTATATCTATAGTTTGGCATCTCTACTACCGTCAGCCCTATTTGATAAAAAAATTATCAAAAAGGGCAAAAAACATTTCCATATTAAAACAAAGTATTTAAAATAATCATAGGGATTGACAATTCGTAACCACATGCTTCTGAAATACACCCAATGATCCTTGGGACTCACTACAGCCTATTCTGAAAACAGCAGAGTGATTCTGTAAAAATGAAAAATAGACCATGTCACTCCTCTCAAAAGGCTTCCCATTTCACTTAAAGACAAAAACCCCTTCAGCAGCAGATAAAGCTGTACATAATCCAGCATCCTGTCCCCAATTCTCTCTCTCATTTCTTCATCTACTTCTCTCCCCTGCTCTCACTTAGCTGCACACTGGCCTCCTTACTGCAGCCACACAGGCCCCCTTGCTGCAATTCCAATACAGCATGCAGTCTTCTGCCTCAGGACTTTTGCACTGGCTGTTCCTTCTGCCTGGAATGCTCTTCCTCCAGATATCCACAAGTCTAATTCTTCTACTTCTTCAAATTTTTGCTCAAAATTCACCTTTTCAATGAGGCCTATCCTTACCACCCCATTTAAAATTGCATCTCTCCCCCAACCCTCACACTTCCCTGCTCTATCTTTTCCTCTTGTCCATAGCATTACTGCTTGCTAACATGCTAATTTCCTCTTTTATATGCTCATTGTTTATTGCTATCTATCTGTACAATGTTCAAGGAGGACAGGCTTCTTTTTTGTCCTCTGTAGTATCTAAAGTACCTAAAAACATTGTCTAGCAGATATCAGGCACTCAATTACCACTGAATTTAATTGAATGACCCAGGACAACTCATATAGTATTACTAGTAAGACCAGGCAAGGGCATATCTTATTGGAATACTCATGCCAAAGATCTTATCTGGTAAGCAGACCAGACTGTTCCAATGTAAGGGGTAAAAGCACCATTCAGCAGACAGGTAGGCAGCTTAGCCAGCTTATTTCACAACAAACTATTCTCCTCATTTGAAGTAAAGATTACTGAAAGGTGCCCTCTACATTACCTGCATCAAATAAACCAGATTCAATATTCTACCATATGGTCTATATTCCAAGATAAAAACAAAAAAGTTAGTCAAAAGAGAATGCACTGGGCATGCTATCAGACAACTAGATTGCCAACCAGTTATAAACAGGAAAGCACAAGGTTATTCATTCATTCAGTCACTCCATCAACAAATATTTACTGTTGAGCACTAGGAGTACAACAGTGGAAAAGAAAGATACAGAATTTAGATGAGAGGAAGGTATATACTCATAATAGAGCATAATTAGAGTTATAAAAGTGTACATCAAGGTGCTGGAGAACACACAGGGGAGGGCACCAATCCAGACTTAGGAAGCAGTTAATTACAGGAAAATTTCTTGAGAGAATCAAACTCAAAACTATACCTTGAAGCTTCTTTACCTTTTTACAACAGCTAATCTGAGAAAAAGGGGGCATCTTACTGATCACGTCAGACAAAAACTGAATGGTGTTTTCTTAAAGGATGTGTAATTTGTTTAGATTTCAAATGTGAGTCAGTGACGACACCTACATGCTTTACCAACTCTCCATCCTCATTTTAGCAGACCTCTCTGATACGGAAATAAATTGCAAATATAACTGTTAATACAGTTAACTCATTCATCTTTCTCCCAGACTGCTTCTCTTTCTGTATTACCAATCTTGAGCACTCAACCTATTTTCAAGGAAGAAGAATACTTCTGTAAGTCCAAACAACTGGGCTGGGAATTTCTTTCAGTGACAGAGGAAAGCACTATTTCCAAGCAGATAACGCCTCTTAGCTAAATTAGGAAAACAGCTCTCCTCCGCCACCAAAAAAAAAAAAATTCATAATTTACCAAAACACAATTTTTATCCAAGTACAAAAGAAAAATCAACGGTTATCTACTCCTTTAACAGTCTCCATTCCACACAAATCGCCTTTTTTGTATACTTTATACATTTCCTTCATTTCTTTGACTATCTGGAATATATTTCGACCTCTACACCCAATCCTTATTTATCTGTTTCTTCAGATACAGTTATTACCTTCTTTAGAGGCTTTCCTCCACTAAGTTTCTCTCAAATTCTGAGATTACTTAATACCCTGTATGTTGCTTTGACACTGCAAATTTGACTTGGTCCTTTAAGTTGTTTTAGGTAAGCATTTATGCTTCATCTCATTAATGAGACCACATGCAACTGAAGGCCTTTAGTTATGACATCTTACATACAACCTATCACACAGCATTTACCCAATGAGAAGGGTTAGCAAACTTTCAAATAATAGAGCTCTGGATCAAGAAAAATGTGACTAGAAATAGACTTAGAGCCAAAAAGACCTAAGATGTGTACAATTTTTTTTTTTTTTTTTTTGTGGTACACGGGTCTCTCACTGTCGTGGCCTCTCCTGCTGCGGAGCACAGGCTCTGGATGCGCAGGCTCAGCGGCCATGGCTCACGGGCCCAGCCACTCCGCGGCATGTGGGATCTTCCCGGACCGGGGCACGAGGCCGTGTCCCCTGCATCGGCAGGTGGACTCTCAACCACTGCGCCACCAGGGAAGCCCAATGTGTACAATTTTATATGTGGTATTATACAATTCAGTTCATCACTCTCAACTTCTGAGAATTTCTAACTACTAAAGGCTCAACAAGGGGGCTTCCCTGGTGGCGCAGTGGTTAAGAATCTGCCTGCCAATGCAGGGCACATGGGTTCGATCCCTGGTCCAGGAAGATCCCACGTGCTGTGGAGCAACTAAGCCCATGTGCCACAACTACTGAGCCTGCGCTCTAGAGCCTGAGAGCCACAACTACTGAGCCTGCGTGCCACAGCTACTGAAGCCCGCGAGCCTAGAGCCCATGCTCTGCAACAAGAGAAGCCACCACAATGAGAAGCCCACACACCGCAATGAAGAGCAGCTCCTGCTCTCTGCAACTAGAGAAAAGAAAGCCCACACGCAGCAACGAAGACCCAACACAGCCAAATAAAGAAGACTCAACAAGGAAGAAAATAAACTCCCTGCTCTAATAGAGCTTACAAGCTACAGGGAGAAGGCAGACAACAATAAATATATGATGATAAAATTTGCTAAGAAGAAAGTAGGGTAAGGAGTAGACCCTGACAGTGGGGGTAGTATTTCAGCTATGGTGGAGAGGGAAAAAAAAAGCTTCTGATGAAATGACCTTTCGGTAGGGTCTTGAAGGAAATGAAGGAATCAGTCATGTGGATATGTGGGGAGAGTGTTCCAGGCCAACATTAGAAACCAGTACAAAGGTTCTACTGGGAATGTGGATGTCTGTATTCAAGGAAGAATAAAGAGGCCAGAGTGGCTGGAATGGAGAGAGTGAGTGGGAAAAGTATTAGATGAGGTCAGAGAGTGAACAGTAATAAAAATCATGTAGGATCTTCCAGAACCTATCACACTGTATTTTGTTTGGTCATTTAAATTGTTCTTCTCTCCAATTAAAGAGTCTCAATCTATCATCAGGGACCATGTTTATCTAATTTGTTATATTCCCCAGAGACTAGTACTATGCTTAACACAGGATGGGTATTTAAATATTTATGAATTAAATCAGGTTAAAATATAAATCTAGAAACTTCCTTTACCTATCTGGTACATTCAGCAGCTTTTACACTGATAAAAAAGGCTACACTTAGTGGTTGAACAATCATTTTTAGTTAGTGGACGCCTAAATAAGCTAGGTGATTATCTGCCCATTGGCTTTCACTAAAACAATGGCTGCTGACTGACCCTGTTGTAGATCTTCTTCTAGATCACGGGAGAATCTAAAACCCCACTTCCACATCCCTCTTCAAGAGCCAAGCAAAGATAAGGAACTTGGGTATAAGAAACCTGGAATGGGAAGTTATAAAATAAGGGGGAAAATGGCAATTCAGCTTTCCTGAAATTTGAGGAAGTTGTTTGCACTGAGTCCAAAAACTCTTCATTGTCTACTAAGCTTGATGAGAGAACCACTATAGTTAAGAAAAGGCAATGTTGTAGTAGCATGAAGTTGCAGCTTACTCTAGGGTTAGGTTCTAATACTGGCTATTTCAAGATTTTGGATTCCTATTGCAG
Organism: Monodon monoceros; assembly: GCF_005190385.1. Taxonomy (NCBI): domain Eukaryota; kingdom Metazoa; phylum Chordata; class Mammalia; order Artiodactyla; family Monodontidae; genus Monodon; species Monodon monoceros. The sequence continues at coordinate 38,171,629 of NW_021703780.1, forward strand.
CATGCATATGGCACATATATGCCACCTCCTGACAAATATTACCATCAGGAAGCAAAGAGACAGCCTACCCGGCTCTTTGGTGGGGCTGGTGGCAGACTCTGGGAGGGCTCATGCCAAGGAGTGCTTCCCACGACTTCTGCTGCCAGTGACCATGTCCCCCCGGTGAGCTGCGGCCACCCCACGCCTCTGCAGGAAACCCTCCAACACTAGCAGGAGTATGGATTACGTCAAAGCAGTCAATGATGGAGCTGCCTAGTGGGTTCCTGCTTCACTAAGCTCTACATCTTGGTGTGTGTGTGAGGACCTGACTGTATCGTTAAGGATCTACTTTCCCGGGACTTCCCTGGTGGCACAGTGGTTAAGAATCTGCCTGCTGGTGCAGGGGACACGGGTTTGATCCCTGGTCCAGGAGGATCCCACATGCCACATGCAGAGCAACTGGGGCCATGCACCACAACTACTGAGCCTGCGTTCTAGAGCCCACGAGCCACAACTACTGAAGCCCGCACGCCTAGAGCTCAAGCTCTGAAACAAGAGAAGCCACCACAATGAGAAGCGCGCTCACCACAATGAAGAGTAGCCCCCATTCGCCACAACTAGAGAAAGCCCTCGTGCAGCAATGAAGACCCAACACAGACAAAAATTTAACAAAATTAAAAAAAGAAGCAAACAGAAATGTCCAAATGATATCCAATCACTAAAAAGATCTAGATATATCTTATAAAATTTTGCCAACTGTACAACCACATCATATCGCAGTCAAGAACAACTTGGTACTGTATTCTCATCTTTTAACTCCACATTTTCCAAACACCAGCTCTGTTATATTCAGTAACTGCACATTGTTTCTAATGATCAAAACTCACTACCTATCTATTATTCCTTTCTCAAAAGTATAGTCTTACTAATGAATTATGTAGGATGCCTATTAACTAAGAAATTTAAAATTCAGTAAAAGCTTGAATTGTATGATAAATGGAAAGTGCTAACTGAAACATAAAGGCACAAATACACATAACACATTAAAAGCCAACTATAACTATGAAAAGTAATTAGAAATTTTGTTAATTAGCACAGAAAATTAATGTTCAAAATTACTGTTTGGGGCTTCCCTGGTGGTGCAGTGGTTAAGAACACGGGTTCGAGCCCTGGTCCGGGAAGATCCCACATGCCGCGGAGCAACTAAGCCTGTGCGCCACAACTGCTGAGCCTGTGCTCTAGAGCCTGCGTGCCACCACTACTGAGCCCATGTGCCACAACTACTGAAGCCCACGCACCTAGAGCCCGTGCTCTGCAACAAAAGAAGCCACCACAATGAGAAGCCTGCGCACTGCAATGAAGAGTAGCCCCTGCTCGCCACAACTAGAGAAAGCCCACACACAGCAACAAAGATCCAACACAAACAAAAATTTAAAAAAATTAAAAGAAGCAAACAACCCCCCCAAAAAAAGAATAAATAAATATTTTAAACAAAAACAAAAAACAAAATTACTGTTTGCTCTAAACCTGGCAGCCTGTAGAACCACTCTAGTCTTCAGCTTGTTTGATTTGGCCAGAACAGTGGGTCTTTGTTTATTTTGTTTTAATGTAAATTTGAATGCTTTTAGGAAGTGCAGGTATTCTGTATAGCACTGAGCCTAGTTTATGTTATTTGTCTGGCCCTAAAGGTATTTAAATTTGCACAGCCTGTAACTGTAGGTGAAGATGTTTGATCTCTTATGCAAATTCTGAAATGACTTTGGAAAACACTGAAATAACCATAGTCCTGGACAAGTACTCATTTTTTCTCAGTGATACATAAATCATAAAAAAGTAAATAATGAAACATTTTTCCAAAAGGTATCCTTAGGTTCATCATTCTATTTTCAGAGATTCTCTGGGACTGAAAACACTTCAGAAGTGAACCACCCCAATTTTCATCATTTTACACGGAAGTTAACTGGGACCCAGAGAGGAAAAGTGACTTGTCCAAGGTCTTACAGTCAACGGATAACTTGGTTACAAAAGTGTTGTTTTTGTTTTTTTTAATTTACTTATTTTATTTATTTATTATTTTTTGGCTGTGTTGGGTCTTCGTTGCTGCACGCGGGCTTTCTCTAGCTGTGGTGAGCTGGGGCTACTCTTCGTTGTGGTACGCGGGCTTCTCATTGCAGTGGCATCTCTTGTTGCGGAGCACAGGCTCTAGGCACGCAGGCTTCAGTAGTTGTGGCTTGTGGGCTCTAGAGCGCAGGCTCAGTAGTTGTGGCACGTGGGCTTCGTTGCTCTGTGACATGTGGGGTCTTCCCGGACCAGGGCTCGAACCCGTGTCCCCTGCATTGGCAGGCAGATTCTTAACCACTGTGCCACCAGGGAAGCCCCTACAAAAGTGTTTTGAATTTATTTCCCCTAACAAGATTTTTATTTCATCAAGGGAAAGACTAGTGTTTCTGATTATCCTGAGCCTTGTTCTAACACTCTGCTCAGCAAGTATTCAACAAGTAGTACTGAGATTTGCTCCCAAACGGTGAACTAAGTTCTTATTTATAAACAATCATAACCCAAATTACACAATGTTGTATGTCAGTTATATCTCAGTAAAGCTGGAAATAAATAAGCAAATAGAACCCAGTTACAGTGGCATAGAAAGAACAGATTCCTGCTCAGTAGCCATGGTATCTGTTGAATGAATGAATGAAGAAATAAATGCAATTTCAGTTCAGTGGGTATGCTTGTAAGTCAGTGAGCCTTCAAATGGATAAAGGAGCCAACAGGCACCACAATGGATAAAATTTAACCTCTCAAAGACACTAGCCTTAAATAAGGTCTTTGACATAGGAAAAACAGGCTCATAATCCAGTTCCATATGCCTGATTAAGGCAAAATACAGCATTAGCCTAGGTCAGCGAATTATCAATTCCTTCCTTAAAAAAAAAAAAAAATCAATCCTCGTCACACCTGAAATTTTGGGCTATAGCTCAATCCTGATTCAAATGTTTTCTAAAGTAATTCACAAACATATTACTTCAGCATTTTTTCCACATTTAGACAGAATATCAAAACCCATCATTCTTAGGGCAGTGAAAATACACTGTATGATATTATAATGATATGTCATTATATATTTGTCTAAATCCATAAACTTTTCAACACTAAGAGTGAATCCTATGGTAAACTATGGACTTTGGGTAATTATGATGTGTCAATATAGGTCCATTCTTGGTGAAAAATATACCATTCTGGTGATAATGAGGGAAGCTATGCATGTACAGGGGCAGGAGGGTAAGCAGGAAACCTCTGTACCTTCCCCTCAATTTTGTTGTAAACCTAAAGCTGCTCTTAAAAAAAAAATCCTCAAAAAAGTAAAAATTAATGAATCAATGTTAAAGAAAAAAATCATCATGGCAATATTCTCTTTTCCAAACATAGCCTACAGCAGGGCTCAACAACTTGCAACACACATGCTTCTGCCTGGGGCATCCAGTAAGGAGGCTTTAGAAGCCTCCACATTCTAGAGACACGCAGGGCTCAGGAAGCACAGCTGTTCTTAGTTACTGCCTTTTTTTTCCCCTTTGCTTGAAGGAAGTTCAAAGTTTTTTCTTAAACTTTCATTAGCAGGATCAAGGTTAATGTGGGTGGGAGTTCTTGCACTTAGACTAGATTCTCCTTCTTTCATCTTCGACTCACAGTCATATCATGTTCCAACTAAGTTCAAGTGGTGGGAGATTTTTTTGCTACCTTCCTCCTTCTCTTTCCATTTAATATTCTACATTTCTTTTTCATTTTTTTTCCCCCTTTCATTAGACAGAACACACAAGCTCAAACATCTCCTCCACTCCCTCCCACTTGTTCTTTGGGAAATGAGCAAATGGTGCTTGCACTTGGCCTAGGATAAGGGTAGAAGAAACTGAGCCCAGGATAAGGGTGGGGTTAAGTTCAGCACTGGGGACAGTGGAGAGTAGAGGTTAAGGAAGAGAGGCCAAGATCTGCAATTTTATTTGGATTTTCACAATAGTCCTCCTTTCCACTTAGGAATGCCAAAATTTCACCAGGACAAAATGTATAACCCTAAATTTAAGGTGTTCCTTCTCTCTTATGGTATAGTATACTTGTGAATTGGGGACGGGAGGTATGTTAATTCAGATATTGGGAAAGCTACAATAGAGCACTCACACATACACAACACCTGCACAACATCCACAACACTTGCTGGAATCTATCTTGTACTCATACAGGTGCAACCTGGGCAGGTGAGGGCATTACTGCCCCATGGGGCAACACTTGCCAATGGAGTCAGAAGCCAGTGGGTAAATGCTCCCATCTGAGGTGCATTCTACACAACTTTTGGAAAACTGAAGACCCTGGCAGTTTTCAGCCCAGTTGCACACAATGGTGACTGACTTAATAACATATCCTCGTAGCAACTTTCTCTTCCTCTCTGTTTCGTTTTCCCTAGCCCTCAACTACTGGTTCCTGAGAATCTCAGGCCCTCTTTCTAGGGGGGGTTCCCCAGGCTAAAACAATAGAGATGGTCACAAAACTGGGAGAATCAGCTTTCTAAACACATGAGGCTCACCATTTGTCCCAGTACAGAAATCCAATACTTTAAAGATCAGCATGCATTTCCCACACACAAGCAGGATAAAAGAAATGGAAGAATCTATATGGAACCAGGACTCCACTACATTTCTTTCTATTTTTTAAAAAAAATAATTTTATTTATTTTTGGCTGCGTTGGGTCTTCGTTGCTGCATGGGCTTTCTCTAGTTGTGGCGAGCAGGGGCTACTCTTTATTGCGGTGCATGGGCTTCTCATTGCAGCGGCTTCTCTTGTTGCGGAGCATGGGCTCTAGGCAGACGGGCTTCAGTAGTTATGGCACACAGGCTCAGTAGTTGTGGCTCACGGGCTCTAGAGCGCAAGCTCAGTAGTTGTGGCACATGGGCTGAGTTGCTCCGTGGCATGTGGGATCTTCCCAGACCAGGGCTCGAACCCGTGTCCCCTGCATTGGCAGGCGGATTCTTAACCACCGCGCCACCAGGGAAGCCCACCACTACATTTCTTGATATAAATAAACATGTCCCTTTGAAAGCTGGGACAGACAATTTGAGAATAAAAATCATGGTCAAAACTCCCTATACTCTTCTCTATGGAACTGTTGCCAGGACCCACCACTGTGTCTCCAAATAGGGCACAATGTGCCTGAGATGATGAAAATACGAATTTATACCCCCCAAAATATACATCTTCTGTATCCATTCCCCATTCCGCAGAAGAGTTGGATGACAGGAATAAAGAATCTAAGTCTGATAGTGCTAAGTGGTTCAGGATTAGAAATGGGCTGCTAATCTTTAACCTCTAGCGGAGGAAGGCAAACACAGAGGATTTACTCACACATCATTGAATTCCTCCAGAGACCTTGCAGGTGTGAAAACATCCAACAGACCAATCACCTATAAGAAAACATAAAAATCAAACAGTAAATAAATACTGAACTTATCCATCAGGTCTTAGCCATTTTTTTTGCAGTACGCGGGCCTCTCACTGCTGTGGCCTCTCCCGTTGCGGAGCACAGGCTCTGGATGCGCAGACTCAGTGGCCATGGCTCACGGGCCCAGCCGCTCCGCGGCATGTGGGATCTTCCCGGACCGGGGCATGAACCCGCGTCCCCTACATCGGCAGGCGGACTCTCAACCACTGTGCCACCAGGGAAGCCCAGGTCTTAGTCATTTTAATGGGAACTAATTCCAAATCCTGCTCTCAGTTCAATAACATTACATTATCATATGCTTAATAACTCCAACTTATTTTTTACCCAAATTATGCTTTTGTTTTTTACTTGTTAAACGTCACTTTTCATAATAACTCATTTTACTACTAAAAATCTTCATGTCTTTAGAATTTGGTCACATATAACCATTAGCTTATCAGGAAGCAAAAAGATTTAGGACTCTTGACTTACACATGCACTGATAGTCTAATGATTAACAAACAGAAAAAAGTCATACTGCTACAGCTGTTGTTACAGTATCATTTTTCTTTTTAAAATATATTATTATTCAATAAAAATTACTATATAGTCTTCAAAACTGACATTTTTAAAGCCCCAATATATCTTCTCAGTATATTCTTGGTATTATTCTTATAATATTCTTAATATTAAGATTATTAATCACTATCAGGTATTTAGATCAGACTATAAAAATGAAAAAAAAAAGCTATCTTTATACAAGGATAAAGCAAAGAGCTACTTAATACTCAGTAATCCATGGTCTTTGAGCAGTTTTTCTGGTCATGACTTTACACTGATTAATTTAATATCCCCTCCCGTCCCCAGTTCCTCCTAAAACCCAGACCACTCATTTCCACAAAGCTAGGCACTAAGAAGGCAAACAAGACATATAATTCATGTGTAATATGTTCAGCAAGATTTAAGGGAAACTGGAAATGGAAAAAACAAAAGCTAAATGGGCTTCATGAAAACTGACCCATGACCGTGGACTCAGTAAAATATACCAACACTCAAAATATTATCATGAAAAAGAGCACTTTTTTTTTTTTTTTTTTGCAGTACATGGGCCTCTCACTGCTTGTGGCCTCCCCTGCCGCGGAGCACAGGCTCCGGACGCGCAGGCTCAGCGGCCATGGCTCACGGGCCCAGCCGCTCCGTGGCATGTGGGATACTCCCGGACCGGGGCACGAACCCACGTCCCCTGCATTGGCAGGCAGACTCTCAACCACTGCGCCACCAGGGAAGCCCAAAAGAGCACTTTTAATTAGAATGTTACACCACTCATCCAAATATCAACTTTTGGCTTCCTTGGTGCCACAGTGGTTAAGAATCCACCTGCCAACACAGGGGACATGAGTTCAAGCCCTGGTCCGGGAAGATCCCACATGCCTTGGAGCAACTAAGCCCGTGCGCCACAACTACTGAGCCTGTGCTCTAGAGCCTGTGAGCCACAACTACTGAGCCCGTGCGCCACAACTACTGAAGCCCACACGCCTAGAGCCTGTGCTCCGCAACAAAGAGTAGCCCCCACTCGCCGCAGCTAGAGAAAGCCCGCATGCAGCAACAAAGACCCAACTCAGCCATAAATAAATAAATAAATTTATAAGACAAAAAAAAAAAAAAACCCTAAAAACCCCCACACAAATATCAACTTTTAAAAGCAATTTCAGGGCTTCCCTGGTGGCGCAGTGGTTGAGAGTCCGCCTGCCGATGCAGAGGACACGGGTTCGTGCCCCGGTCTGGGAGGATCCCTCATGCCGCAGAGCGGCTGGGCCCGTGAGCCATGGCCGCTGAGCCTGAGCGTCCAGAGCCTGTGCTCCGCAACGGGAGAGGCCACAACAGTGAGAGGGAAACAAACTAAAAAAAGACCTTGGAATTCAAGAAGAATAGCTTTTCAAGTCTTTGCATCTTATTGCAAAGGAAAGGTACAGTTCTCCATCATCTCCTTATCCAGACAACCGTACACAAGAAAACGAAAATTACCTCTAATTGTACTACTGGTTACAACTATCATTAACATTTTGAGATACTTTCTTTGATTTTTCTGATGTACATAAATTAAATCAGGGTTATACTATGCATACAGTTTTATATCCTGTCTTGTCACTTAACAAATAATGACTCTTCTCATGTCCTCAAATGTTTTTCAATAATATGTTCTACCATTTGTATATACCATAATAAAACCAAGTTCCTATCTTTGGACACTTAAGGAACACTGCAAGTATATGTGCATATGCGTGCATGCGTGCATATATACACCTTGCATTTTCTTCCAGAGAATAAATTTCAAGAAATAGAATTACAAGATCAAAGGACATCAATATGCTTAAGGATCTTAATACTGTCAAACTGTCCTCCATAAAGATGAGGCCAACTTACATCCCACCAATAGTGTTATCTATGACCTTATAATAGTTCTGAATAGTGCTTTAAATTAAGTCAAATCATTTTCTTTTTCCTTTCCCATCTGAATCATAATTGTTCTCCTTGAGCTTGATACAGTCCTGGCTTAAGACCTCTGGTCTTTTAAAAAATTAATTAATTAATTAATTTTTGGCTGCATTGGGTCCTCACTGCTGTGCAGACTTTCTCTAGTTGCAGTGAGTGGGGGCTACTCTTTGTTGTGGTGCACGGGCTTCTCAATGCAGTGGCTTCTCTTGTTGCGAAGCATGGGCTCTAGGCACACGGGCTTCAGTAGTTGTGGCATGTGGGCTCAGTAGTTGTGGCTCACGGGCTCTAGGGTGCAGGCTCAGTAGTTGTGGCGCACGGGCTTAGTTGCTCCGTGGCATGTGGGATCTTCCTGGACCAGGGCTCAAACCAGTGTCCCCTGCATTGGCAGGCGGATTCTTAACCACTGCGCCACCAGGGAAATCCCAACCTCTGGTCTTTTGATTACTACCCCCTACACCCTCTTGTACTTCTGATAGCTGAGACCTAGAAGCCAATTTTATTCACCTGCTCCAATATTTTCTAATCACCGATTCTTGTTATTTGAGATGCCCCATCTTCTCAACAAGAAAAGTTTAAAACAATTTACATTGTTTTACATTATTTGAATTGTGGCTTTGAAAATATCCTCAGATCAAAATAAAATTAAACTACTAGAGATCCAATTTACACAGGATTATTCATGCAAGGGTTATCTCAAACACACTAAAGTGAAACAAGTCCAAGCATTTTAAATAAAAACTCCCATTTCAATCTGAAAACACAATAGGTATTTAGAATCAAACAGCTGTAAATTTGAACCCCCAATCAATCTGTGACTTCTCAGACCCATGAGCTTCTTTCTTTTACATTCCAATAACCCCAAAACATGAGATGTTGCCGGGCACACAGCAGTTCAATTAATATTTGTTACATAAATAAAAATATCTTCTCTGAGCCTCATTTTCCTCAGATGAAAGACACGTGTATATCATTGCTTATTTTCATAGTATTTTGGGGAAGATTATGTAGACTGACCAGCTGTGGATTACCAAAATAAATCGTGACCAGAAACTTCAGAGTTTTATAATGAATTGTAAAATACAAATCACAGAAACAAACTATTTGAAGCAGCTACTTCCAGTAACAAAACATGACATATAAAGCTAAATTCAATTATTCAAATGATTAAAAAGTATGGCTGCAAGAAGCACAATGACTAATTTGGAAAAAAATAATAGAACAAAGCATATTAGCAAATACTCTATCAAGTTTTAATTTCCTTAAAAGGGACACATTTTATGACATTAAAGCCACTCATGTTACATCAAAGTATTTTTAATTTTTTGTGGGCTTTTACAAATATCCCTTCTCTATTAATCCTATTTATGGAGTATTAATCATAAGGAAAATACTGTAAAACAAAACTTTCCCAGCATTAAAATAGATTTGGGGAACATTCCATAATCGATTCATTTCTCATTTCTTAAATGGAAATTTATTTTTAATTTGTCATATTTTAGCCTATTTCCTTACTCCTTCTGCCATTATGATTTCAGACGCTTTAGAAAGTAACCCAGGAATTAAATATTTAGAAAAGACGGTTATAGTATAAATAATCAGCAAATATCTCTGATGACTGTCCTACAATGACAAACAGAAGTAATATATCTTTATTAAATTGGTACACACTCACAAAACACTTTCTAAGTCAGTAACCAGTCAAAGACAATATTTAATGTATTTAACACAAACATACCAAAACAACCACTTGTTCTATCATGGTAAGATTAACTCTAAGGCTCCCAAATAAAATTTATGAAAGGAGTCCCTTAATCATTAAAAGTTTTTTTTAATGTATAGCTCTCCAGGCCCTTAACTGTACAGTACCTACTCAGACAGCAAAAGGATGCAGCTAGCCAGCTGCTTCCTTTTAATCTTTCCTTAGACCAGATGTCAATGAGATCAAGGTCAAAAATTCAGTCAGGAATGGGCCAGGTAAATTTGTTCAGAGAGTAACATCCCCTAGCTCCTATAACCCATATGAAAATTACATATCTGTCATTCATTATCACTAATAAAAGAAATAAAATGAACTACGGATTTTAAGTCAGAGGCATTTTTGTGTAAAAGATCACATGTGCATTCTGGCACCTAAAAATTCTATTTGCTACCAGTCCTTACTTAACTTTTTCATGAGTTTTAAGTTGCTGCTGCTGCTGTCTTTGGAGTCAAGGCAGCTAGCTCAAAGTTAGACAGTGGCCCAAAACAGTCATTAAAGAGAAAGAAAGAAAAAGAGGAAGAGAAGATAAAGGAGAGGAATTCCTCTTAAAATCCTCGATTAAACTTACTTGGAAGTCTTGGTTCTTCACCTGGTAAAAATACTTTTACACTGTACATACCTAACAAGCGTTTGTAGAATAGACTGAAATTCTGGAATTTTTCTACATTTAGTCAAAGTCTTTTGGCCCCTTCCCAGTCCCTCTTCAAACATTTGCCAACAGAATGGAGAACTATGAACATTCAGCCATCTGCCTCCTTTTGTTCAAACAACAAATCACCATCTAAATACAGGTGACCCTCTACATCGATACAGTGAAAACCTAAACATTTTAATATAAAAAAGACTGCTATTAAGCAAACTGCTTATAAAACAATTTAGATAAATTAAAATCCTATTTTCCTAATACGGTCAGTCCTCTTTAAATTCGCATAGCCTTTCCTAAATTAAAACAATTGTATCCCATCACTGTGGCCTCTTCATGTCTACAAATACAGAATGGCTCAAATGCAACCAGCCCAATATCATGTAAGACATATTTCAAAGTATCTCATTATGGAAAATTAAAATATAGCATACTAAATAAGGTTGTTGCAATGATCACTAGAAAAGCCAAGGCATGGATTCAGATAACCCAAAATAATTTTTGCCCTAAACATTGGCTTAAATTGACTATGAAATAAAGCAGAACAATAAATTACAGTGCTGGTAATCTTCTACAGTAGATGTTCTTAAATTAGCACAGACAACATCAGTGGGATCCTGGGGCCTCCTGGAGGTGCTTTGGGGTTCCATAAATGTTTGGCTTGCATTCCATTTTCAAAGTATTCTTAAAAAGCTATGACAGTATCTTTGTCACATTTATTAACGTGTAATGAAAAACAGCATACACACTCAACTGTGATAAAAGCCAAATGTAAACCCATCAGTTAAGTTGCCAGACCACCTTGATTTTATGCAGACTTCGGAATAAAGATTCTCCTGCCAGCTTTCTCCACATATCTCAACTTCTTATAAACATGTCACTGATTAGGAAGGCTGCAGCTCTGCACTGAACTTTTTAAAAACTCAAGTTTGCACATGGATGCTCATATAAAAATTATACCTAGGAATGGAGATAATCTGTGGAAAACAGGACATTCTCAACAGTATGCAATTAAAACATGAAAATAAATAAGCTGCAGCTGTGATTACAACAGCTTAAATTCCAAATTTAAGTCACAATGCTCTCAATTTAGAAGAAATTTGTACTTTGTGAAACAAATGTATTTTAATACAATTTTTTCTTACTATGAAGAAAAAAGAGTTCAATTACTGAAACAGAAAAATATCTTAATAGCCAAGTAATATACTGAAACAGAAAAATATCTTAATAGCCAAGTAATAAACTGAAAAATTGAATTTTTTTTCTACACAGTAACCACCAATAGGGTCAAATAGTTCTAAAATCTCTATGGCCATTGTTTCTACAATGGTACAAATTTTACAGTTCCTTTCATACAGCAATCACATAAACCCTTTCTAACTTGATTTTGAAATTCAGGAAAATAAGTGTCCTCAGTCAATTGTTTTTTCACTTTCAGTTAATATTCCAACTGCATCCATTTATTTATGCTATTAGGATTTTTAAGCACTCCTTTGCAGGACAGCATTGTTCTCAAATGTCCAAACTTATAGACAAGGAAACGTTATATTTAACTTAAACAATGTCTTTGTCACATTTGTTAAAATCCCTGAATCTAGAAAAGCTGTCTTTTAAAAATTAAAAGGAAAAAATTATATTAAATTATCCAGAAAATAATACCCATCTCTGATAAGGCACTCTTCCTCAAACTTCTCCACTGAAGAAACCCATAACAACACAAAATACCATGGATTCCCATATTCTGATAATATAGTCTTAAGTAAACCAAGTAGAGAATACGAAACTTCTTTGTAATATTTTCTGTTAAAAATCCTTGTGAGTTGTGTTTTATCTCACAATATTCTTTTTTTTTTTTAAGTACGCGGGCCTCTCACTGTTGTGGCCTCTCCCGTTGCGGAGCACAGGCTCCGGACGTGCAGGCTCAGCGGCCATGGCTCACGGGCCCAGCCGCTCCACGGCATGTGGGATCTTCCCGGACTGGGGCACGAACCCGTGTCCCCTGCATCGGCAGGCGGACTCTCAACCACTGCGCCACCAGGGAAGCCCACAATATTCATTTTTATTAAAAAAAATTTTATATGCTTTTCCTCTAAAAATCTTTAAGTAAAACTGAAACTCCAGGAAGATGCACCGATTTCATCCCAAGGCTTTGAGTATCTACCTGACATAACGCAGTGGTCACTAACACCCCAGTACAAGGACGGTCCAAGTTTGATGTACTCTAATGCATTTCCATTCGCAGTAATTAAAACACAATTTTTTCCAGTCTATTAAACAGCAGAATTTATCCTGCCTTGAATTATTAACTTACATTTTCATGTTTCATATGTTTAAGTAACCGCAGTTCTCTGTAGGTCCTTTTGGCATGAATAATGGACTGAAATGGTCTGGACAGCTTCTTCACTGCAACACGTAACCCAGTTTTTGTGTCAAAAGCAGCACTAAGGAAAAAAAAAAAACATAAAAAGCTCATCATTAAATGTTCTCTAAATATATTAAAATCAGTATTTATAAGGCTATTTCATTTCCAAATTAAATGGGTCTCTAACAAATTTTAAAAGTATAAAGATAAAAATTAAAATGACATATAATCCCACTATCCAAAGTAATCTATTAATTATTTTTGGTGTTTCCTTCTTGTCTTTTTTTCTATGCATCTAAATCAAGGATCAGCAAACTTTTTCCGTGAAGGGCTGTGTAGTAAGTATTTTAGACTTTGTGAGGCTTAGGGTCTCTGTCTCAACTACTCAACTCTGTGCTTGGAACTGGAATGCAGCAGATAGTACATTTCTAAATGAATGTAGCTATGTCCCAATAACACAAAAGCAGCAGCCACCTGATCTAGATGAGCCAACAGATTGGTACACAAAGAGCTGGATTCTGTCTTCTTGGCCTAGGCCTCAGTGTCACCTTGCCACCAAATGCTGCCTGATCAGAGGCCTTGGAAACCACCATGTTTTCAGGACAATGAGTTGGCAAAAAAATTTCTTGAGCACCTACAAAGTATTTGTCACTTTCTAGAAGCTGAGGTACAGTCGGGAATAAGTCAACATATCCCTGACCTCAGGGGATGGGGGGAGAGGGGAAGAGCAGAATAATAAAATAAATTTCACACAGTGATGAATGCTATGAATAAGTAAAATAGAATAACGGGATAAAGAGCAACAGAAAGCTGGTGGAGTTATGCTACATTAGCTAGGATGTCTGAGGAAGTACATTTGAGCTGAGGGAAGTGAATGATAAGAAAGTAGCAACCATGTAAAGATACAGTGGAAAAGAGCCTCAAGCAGAAGAAAAAATAATATTATTAACATTTAGTGAGTCTTTATTATCATTCCCCAGTTGACAGATAAGGAAACTGAAGCACAAGAGAGTATAAGTAACTTGCCCACAGTCACAAAGCTAGAGAGTGACAGTGCAGGAAGTCTGGATCCAGAGCTCACACTATTAACTATTTTCCTATGCTGCCTCTCAGAAAAGCAAGTGCAAAGAAAGGAAAAATAAAACAGAGGCAGAAAAAATATGGTATGCTGGAGTGACAAAAGAAACGAGGAGCAAGGGGAGCGAGGAAAAGAATGAGGTTAGAGATACAGGCAGAGGCCAGATCATACAGGACATCTACAGCAAGAAATGATGTGTATTCTAATTATTTTTAGAGACTGGGTTAATTCTATCATGTCTCATCCTCCTGTTTATCTCCAGTCTCTAATGGGTACATCCAAGGCTTTCGGATCATCTATTCTCACCAAACTCTCTTTCCCATATGACTCTGGCTCCAGAAGTTCCCCTCCCTTCGCTCCCAAATCCTTACCCTATGTCCTTGCTCTTCAACTCCCAATTTGTAATAAACTCCTGTAAATCTTCACTTCTGAACTTTCCCCCATCTCCTTGCTTTAACTGAAACCAGGCTGTACCTTGAAGACACTACTTCTCTTGTAGCCATGCCATTAGAGTGGATTCTCACTCTCATATCCCACGTACCTCACGGCTAGCAGGTGGCGTAGATGTCCTCCTTGCCAACTGTTTCCACTTCCAGGCCATAACTTTCCCTTTGATTTACACAAGCTCCTGCTCACGAACATCTCTCCCTCTCTGTTGCTGTTATCCACTGACCTGGAATTTTCCATCTTAAAGTCCTATCTTAAAGTCTCTCGCCCCTCCCAACTTCTGTCATCATTCCTGGCAACTTCAGCATCCAGGTGGAGGGCACGTCCAATTTCCTGGCCTCCTGTGTGACCCATCCTCTTCAGCTCTTCACCTCAGAGTCTGCCTGCCTACCCGCAGGCTGAGTATTTTCCCCTCTCCTCTGCTGGGAAGCTTGCTGGGGCCTCTTGGAGCAAGGAATGCCATCGGGTTTCTAGCTGACATGCCTGCAACTGAGTGTGCAAGTTCAATTCAGGGGAGAAGAAAGAAGACGCCCACTTGAGCCACCTGTCCAAGTCATTCTCCGTGCTAGCTTTCCAGTAATAAAGTACATATTTTTATCTCTATTTGACTCCTATCTATTAAGCAAAAGGCAAGCTAGGATTAATCAGTACTCTACAGACCCCAATAATCACAATTTATTACTGTATGTTTATTTACCACCCAGCAGAGTGGTTAAATAAGTACTGGGGCTTTGGTATTAGACTCTGGATTTTAATTCCAGTTCTGCCAGTTAGCAGTTATATAACCTTGAGGAGGTTAATTAAATTCTCTCGGCCTCATATATAAAATGAGGATAACGTTTATATCTAATCTGTCCGATGTTTGTTAGGATTAAATGTGATAATTTTTGCAGTAGGTTTAGCAAAGGGCCTGGCCATGGTAAAGCTCAAATATTTCAAATATTAGACATAATAATGTCTGCGTTTTCCACTCATCATAAGCACCTTGAGGGCAGGAAGTGTCTTCTATTTTATTCAGTATTGTATTCCATAGGACTTAGCTTAATGCCTGGCATGTGGCCCATTCTCAATAACTGCTTTACAAAAGTATAAAATGAAGTATGAAAGAAAAACTTCAACTTTATCATTTGGCCCTCCATTCTTATAAATTCAATAGCATCCAACAAAAAACTGATATTAATGTTAAAAACTTACATGTGTGTTGAGTATTATTGTTAGGCATTGGTTTTAATCTTTACATGAATGAACATCTTTATCACAACTTTATAAGAAGACATTATTATTATTCCCATTTTACAGATGAGAGAACTGAGGCACCGAGAGGTTAACTAATGTGCCCACACAGACAGAAATGGCAGGGCTGGGATTCAAATCCAAGTGATGTGTTTCAAACATGAACTCTTTAACCGTAACATAAAAGCAAGTTCAACCTAGCCACCAGTTCAGTCCATTTTAAATATATTCTAATCGTGTGGACTCTGTTTCTTTTCTAAAATGCGTCCCACTATAATTAATTGCATTTCATAAGGAAAGTTTTTCCTGTGATCTTACATTGAACTCAGGATAATATTAATGAAAAGTATTTCATAAGAAATAACTTTCACTCAATATACATTACTTTATCAAAGGGGAGTTTTTAATCCCTAAAGTTATACTATGACTCTAAAACACTATAAAGGAGTCAATGATGTAATAACTCACAAATACCAAAATATCACTTCCTAAGCATTTACTGAAAAATCTCCTTCATGAGATTCTTTGTGGATACAAAAGAAACATTAAACATAGTACCTGATATCAAAGAACTTAACCATCTAACTGGGATGATGAAACATACATGAAAGCAAAGAATGCCCATAATACAGTGCAACTATTACACTTTTTAAAAAGTTGGGTTCAAAAATATGTAAGTTGGGTTTAAAAATATAAAAATATATAAGTTGGGTTCAAAATACATAAATGTTCATTGCAGCCAGTTCACAAGAACAAAACTAGAAACTACCTTAATATCCAATACAGCAGAGTTTAAACTATGGTACATTCTCATGTACCATATACTGCAGCCATTAACAAGACCCTCCACATACTAATATGTACTTGTTATACTGCTGATGGAAAAGAGAACAAGTTTCAGAAGTAAAGAATTATCCCCATCTGTGGGGGAAAAATATGTACACTCATTCAGATATATACACATAAGCAGAGAATAAACGTCTAATATACTCAGGACTTTTAACACATTTGCTTTTTAATGTATATTTTTCTATCCCCTGACTTTTTAAAAAAATGAGCTTATATCTTTTAACAAGGTTATTAGTAAAGTCAGAAGCATAAATCATCTGTGCTTTTCTGTTACCCTAAAACAAACAAAAAGAGGCATGCTTTCTAACTTTCATAAAACCACTACTGACAGGTATATTTCCTTCGAATGATCCTTACACAGCTATACTCAGAGTATATAAATAAATTTGTACCCACCTTACCTAAGCCATAAGAATTTTCTATTTTACTAAACAATCATTCACAACAATTTCAAAAATATCTGAACCACAAACTACTCATTCTCTTATTGATGGGCCTTATAAGCTATTCCATTCATTCACATACACAAATAATACAAACGCTACTACAATGGACATCTTCACTCACATTGCTTCTTCCATAATTGCATGACTTCCTTAGAAGAGACTAATAATTTCTACTTCAAAGGACACATATTCCCACCTTTTAAAATATACTTTACTTACAGGAGAGAGCAAACAGGAATTGTTCAGAGAAACTGCTCTGTTAGTTAGTAATCCTTACGGCAAAAGTTGCTGAAGCAAAGAACATATGATCCATTCCCTCCCCCACCTCTTTAAGCATTTAACTTGCTCTGACCTAACCTGTTCTATCACTAATCAAAGCAATATTTGGAGAAAGAGGAAACCACATATTTCATCCTAAATTGAACATTGTATTTACCCAAAGCAGAAATTCCTAATAATTTTTTAAAGATCATCTGATAAAACCAACTGAATACTCAGAGGAGAAGAAATTCAAGTTACTGAATACCTGATCATACCACATATTATTTGGGAAACATTTCATTCAATCCTCATAACTTTGTGAGATAGTTATATTTACTTTCCAAAATAAGAAACTAATGGTCAGAAACATTAACAACTCACTGAATGGCATATAACTCATATGCAGTGGGATTCAGACTCAGATCTGTCTAATTTCAGGGCTCTTTTTCCAGGATGCCAAGCAGCCTGAGATAAGGACAACCCCAGCTACTGGCTTGCCTTTATTATTACACTTACTAGTATTACAGTTGGGAAGATTCCTCTTAATCACATTTAAAAAACTGTAACTACAAATAAAACTGTGTTTTCATGAGCAACATCATAACATGCAATTACCTTTATGAAAATCAGGTTCTCCAAACAACTGAATAAAATCCAGGACACACTGCTCAATAAGTTTTTCTCCCAATTGTAAACTCATAAAGTTCTAAAATTAATTCATACTTTATAAAAAACATTGCTATGGTAAAAAAAAATTAAAGGGAGAAATATAAAATTCATTAAAAACATATTATAATATTAGACTGTCATCATCATGTATCTACTGTTGACTGTGAATCCAGTGCCTAGGACAAAATAATATTCATTAAATAAAATTAAATGTTTTGTTATACATTCATACCTGCCTCTCCTCTCCCTGAAAAAATAGTGGCTTACTAGGTTCTTAATATCCTAATTTTGTTTAATTCTAAATTTACTTACATATACCCTGCTTTATTTCACAATGGATTTAAAGTAGCCTAGAACTATATACATACAACCTGACATAAGAATAAATGACTAGGGGAAAAATAAACAAGATAAATAAGAAATTATGTATGGGTGAGGTTAGTGCAAATGTTTATTGTGAGGTCCTTTCTAAATACCTGTTAGAGGTGGGCCCCAAATTTGGCTCTGAGCCCACTAAAGCCATCACAAAGAGAATACCACCAGTTAAGACATGAATCATAGGAACCATATAATAAAAACAAACCAGGTACTCAGAGAACTGAAGAGAGGCATAATTATTCTTGTAATAACACCTGAGAAGAGTTCCTCCCGTGTATGTTTATGAAGGAGACACTGTATAATGTGGTAAAAATGTCCTAAGCAACATCCTTACACAATTATAATAGTGGGTTTCAGATGGTTCTTTACTTAGAGCATCCATCAGTGGAGACTGTTTCATAAGGCCAAAATACAGTTCATTAGCAAAGGCAGGGAGGAGAGGACAAAACAGCACAGCACACTGCTCTCTGACAGACTTACTTAATCCAAGAGGAAATCTTAAGTGTTTCTAGAAAAATAGATAATAAGCTCCATATTCCTCAGACAATCCTCCAAAGATGATTTCCATCAACTGAGCTTTTGATAGATATAGAGACACAGGGACTTTGTACTTATGCATCAGGATTTTCCTCAAAAAACAATTTGGGTTTTCCCCAACAAAATGAAGAATGAGCAATCACCTGGCAAGTATCTGAGTAATTTGTGGGAATCATAAACGATTTTATAATTTCTTTTAATGGTCACAGACAACTTCTCTAATCCTTGAATGATGTTAAGGAAAAATGAACGGTCAATAATGGTTAAGAAGACAACACAATTTTACGTATTTTTGGAAATTAATGGAAACATTTTTTTAAAAAACTTTATTTATTTATTTAAATTTTTGGCCGCCTTGGGTCTTTGCTGCTGCCTGTGGGTTTTCTCTAGATGCAGTGAGTGGGCTTCTCATTGCAGTGGCTTCTCTTGTTGGAGAGCACAGGCTCTAGGCACGTGGG
The DNA here is from genome assembly GCF_005190385.1 of Monodon monoceros. Lineage (NCBI taxonomy): Eukaryota > Metazoa > Chordata > Mammalia > Artiodactyla > Monodontidae > Monodon > Monodon monoceros. The sequence continues at coordinate 38,190,688 of NW_021703780.1, forward strand.
CTTCATTAGTTGTGGCACGCAGGCTCAGCAGTTGTGGTGCACAGGCTTAGTTCCTCCGTGGCATGTGGGAGCTTCCCAGAGTAGGGCTTGAACCCATGTCCCCTGCATTGGCAGGCGGATTCTTAACCACTGTGCCACCAGGGAAGTCCCAATGGAAATATTTAAATATATTAAAATCCGTAGTTACACTGAATTAACAAATTGTCATTAATACATTGAATTCATTAAAATATCTACATGGAGATAAACAATTTGCAAAGAGATGACATCTCTTCCCCATATAATTTGAGGCTTTTTTCCAATTGAATTCAGGTTAATTGATAACAGTTTTCAAGAGTTTCTAAATAACTAAGTAATTCACATGACTAACTTTGAACTTTCTCTTTACCTATAACAACTTGACAAAAATATTAGCAAATACCATATTGGAAATATTTTTCAGCACATCTCTCTCTACTACAGAAACCTACTTTTTCTTTCTTCTAAATTCAGACAAATGTGCAAGTGCCACCGTACTTTTGATGCTTATGCTCTGCCCCTCCATTTTGGAAACAATGTCATGAAAATAAAGGCAACTTTATGCAAAAACAATAACTCAAGTTTTAATTTGAGAACTTCAAAAATATTCTTTAGAGTAGCAAGGGACTTAAAGTTGACTTTAAAAACTCTTACCATTTGAAACATTGTTAGCTCTCTTTAAATACCTTTTACTAACTCTCAAATATCTTGTTTGAATGTCTACCTTACACTTTCATTTTTAAAATAAATCACAAAATGATCTACTTGCACTATATATAGTATTTAAAAATGGAATTCAGTTTCTTACAATAACACTTTCATATTGATAGGAAGAAAATCAGATGTTATTAATACAGTTGTTACAAGTACGTGCAATATGACCAATCCCCAGCTTTTCAGTTTCTAAAAATTCTTCTCAGAGGTTAAAAAAAACACAAATGACACATGAAAAACCTTACCAATAGAGAAGCAGCCTGGAATGGAAAAAAGAGTCATTTAATTGATCACTTACCTTGCCTTGCAGAAACTTACAGTTCAAGAACTTTTAGGCAAATTCAGTATTTTCATGAAAATCTCATTCAGATAGAAAAATGTATTTGTGATAGGATTTATTAGGGACATTAGCCATGGGGCTGGCACTCAGGGAATGGCAACATATATGCTAATACTTGCCATTCCTAACTAATCTGATCCAATTCCTGCTGCAAAAGCTTCTAAACTGCTGGAACAAAAATGTTTTTCACAAACTGCTTCCATTTTTACTAGGCTGATGGAAACTAACATTCAAACAATGTAGAAATTCACTTAGGCATACAATCTAAAAATCCCAAACCATTTGCGATTAAAATGCACTTAATATTCATTTGCTGAAAGCTCCGTCTGAAGTAAGAATAATTTTGTTAAGATTTGCAGAAATTTATAGAAATTTGTAGAAATTATTTTGTAATAATTTCTTCACTGAAGCTTTAAAAGCTGCAGTGGTGTCAGTTAACATATATCTTTGATTGCAAATGTGAAGTATGTATCTGCATCAAGAGCAACAGTTATCCCATATTGAATGCAAAAATATTACACATGGATTATTTCATTTCTTTTAAAGGGGATTACTTTCCAAAGCCTCATTAGAATGTTCCCACCACGGGTTTATATCTTCTCTACTTTTATGTGTTTGAAAATTTCAATAACAAATGTTTTGGAAGTTATCATTAAATAATTTTAACTCCTTTCAAGCAAATCTGAAATACTGAACAGACTAAACATATATATTACATTGTAACTATTTAGTATTACCATCAATCAACTTTGCCTTGCTGCTACAATTAAAAGTCTTGTACAGGGCTTCCCTGGTGGCACAGTGGTTGAGAGTCTGCCTGCCGATGCAGGGGACACGGGTTTGTGCCCCGGTCCGGGAGGATCCCACATGCTGTGGAGCGGCTAGGCCCGTGAGCCATGGCCACTGAGCCTACGTGTCCGGAGCCTGTGCTCCGCAACAGGAGAGGCCACAACAGTGAGAGGCCTGCGTACCGCAAAAAAAAAAAAAAAGTCTTGTACAGTAATAGTGTTCATAGCCTTCATATCCAGAAAAGCACCCTACAAATATATGCTATGATCATGACTAGAGATGTACATAATAGGCATTGACATGACTTCACAACTTTTGGGTTTTGCTATGTCTGTGACTCTCCATCTTATATGACATATCTATCTATATATCTATACACACACACACACATATATATACACAAACACACATATATATTTTTATAGTAACACTTAAGAGTATTAATTATCTATCACTAGATAATAAATTACCCTCAAATTTGGTGCCTTAAACAAGATTTAGTATCTCAGTTTCTGTGGGTCAGGAATTCAGGAGCAGCCTAGCTGGGTGGTTCTGGCTCATGGTTTTTCCTGAAGTTGCAGTCAAGATGTTGGTCAAGTAGAGTCATCTGAAGGCTTGACTGAGGCTGCAGGATCCGCTTCTAAGATGGTTCACTCACTCGGTGTTGGCAGGACTCAGTTCTTTGAAATGTGTACCTCTCCATAGGGCTGCTTCAGTGTCTTCTCAATGTAGCAGCCCTATGGTTCTCAACACGGCAATTTTACTCCTCAGAGGACATCTGACAAGGTCTAAGACAACTGGGAGTGTGTGGTGGCGATGGAGGGAGTGTTGCTAGTGGAAATGGTGGGTAAAGGCCAAGGTTACTGCTAAATATCCTTCAAAACAAAGAATTCTCTGGCCCCAAATGCCAATAGTACCGAGGCTGAGAAACTGCCCTAGAGCAGATGATCTCAGACAAAGACCAAAGCAAAAGTCACAATGTCTTTTATGACCTACCCGCAGAAGTCACACTCCATCATTCCTGCCACAGTCTATACTTTAGAGAAGTGAGTTACTAAATACAGTCTTCACTCAAGGGGAGGAGAATTAAAGCACCACCTCTTTAAGGGAGGAGTATCAAATAATTTTCATATTATTTTTAGCAACTTGATTTTTAAAAATCAAAACACTGGAAAATATCTTGCTTACTTTTGGTAACACTAGATAAGTACTTTTTTATTGCTCTAGAAAAAAAACCTCTGAAATTCCACTTAACAAAGCTACTTTTACATCCTAGTGAATGGTCTCTGTTTGCAGTATTTCGATGATCTGATCTCAAAAAATTCTGTTAAGCATAAACATAGGCAGTCTGACATAGAAAAAAGTAAACCAGTAGTCATAAGATTTCAGTTCTAGCTTTGGTTCTGGAACTTCCTAGCAAGTGATCTTGGCCAAAGCTTCTACGAGCCTGTTTCCAGATCAATAAAATGGGGGTGTCACTAGCTCTGCTTATCTTACAATGCTGTTTTGAGGCTCACATAAGATAATTATGTATAAGTACTTTATGAACTATAAAAGACAAGTAGTAAATGTTCCAAGTGGAAATGAACGTGCTATTATATAATACTTTCATGATCAGCTTCCAGCATGGGGTTTATCACATAGTAAATTCTCAACATATATTTTTAGATCTCTTACTCTCAAATTTGAGGTTGAGTATATTTCTGAAATAACAGTAAGATAGGGCAGGTTATTAAAATATAACCAAGGACCCAAATCCTTGATCATTTGTTGTCATGTTACGGAAAACTAAAACATCGTTTCCTTTCAAGTTAAAATGCACATTTATTCAGCAGTTAATGGATAGGATCTAGGAACTACTACAATCAGAAACATAATGTAGCCAATTCTTTAGACACTAAACTGAAAAAAAAGGTATTCCTATATATATTTGTTTCCCAATTTAGACTTTGAAGGAGAGCAGAAGCTATAGTTTATTTATCTGTTTATCTTCAGGAACATAATGCAAGATCAGTAAATACACACCGAAGCAGATAGTTCCTGACCTCAAGGAATTGAGAAACCTAGCCGGGGAGTCAGATTAAAGAGATACACACATAAATTACTAGAGACTTTTACAAACCAATATATTTGCTTCCTCCAATCCATTCTGTAACACTCCAATCAAACCAATTTTAAAATACTTTCCCTCCCTACTTTACAACTCAAGAAACTGTAACTAGCTCTCTATTGCCTAGAAAACTGCAGTTGCCTTAACCCTACTCCAGACCTTACTCTTAATTTCTGGGGGTAGGACCCAAGCATCTGTATGTTTAAAAGCTCCACAAGTGATTCTGAAACACAACCAGAATGAAAACCACAATTGGGTTCACCCTATCTGAGATACTACCCTTGTCAGGGCAGTCCATCTCATATCTAATTCTCTTAGTTATGTTTTCTCCTGTTACCTAAAAAGTTCCCTTTCTAGAAATGCTCCAAATACTACCCATCCTTCAAAACAACCTTCAGGGCTTCCCTGGTGGCACAGTGGTTAAGAATCTGCCTGCCAATGCAGGGGACACAGGTTCGAGCCCTGGTCTGGGAAGATCCCACATGCCGCGGAGCAACTAAGCCCGTGTGCCACAACTACTGAGCCTGCGCTCTAGAGCCTGTGAGCCACAACTACTGAAGCCTGCGCGCCTAGAGCCCGTGCTCTGCAACAAGAGAAGCCAGTGCAATGAGAAGCCCACGCACCACAACGAAGAGTAGCCCCCGCTCGCCACAACTAGAGAAAGCTTGAGTGCAGCAAAGAAGACTCAACACAGCCAATAAATAAATAAATAAATAAATTTATTTTAAAAAAACCCAAACAATCTTCAAATCCTTCCTTCATGAAACATGCCAACTACTATAGCCCACAGGGCCCTCACATCTCTGTATACATCAATACCTTTATATATATATACATAGTTCACTAATATTTTATGTCTGTTTTTTTTAGACACTGGTGGGCATTTAACACTATCAGATGGATGACCAACAGATTTCTTTCACTACAGCAAATCTAAAACATAAATATAAAAATACATACATTTCAAACTTTCAAAATTATGTTGCTTTAATACCTAGTTATAGAAATCTTCAGGCAACTGGCTTATTCCCTGATTGTAATTTTCATGACCACTGTCATTCATTAGTGCTAGTGATAAGCTTCCTTCAAATATCAGTTCCACACATCTAAGGCTGAACCATACAAGTTTATAACATGAATCTAATCCTAGGGTAGTTAGTGCTACATCTCTGAGATTGTCCTCAAGAAGTATGTAGAAAAATAATCAAGGGAAAGCATGAAACATTACCTTTCAATAGACTTGAAATCCAGAGTTAGACATTCTTGATATTAGGTTTGGAAGTATAAATTTGAATGTACAGTATATGAACAAGACACTGTTGAGGCTGTATCAGACAATGAATTCAAAGGGAATATGCACAGAAAGTATAGTGTTTCTTTTTGCAGGTGGAAGGTTCAAGTTATCCTATCTAGTTTTTACTCAGGGCCAATCAATCCAAATATATAGGGTTATATAAGCAGTTCTCAACCAAAGGTGATTTTGCCCCCAGAGGACATGTGGCAATGTCTAGAGACATTTTTGGTTGTCACAACTGGAGGCTGCAACTGGCATCTAGTGGGTAGGGTACGGGGTTGCTGCTAAATATCCTACAATGCACAAGATAGTCCTCACAACAAAAAAAATTATCAACCCAAGATGTCAACAGGAGGAGTAACCCTAGTGTTATACTATATTTGGGAATGTAAGCACGGCTTGATAGATGCTTATAATACTTACTGCATGTTCTCTTAATTTGCTAGTTTTTCCCTTTTGCTCCCTTTAGCATCAATATCATTGAGACTGCTAATTTCAAAGCAGATCATTCAAAGCATAAGGCATTTAGGCCACTAACCTAGGTATCAGAAAATGAACCAAGCCAAACTTATAATGTCAGATGAGGAAATTATTAAAAGCATATCAGTGTAAGATACCAACATCAAAATTTCACTTCAATTTAATACTAAAATCATGAAGGAGTCATGTTTTATTATACCAAGTGAGAAAGATAACTAAGATTTTTACAAGTATTTGGTAGCCTGGAGAAGAAAACATAAATAGAAACTAGTATTCAATAGTCTAAGTTCAAGAAGGTTCAAGCTACCTAAAGCCCTAGATGCAGGATTTGATGAAGGGGGAAAAAAGAAATAGCTACTGGGGATTAAGAATAAAGCATTTAGGGATTCCCTGGTGGCGTAGTGGTTGAGAGTCCCCCTGCCGATGCAGGGGACACGGGTTCGTGCCCCGGTCCAGGAGGATCCCACATGCCGCGGAGCGGCTGGGCCCGTGAGCCATGGCCGCTGAGCCTGCATGTCCAGAGCCTGTGCTCTGCAACGGGAGAGGCCACAACAGTGAGAGGCCCGCATACCGCTAAAAAAAAAAAAAAAAAAAAAAAAAAGAATAAAGCATTTATTTCTGGGAATAAAGTTATATCTACTACAGGGATAAGGAAATACAAGAATGAAGAGTTCAGAAAATACTTGGGTAAACCAGATACCTCAAGTTCAGTGTCACAGGACGGACTAAAGGCATGATTGTTAGGGGCACATAATTTGCAGGTGAGAAGACGGTCACAGCAGAGACACTGCCCCATGTGGAATTATAGGGCTGCGTTAACGATCTACAGGACACTTACTCTCATTGTCCCTTTCCTCCCCTAAACCACAGCCTCCCTGAGCCCTTGGCAGATCAAAAGAAGTTCTGACCTCTTGCGGGCACATGCTGATGTCATCGCTTTCTAGTTCTGAATCAGATGGAAAGGTCTCTCTGACACAAATTTCAAACACATATCCTTGCAAAAAGTTGCCCTAGATGTAAAAAGTGACCAGTATGTCACTAGATTCAAGAGAGACACAGAAAAACCTAAAAGATTTCAAGGGACGCATTAGAAATATAAAGGTAGATTTGAGATGGCAACTTAAGCTGAAAGAATGCAGAAAAGAAAAGCTACTGAGGACTTCCAAAGCAATCTCTGAGAAAGCAACATAAATGTGTCCCTTCCAGACTGATATTTTCAAAAGCAGGAACCCTTTCTGCTTTTTTGTTTTTTCAGTCTTTATAAACAGAACACCTACTACAGTGCCTAGCACTGGCCATGCTGAATTAATGAATTTAAGAAAACAAAGAAGAAATTGGTTTAGATTTTTTTTTTTTGCATAATGATGTGTGATGCCTACACTCTGGACCGTAAGCTTGGTAAAGCAACCAATGCATACTTGCAGGTAGACTGACAGTAAGACACACACACTCACATACCTTCCGTCGTGTCACAGGCGTAGTGACAACGCCACCAAGGCCTAAGAGGAGAAGGTTTTGAGGAAAACAAGGAAATCTGTAACATCATTCAAAGTAACAGAAGTCAAAATGTTCAGGGTATAAAGTTACTCAGACAGCAGGCCTAGACAAAATAAACACTTGTTCTATTACCTTTTTGTTTTTTTGTCATGGGAATCTGTGTTTAGGAACACTTATTTTCTGCAACTAGATGATAGAGCAGTAAAAGGGGGATGGCTTTCATAAAAGAGAGAAACCTGTATCTATAAAGGCAGAAAAGTAAATAAATCCTATGGGTTTTTATACGGTGACATGTGTGGAATCTGTCAATCTATAAGATTTATTCAAGTTAACAGAGAAGTCATTGGGGGCTCCTAGCCAAAACATTATTAACAGGTAACGATAATCCAACCTCTACTAAAATTATTGTGATGGGGGCAAGGCAGAGGAATGTAAAGCAGATACAGGGCCAAATAAAACAGAAAATAAATGAGACCTTAAAAGTTGAAAGAAGGTAAAAATGACTTTTTAAAAATAACCCAATAGTAAGAAAAAACCTAGAAGCCCAAAGATGTTAGAAAACATTCAACCTGCCAGCAGGCTAATCTTCTTTTGTCAGAAGTCTAGAGCTAATCTCTTTGCTCCCTTCCTTTTGGCAACAGAAACCTGAAAAGTGAAGTTAAGCTCCACATGTTATTTAAAGAGCTGGACTGGAATACCCTGCATTTCTAGGGCCCACCAAAAGTACTGGCTCTGGTACACTGAGCCTGCTGGAATGAGAGTTGTTGAATATGGATCAGGGCTGTACACCAATTCATCTGACTCCCCCACTCTACCCTAAACTACAGTTAGCACCTCTAAATGGGTGAGGAACAGAAATGAAAAAACAGGGACCCCAGAGCAGAGAGATCTGTTAAAACACACGTTAGATCATGTCTCCCCTCTGGTTATAACCCTCCATGGTCTCCCGTCTCAGAGTAAAAGGCACAATTCTTACAAAGGCAAATAAGACCCTTTATGATCCCAGCACCTCTGTAGCCCCTCCACTCGCTTTCCCTACTACTATTTGGCCCCTGGTTCATTCAGTTCAAGCCATACTGGTCTTCCAGCTATGCTAGAGAATGAGGCCTTTGCCTCAGGGCATGTGCTGATCCCTCAACACGGAATTGTTCTTCCCTCCCCATTCAGGCCCAACCAGTGTTCTACATCACTGCCTTCAGGTCGTTGCTCAATTGTCACTTTATCACTGAGGTCTACCCTGCTTAAAAGTGCAACACAGCCATCCCAGTATTCCCTCTCTTTTCCTTACTTTATTCCCCCATAGTATTTATCACCTGACATGTTATAAATTTTAATTTTTTGTTTATTGTCTACTTTTATTCCCCTGCCCTTAGAATATAGTTTTTTCTTTTGTTTTTTTTTGCGGTACGCAGGCCTCTCACTGTTGTGGCCTCTCCCGTTGCGGAGCACAGGCTCCGGACGTGCAGGCTCAGTGGCCATGGCTCACGGGCCTAGCCGCTCCACGGCATGTGGGATCCTCCAGGACCGGGGCACGAACCCGTGTCCCCTGCATCGGCAAGCGGACTTTCAACCACTGCGCCACCAGGGAAGCCCAGAATATAGTTTCTTATGGGCAGAAATTTTTGTCTGTTTTGCTCATACTCTAGCACCTAAAGAGTGACCCAAGCATAACAGGCGCTCAAAGTATCGGTATAACACAAAGTCCTGGCCTCAAGGAGATTAGCATGAACCCATCCTCTTCTCCCTATAAGACTCCAAAGTTAGATCCTGTGCCCTGTAAGACTCCAAAGTTAGATATATCCATTTGTTCAAGGCCAAAACTTAGGGATCATTCTACACCCCTCTCTCTTCTGTACTTTCTCCCCAACATTCAGCCTAGGAGCCAAGCCCAGGATCCATTTGTCAAAAGTGCAGAATTTACAGGCCACCATCTACTTCCTCCCTAGAATAAATTATTAAAAGGCTAAAATGCTAGGAAACTGGTTAATTTTATAAATCCTTAACAGACATGTACTTAACTTACAGAAGGACTATGCAAAGACAACTACTTCTAATACTAAAAGCTTCATTTATTTAAAAAAAATTTTTTTCAAGTTTAAAGAGGTTTTATTTGTCCTGAAGAAACCCATGCATCACTTCCAAGCACATGGCAACCACGAAATGATATTCCTAGGTTCCAGAGTCAGGGGAAGCCACTTTATAATGAGGTTTTTTTGAGCTCTATAGTAATTATATCTATTGGATAGAAACAAATCAATACCAAATTTCACAGTAAAGAGCAAAAGTCCAGTGTATTTTCAAAGGCCTAGAGAGGCAGTTACTTCTATTTATATCCTATATTATACTTACATAACAGAAGCACATACAGAGAATCTCAACTTTGCAAAATGTGCACAGAAGAATTTCAAGCCAAGGGGATTCATAAATTCAGGAATTAACTAGTTGCACTGATGATCCTTTGGGAAAAAATGTAATCTGGGCAATGAGTCCATTTTTGGTCTATCAATTCTGAGGAAGAGATATGACTTTAATAAGTCATTACCTCAGATTAGCTAGGCTGACATTGGTGGGATTGGTTAGTCATAGTTCTACTATTTCAAGTGACCCAGCAACCCCTTTCTTCACAAAAGGAGGGAGGGGAGAGGCAAACAGCACAAGAGAAGGTGCCACCACACAATCTTAGCAGTCTACAAGTACAGGAAAGAATTCTAAAGTGTTGAAACCCCAGAACCAAATCCAAAGTAGCACTGACAAGTATGCCATTCCTTTAAGGAGTCCAGCTCCTCATCTATACAACTGGGTTAATAATACCAGCCTTCACAGAGCCAGTGAAAACTGAATAATAATGCTTTGAAATGCAAATACATTATGAAGTGTAAAATCCCATAAAAATGTCAGTTAATACTAAAGTGAGAGGGATCTAGCACAGTGACTTCTTCCACCTTTGAATCCTAAGCCCCAGGGTCTCAGCACCATCTGCACTATTGCCCATGAAAGGCAAAGTCAATGCAGATCATCTCTGAGGCTGATTTAGAGGGAAATCAAAAGCATAGTCCTCAGTATCAAGAAATTAAACTGGCAGAACTGAAAAGCCAGGTTCAGGATATCCGTATTTTAAAATGGGAGCCAGTGGAAAGGTTTCAGTGGAAAATGGAATCCGATAAATAAAGGATGACTTTATAGCCAACCTGACTGAACTCTTTCTTAAAAGTCTGTATCAATAATACAAATATTTGCCATTGTGTTTAACTATTTATTGGTTGGCACTGGTAACATGCAGACAATCACCTTGCTTTTGGTTACAAAGGAAAGCAAATGGGAAGCAAGATCAGCATGGGCCTATTATCACCACTAGGAAAATAAACGGCACACCCCTCTCACTCATTAGGAGTCAAGAAAGTCACCTTTGCATACTCAATAATGACGTGCTTTTATTTATTCGTGCCCTGGCTCATGCTAAAAAAAGGAAAAGATTTAAAATGGTGAAGGGCCATTAATACTAAAAAAATTTAGCTTCACTTTTTTTTCTAATAAATTTTTTTTTTACTATTTATTTTTGGCTGCGTTGGGTCTTCGTTGCTGCGCACAGGCTTTCTCTAGTTGCAGTGAGTGGAGGCTACTCTTTGTTGCAGTGCGCGGGCTTCTCATTGTGGTGGCTTCTCTTGTTGTGGAACATGGGCTCTAGGTGCACGGGCTTTAGTAGTTGTAGCACGCGGGCTCCGTAGTTGTGGCTCGCGGGCTCTAGAGCGCAGACTCAGTAGTTGTGGTGCAAGGGCTTAGTTGCTCCGTGGCATGTGGGATCTTCCTGGACCAGGGCTTGAACCTATGTCTCCTGCATTGGCAGGCAGATTCTTAACCACTGAGCCACCAGGGAAGTCCTTCACTTATTTTTATTAGTTATTTACACACAATCTTGTTCCACAAAGCATTTAGGAAGTTGGATTTGATTTCTTAGTAAATTTTGCCATCCTTTTACCAAAAGTTTTGTTATACACTTTATATACTGATGATAAACATAAAATGCACAGCACAATGCCTGGAACATAGAACACAATCCATAAATGTAGTTATTATTTGCATCAGGCTATAAACCCTATCAGGGAATGGACTGTCTTATTCTGTCTTGCTTAACACTCTAGCTCAAGAAACCTAGCCTGCTATCTGGTCCATAGTTGGTACTCAATAAATATTGTTTAATAAATGATTGAATATGATTTAAGAATAATTCTCAACACTCACCTATTTTAAGGTACCAGTGCCCCACCTCCTGTAATCAGAGGCAAGTGTCCGGAAAACCCATACACCAGAGGAAAGGCATTTAAGTTCCTGTTTATATTTCCTTAAACTCACCACAAAGCTCCTCCCCCTCCTTCTGTCCCCAAACCACAAAATCAATGCCGTGCAACAATGTATTCTTCAAAAATCTTGCTTCATTTCCCCTCACAGACAACAAAGTTCCTTAAAATTGCAAGACTTAGTTTAGTTCCTTTTACCCCTTAAAAAGGAAAGGCATATTTGTAAAACCCTATCAATTCCCAAATTTCTAGTCTGATTCCTTGATCTTTAATTCACGGTTGGTTATCACTCAGGTTGCTACATACTTGCTTTACTATATATACTTAGTACAAATTAAAATACTGAAAATTGGCTTAATATTTAAAAAAAATTTTTTTAAGTTCCACATCAAAGTGTATCACACTTCAGAGCAATCAAATTAGGAAACTGACACAGATTATTTCAGTGACATTGCATTCCTTGAAATACTTTCAGAGATTCTTTTTTGGAACAGACTTCAGATCTAGTTCTACAAGTCACACAGGAAATTCTGTGTCATTACTTTATGGTTACAACTTCTATCTGACCTAAAACAGTATCATCAACCTGGCTACCTAATCTTTTTCACCAGACTTCAGTCCAATTTTCTAAATTATTTCAGATTCAATTTGATTTTGTTATTTCCTAAAATTAAATCTGCTCTCAAGAAAATGAAGGTAGTGAAAAATAACACAGGCTCCAAAGTGGATTCTAAGAGAAGTTAAAAAAAAGTTTTCTGCCACACCTGAAAGTTGCTAATTGAAAGAACAACTTCAAATAACTACTCTAAATGAGATAACACTTGTACATCTAAATTCTGATACTTTTAATCCAAAATCAGTTACATTTGTTTATGGCCAACTGTCACATAATATCAGTTATTTTTCTCCACCAATATGTTATAGGTTACATCTTAAATACCCTTAGCAGAACTGCCTCCATGGAAAGACACACAAGAAACTTAACAGTGGTTGTCTCTGAGGAAAGGAATAGCACAATTGGAGAACAAGAAAGGAAAGGCAACTTTTCGCTATCTTTTTATACCTTCTGAATTTTATACAATGTGAATGTATCACCTACTTTTAAAAACCTGTTTAACAAAATTACTTCCAAGTGTCAGATATTGATGGTTTCTAAAAGCCAGAAAAGTATAGTACTAAAAAAACATGGAGTTCATCTTAATGGCACTTCGATGTAAATCTGGATCTCCAGAGCTAAGGCAGAGCTATTCACACCAACATAGGGAAACCTTGCAAGGAATTCTTTTCAAGTTCACTAAACTTCCCATAGTTGAGCTGTTCCGCTGTATCACTCCTTAAGGTTTAAACATTATCGGAAACAAAAACTCGGTACCACAAAAATTAATGTGTCAATTCAAGAATGGAAAATGGAGGTAAACTAATGAGCTATTAAAGGAGCAATGATCCAAACACATCTTCGAAAATTAGCAAATCAACAGCACACTATAAAAATGGAAAAAAGATGTCAAGCATAGTGCCATCAGCAACATAACTCAAACAGCGTGAACCAGAAAATGCAATATGATCTGTTGCTGGACACAATTGCACAATCTCAATTACCCAGAAGATTCTATAAACCGGAAATTCATGCTGGGGCTTTAAGAAACACAGGAATTATATTTAAAGATTAACAAATCCAAAAGCCTGGAATTTGTGGCAAAACAAGAAAATAATTTTGTAGACCTCTCTTCAAATGATGCATGCACAGGAATTACATGAATTAGCTTCAGATCAGGAGGTCTCAAATTTCAGTACATCTAAAATATAGTGTTTAAAGCCTTGAAAGTTAGAAAAGTTTAGTGAAATATTTCAGGTCTGAACATTTTACAGTATCATTTAATTGAAAACACATTCACAGTGTGAATTAAAGCTGCAAAGTGTCTCTTCCTTCCTTTGCTATATATTCCATATCCATATCGTGTACCTCAGGCTCTAAGTGTAGATAAGTTCCCTGCAAACTCTCAAAGGGACTTTAAAAACACAGTATTTCACAAGAATTATCGCAATTAAAAAATATTTACAATACCTCCCGGCATTGTTAATAACTTTTTGATCTTGAGGGCGTGCATCGGATCTGAATCTCACTTGCTCCAAAGGAGAAAACTGTTTTGTCAAACAATACTTAAACGAGCAGTGGTATGTGACTAATCAGTGAGGCCGCCAGTTTCTCAAGCTGCAGTGTGTTTGCAGGCACTACCACCCACCCCCCACTCTGCGAAAAGGAAATACGCTTTCAACTGAATCGGAAACACACCACACTACAGCTGGCACAGGACTCACCGAGATAAAGTCGGTATTTTAAGCTCTATGGATAGCTACTAATTCAAGTGCGAATTCAAAAAGAACGCTTCTCAAAATGGGATTTCGACAGAGGTTTGCAAAAAAGCCCGCACTGAACGCCCTTCGTCCTCAGTTTTGTTCAGATGACGGCAGTCTCCCGGTCGAGCTTTGCCCTTCTGTTTCTCCAGGCAGCTCCCCGGGCTTGTCTGCTCCGAGGGCAGGCTCCGGCGCCCAAGGTGGGCACATCTCGGGAGAGAGTCCTTCTGCTCGATGCCAGCAGGGAGACCCCCAAAGAGGGCCCTCCCGTTCCTGTCCCCAAAGCAGCAACCCCCCAAGAAGGGAATGCGCAGGGTGCGAGCCAGGGCCGGGCTCCAACACCATCACCCACCGCCCATCGTGGACCTGCGTCCTACACACAGCTGACCACCTATGTGGGTGTGCAGGGTGAGGGGTGCAAGGGGTACAGGGAGGGAAGGACAGGGGTCGAAGGGGCAAGGATGCCCTCCCCCAAGGAAAATTCCTACCGCTTGGTGCATTGCTGAGCCGCGGGGGCAGGCCTGGCTCTGGGGCATAAAGGGTCACCCAGCCCACCGAGGCCCCGAGCCCGGTGACACTCACCACACGGAGCCATAGGCGCCGGAGCCCACCGGGGACAGGTTTTGGTAACGCTCGGGCACCTCCCAGATTGTCTTGTTCAGCTCCTGCCGGTAGAACGTGGGCCTCTCCTGAGACATCTTCCAGCGGTGGCCGCGGGGCGAGGAGGTGGCCCTGCGGGGCCCCGCCTGCGCCCGCACCCGCTTCCCCGACCTCGTCGCCCGGCCGGACGGGCGGGGACCCTGCGCTGGCCGCCCGCGCAGGTGTGAGTGCCGCGAGCCAGACGACTCCCGCGCGCGCGGCCCCTGTCAGCCGCAGCGGCTAGACGCTCCTCCGCGACGGGGGTGAGCCCTGCTAAGGGCAGGGGCACGCTCAGGGGCTCAAGGCTGCGCCCGCCACGTTCTCGCTGCACCCTCTCCAGACCAGGCCGACTCCCGACTGCACCGCGGGACTACGGCTCCAGCTGCAGCGACCGCGGAGGTTCCAGTGGTCGCAGTTCCACAGCCTGCGAACAGGAGCCTCCCGCCGTACTCTCGCGAGAACAGCTCCGGGGCCTCTCTGCGAGCCGAGGTTTTACCCAATATGGAACCTGCCCAAGGGAGGGGGTTGATGAGAGGAGAGGATGGGAGGAGCAATTCTCGCGAGAAGAGAACAACAGCTGGCCACCAGAGGCAGGAACTCCCAGGGACTGCTCTTCTTAAGGGCGCCAAGGCGGACCCGAGAAGGAGGGGATAAGCAGACAACACATGCCGCGTGCGCCTCACCGTGGTCGGCGGGGCAAACGCCTGGCTCCCAGGTGGAAAGCGACGTTGACAAACAAGGTGTCGGGAAAAGAGCCAAAAGACCTTTGAACTGCGGGTAGTCACCAGCAGCCAGCCGAGCACCTGCTCAGCAGAACCCCCAATTTCCAAGAAATACTTGCATAATAAAGAGGAAGGTTCCGGCCAGAAAGCCGTTGCAGTCCCATCTGCTCAAGGACATACACGGCTTACTCTTCGGAATTCTGACGAAATCTGTCCCAAAGGTAAATATTAGCCCTGCATTAAGGTTGAGGTTTTCCACCCAAACTCTTCTAGTAGTTCTCAAACTTTTATGTGTAGAAGAATCACCTTGAGAGTTTAAAAATGCATATTCCCAGGATCCACAGTGAGTTTAGTTGGAGAGGTCCGTGAGGCGCACCAAGAACGTGTATTTTTACAATACGCCCCAGGTAATTCAGATTCAGGAAAGTCCCTGGTATCTCCCTTTGAGAAGCATTTTTAAACCATTACCCTGAAGGTTTGAAACTGATTCCTACCTTGAAGAGCTTCCAGTGAAGAGGATTTTAAGAATTTTAATCATGCCTCTCAGAGTAAGAACAGTGCAGAGAGTAGTCTTCCGGCAGTGTCATATTGGGCAAGTCAATTGACATTTCTCAGACCTTAGTTCCAGTTTATGCAAAGAGAATTCCTGCCCCAATTCCCACCTGAAAGGTGAACAAGATAATAAATGTGAATGGGCAAGGTATTCTAACCCCATACCTTGCCACCACTGTTAACCTATTCCTATGCTAAAGCTTGTTACAATAGGCAGAATTGGACCCTATCTTATTCTTAGTCATTTCTTTTAGAAATAACTAGATTCAAGCCAGGACAATTCTCATCACTATCCATGATTATTCTCTTTTGTGTATGCATCCCTTGGAGTGCTCAGACTTTGCCTATCTTGTTCCAGCATCTAGCACAGTGCCTAGAACATAAAAGGCACTTCATAAATATTTGTTGAACAAATTATGAACAATGACCATGATCTCAACTTAGGAGGCGGTGCAGGATTCTCAGTTCTCCTCAAAGAAAACCGAAATAAAACCCCAAACCAGGGTCATGGGTGATTTGTGGAAAGCTTTCTTTGGATTCAATGTGACTTAGCCTGGAATGTGACTCTTGCCTACGAAGACATGTTGCTTAAAAATGTTCCAAGGGACTTCCCTGGTGACACAGGCAGGTTAATCCGCCTGCCAATGCAGGGGAGACGGGTTCGAGCCCTGGTCCGGGAAGATCCCACATGCCGCGGAGCAACTAAGCCCGTGTGCCACAACTACTGGGCCCGCGCTCTAGAGCCTGAGAGCCACAACTACTGAAGCCTGTGCTCCTAGAGCCGTGCTCCGCAAGAAGAGAAGCCACCACAATGAGAAGCTGCACACCTAGAGCCCGTGCTCCGCATCGAAGGGTAGCCCCCACTCGCCGCAACTAGAGAAAGCCCGCGCACAGCAGCAAAGACCAAACACACCCAAAAATAAAAATAAAGAAATAAATTAATAAAAAATAAAAATGTTCTAATTCAACCTGCAGGGTAGGGAGCTTTCTAAGAAGTATCAGAGGTTGAAGGAGGAAGTGAGAGCAAAAATGCAACTGTAAAGATATGAGGGGTGGGAGTGGGAAATCAAGGTGATGAGTGCAAGGATACAAGGGAGGAAACCTGGAAGTAGGAATTCTAAGAAATTCATATATTTATCCAACAAATTGGAATGATGAAGTGAGAGTAACCAAAAGGGTAAAGATAAGCAATACATTCACTCATTCAACAAATATGTATTGAATGCATCCTAGGTACCCGGCACTTCTGATGGAAAAGTGATTAAAAAGCAGAGAGTTGCTGCCTATGTGGAGCTTACAATGAACAGCAGGGCAATCATTCAATTATTCAACACAAATTTATTGCGCGCTTACTAGGTCTATCACATTGCTTTAGGCACCAATGATACAGCAGTTAATGAAAGAGAAAATCCCTGCCCTTTTCGGGATGAGACAAATTACAAAAAGGGATAGGTAAAGTGAACAGTATATTAGACACTAATACAGTAATCAAGCAAGTGTAAAACAGCAACTGAGCCAAGCAGGAATACAAGGCATAGTGAGAGGCAGTGACTGGTATTGAGCCTCACAAGGAGGTTAAGGGGGATTAGGGGAGGGGAGCAGAGCAGGAGACCTGGGCAGCAGAGTGTCCTTCGGTGGAAGAAGCCAAGCTTGTGGGGCTGAGAATTAAGGTTGGAGACCTCGGTGACCCTCTAGCCTCCAGTTTCCTCCCGCGTCTTCTGTTCCCACAAGGTCGTCGGGAGACTCAAGTGAATTACTACTGTACGTGAAGTGCGGGGCGCGAGGCCTGGCATCAAGGAGGCCCTCAATCAAGAGTCGTCGAGAGCGGAGGGCTGGGTGACACAGGTAACCGCGGCGCAGCTGGGCCTCTCCCCGCTCCCCACCCCGGCTGCCCAGGCTCCGCTGCCTCGCCCCGCTCTTGTCCCCCGCCCGCCAGAACGCCCGCGGGTTCGAACGCAACGGCTCGGGAACCGCCGGCGTCCGCGTCCACAGCGCCGCCCGCCTGGCCGGAGGTGCTTCCGGCTCCAGCGCCCGCCCTCCCGCCGCAGCCCGGGAACCAGGTGAGCCGAGGAAGCAGGGGAGCCGCTGCCGGAGCCGCCCGGGTCCGCGGGCTGCAGGCGGTGGCGGCGGTGCCGCGGCCCGGGCGTCGGGTGCGAAGGACCAGCCCCTCGTTACACTCGGAAGTCCCTGGGCGGGGCCCAAGGCGGTCACCGCAGGGCTAGGCACGTCGCGGCCGCTCAGTCAGTGTTTGGGGAATGAATGAATGACGGCCGTCCCTGGGAGCTTCTCTCTCTTAGGTGTCGGCTCTACTTGTGAAAGGCCGCGTGGAACAGCAGTGAGGAGAGACAGTGTGTGCGTTTGGCAAGTTGAATCCTTCCACACTCGTGGGTCTCAGTTGTCAGGAGCGCCAGAACTGGTCTACTCCATGACCCTCACCTGACTCCCCCATCCGCCTCCTCCTGAGGCCTGACTGCCCAGACGCTCTTCCTCCTTTAATACTTCACTGCTTTTGTTCATTTTGTTCCTTCTGACTGAGCCCCCACTTCCACCTCTCTTGGCCCCTTTCTTTTCCTGTTAAGTTCTGTTTATGTATGTGTCCCTCTGCGAAGCCTTCTCCAACATCCCCACCCCAATAATGAGTTTCTCTCCAGCACAGCCCTTTACTAATACTCTCACCAGTTCGCATTAAAGGTAGTTGTCGGTGTGTTCCCACCATCCCCAGCCACTAGACCGAGTGACTGAAAGATACTGAAAGCAATGCTCTTTGCTTGTGCCTTTTCTTTTTCCACATACATTCCCCCTTAAAAGCATAACATTAAAAGCATAATGGGCAAAGGGCTGTTGTTTCTGATGGAATTACAAATATTTTTTTTGAAATTCTGGAAGTGAATTTTACCTTCCCATGATTGTAGAGAACATATGAAAGATGACCGTATGAGAGGATAGTCTTGAAACTAAGGTTCAGGATTTCACATCTGTTGGGTTAATAGTCAGAAAACTGGGCTGTATTTAAATATTTTATTCTTGGCTTTTAAAGTACTTTCAACACATTATGTAAAAGAATCAATCGATGGCTGGATGGATAGGGGTAGTATGGGGGACGAAAGAGCTAGGTCAAAAGTACCCATGTTAACAGTATGCCCCAAACTAGCACTGAATGACTGAATAAAGATAATTAGCTATATTTACAGTGGTCTTCATATTTCATTGTGTATCAGAATCATCTGGAGGGCTTCTTAAAACAGACTGCTGGCACATCCTCAGAATTTCTGATTAATTTTGTCTTGCTAGTTGGGCCTGAGAATTTGCATTTTCAACAAGTTGCCAGATGATGCTGATGTTGTTTGTGGGACCAAGTGTGGGCTACAGAGATTAATTTCTATTAGTTAGTAGTGAATCCAGATGTCCCAAACTATGTCACATTTGTAGAATATGAAAATAAAACCTTAAGTTGTTCAGACCATGGCCCACCCACCTAAATATTTTGTCTGATGGCAGGAAGCATCAGGGAACTGTAGGAGTCAGTAACCGAGATTCCCTCTTGTGTTGTGTCTCAGCTGAAAGGTCATTATCCCATCAGTATAGTTGGGATTACTTTCTTCGGAAATGCATCATCTTTTCCATGTTAAAGTACATTTGCCACTTGTCAGTAACAGCTTCTGATCATCATACCTTATAGGGGAGGGTCCTGCTAGTGCATAAAAACAAGCTAGTAGGGCTTCTGTGAAGTCAAGAAAGACATAATGGAACTGAAGAAATTTCAGAGATGACTACTAAAAACAAAACAATATGGAAATTATGTGTTTTCCCTTGCTGCCTTTATCCAGTCATATGATAAGTCCTTTAAAGACAGCTTTCTACCTGCCCCTCCTAGCCATCCTGACTGTGGTCCCATGAGTTGTGACTTGATTGCCTCTCCCTTAGACTACCATGGTAGTAATGGGCTCCCACTGGTCTTTTTGCCTCAGTCTCTCCTATCTCCAGTGGTGTCCAGTAGAACTTTCTGTGATGATGGAAATGTTTTATACCTGCCCTGTCCAGTACAGTAGCCCCTGCCACACACGGCTGTTGAGCACTTGAAATGTAGCTAGTGTGACTAAGGAGCTGAATTTTTCATTTTATTTATTTATAATCTTTAGGCCGTGCCACGCGGCATGTGGGATCTTAGCTCCCTGACCAGGGATCAAACCCGTGCCCCCTGCAGTGAAGCGTGGAGTCTTAACCACTGGACCGCCAGGGAAGTCCCTCATTTAATTTTAATTTTGTTTAATTTAAATAGCCACAGGTAGCCAGTGGCTACCGTACTGGGCAGCACAGCTCTAGACTATACCACTGATATGATTCATCTTCCCAAAGCACATCTCTGTGCATATTACTACTCCTTCTCGAACATTTTAAATAGCTAAAAAGTCCAGGTTCAGCCCAACATTCAAGACCCTCCAGAAGTAGGCCTCAACCTACTTTTTTGGGTTTGACACTGACTTTACTCAGGCCTATTGAATTACTTGCCTTATATTATCTCTGTAATTTTATCTGAAATACCTTATTCTCCTCCCTGCCCCCAGCTTAGCCAGAGCAGAGTTCAAACCATATCTCCCCCAGGAGGACTTCCTCATCCTTCTAGGTTGGGGTTATTAATCCCACTCTATAGGAGATCATGTGGCATTAGATATGACATCTATTTTAGAATCAGAAAGACCAGGTTCAGATTCTGGCTCTGCTGTTTAATAGTTATATGATTCTGAGGAACCCACTAAACTCACAAGTGAAATGAGTATAATCATTATCAGGAAAATAATACCTATCTCTTGAGATGATGTGTGTGAAGAAGCTGGCATATGGCAGGCCAGCAATAACTGTTAATTCTTGTCTTTCCCACCTCTAAAGTCTTATAGCACCATATTTTGGTATCTTTATTCTACTAAATTGTAGAGTCTTTGTCCTTTTTTTTTTTTTTTTTTGGCTGAGATTCCCTGACCAGGGATTGAACCTGTGCCCCCTGCATTGGAAGCACAGAGTCTTAACCACAGAACTGCCAGGGAAGTCCCAAGTCTTTGTCCTTTTGTATCCTCAGAGCACCTAGCATTCAGCAAATGTTTGTGGAACACTGAATGAATCGACCACAGGTGAAATAGCATTCGTCAGTCAGAAATAAATGAAGGCCAAGAATGCATATGGTAGAAATTCATAAGATTGTGAAAATAAAAGCAGACAACCTCACCAAATCCTGGTCTAGTAGATGGTGGCCACCTCCTGAAATATAAATGATATAGACTGAAGACAATAAAATGGTCACACACTGGTGGTTCACAGACTGAATCTAGCCTGCAGAGATGTTTTGTTAGATGTGTACTGTGTTTTTAAAAATATGTAAGGTAATCAACAACATTTAAAAGTCAGAAGATTTCACATAAAAATCTGGAATTATGACTTCTCTGGGAAAAGATCAGATCTGGCCATGCTGGACCCCACATGACCCATGGCAACAACTACTGCAGTTGAGTAGCTGCAGCTACCTTTCCCAGGCCCACTGTTTCCACTATCCTTGATGTTCATATGTTGCCTGCTTCATGCCTGCTTCATGCTACTTTCAGAAACAAAATGCTGGATTCTAGACACTGCATCTAACCCAGGATGGCAATTTTTATAATCTCAATATAATAAGCAAGTTAATTAGGCTCTTTTTAGTTGCCAGGAACAGATATATTCTAGTCATAGAAGTTTATTGTAAGATTACACAGGAAAAGTAAGGAAGACTGGATCAATATTCCTATGGGTGGAGGAAAGAAAGGGAAAAATATTACTTATGTTTTAGTGTACAGTTCTGCTTTTTTTTTCTGTAAGACACGAAGTACTGATTCTCTTAATACATTGTAAAATACCTCTTCCATCCTCTTCTGTATTCCCCAACCACACTCTCACTTTATTGAATTTGTGATCATTAGTTCATAAGTGTTATACAGCTCACCCCTGCTACCCAATGCTTTGAGAGTAAACATACATTATGTAACTATGGTCAAGTTACCTAACTTTTCCAAAACATCAGTTTTATCACCTATAAAATGAGGATAATAGTAGTACTAGGATCGTTGTTGGAATTAAAAGAAATAACTCATGAAAAATATCTAGTGCAATGCTTGGTATATAATAAGTGCTCTACAAATGTTGGTGTTGATAATGTTGCTGCTGCTGAAGATACAGGATAATTCTGATGGAAAACAAATGTTGCTGATACATTGAACTTGTTTGCAGCCTCACCTATAAAAGAACTACTTGTGTAATCTGCATAATTTGAGTGTTTACCTATATATTTTATAACTATGCAAAATATATATATGTATACTTTTTACACATTTGTGTGGAAGAATATTAGAGTTCATGCTGTTTTTATTATTCAAAAACACGGATGATCAAGAACAGTTATACCTTCTCCCAGAGATGAATCTATATCCATCCTCATTAACTCCTTCTTCTCATTCTCTTTAAAACAGCAGGATGATACTACAGATTTTTAAAGCTTAAAGTGACCTTAGAGATCATATTGTCAAACCATGTCATTTTATGGACAAGGAAACTGAAATTCACTTTCTAAGAAACTTGCCCCCAGTCATACAGCTAGTTAGAAAAACAGCCAGGGCTAGAACTCCAGAATCCTGATATCCTGTGCAGTACTTTTTCTGCTACATCATGATGCCACTAACTGGATACTTGACCATAATTCAAGAAGTATTTGTTGAGGGCCTGCTAAGCGTCACGCATTATCCTGGGCTCTGGGGATACAGCCATGAACAAAGTCCTGCCTCTTGGATTTACATTTTAGTGTGGGAAACAGACAATGAACAAATAGACAAATATTGAATCAGGTACTGGTTAGTTCTATGAAGAAAAGAAAAGGGTAAAGGGATAATGATGGATGCTATTTTAGAGAGAGAAGGAGTTAAAAGACACTATGTTGACCCTTTAACCCTTAGCATTTTCAGTAAAAATTGGTGATTATACTTTTACCTCTTAATCTTTTCCCCTGCAACATAGCAACATAATTGAATATAAAGAAAACTAGGCTTTCTAGCTGGACACCTGGGTTCTAGTCCTGACTCTAATTATTCAAAAACCAAGGTTGTTTAAACTTCTGGGCTTTGGTTTCTCCATTTTGAAAATGAAAATAATATATACCTTGCTTTCTTTATAGGGTTGTTTTAAGTATAAAATTATACAATAAATGGAATGTTTATTTCCATAAAAATGTGCCAAGTATCTAGACTTTTTAAAAACTGTCTTTTGTTTAACTTCTTTCCACTTATCCAGGAATGATGCAACCAGAGAGGAGCTTCCAGAGTTTGGGCTCTAGATACAGGCAAAACTCTTTCATGTATGATGTGAAGCGAGACGTGTACAATGAGGAGAACTTTCAACAGGAACACAGAAGGAAGACCGCTTTCTCTGGGAACTTGGACATCGACATCAGCACCGTCAGTCACCATGTCCAGTGCCGGTGCGTGTGTGCGATCATTCAGCTGCCACCAAGCTGGCAGCCCTAAAACTCTACTTGACACCTTTGGTGCCTACTTCTGTTTTCCTCCTCTGAATTCCCGTCATCAGAACACTTAGCTTATTGCATAATTCCTCTACAGTTTTTTTGTGGTTTGTTTTGTAGCACCTTTTTTTTTTTTTTTCGGTATGCGGGCCTCTCACTGTTGTGGCCTCTTCCGTTGCAGAGCACAGGCTCTGGACACTCAGGCTCAGCGGCCATGGCTCACAGGCCTAGCTGCTCCACGGCATGTGGGATCTTCCCGGACCGGGGCACGAACCCGTGTCCACTGCATCGGCAGGCAGACTCCCAACCACTGCGCCACCAGGGAAGCCCCCTTCTTTTTTTTTTTTTTTTTAATTTTTAAAACTTTATTTTATTTTTGGCTGTGTTGGGTCTTCGTTGCTGCACACTGGCTTTCTCGTTGCTGTGCGGGCTCCTCATCGCAGTGGCTTCTCTTGTTATGGAGCACGGGCTCTAGGCGTGCAGGCTTCGGTAGTTGTGGCGCGTGGGCCCAGCAGTTGTGGCGTGTGGGCTCAGTAATTGTGGCACACGGGCTTAGTCGCTCCGTGGCATGTGGGATCTTCCCAGACCAGGGATCAAACCCGTGTCCCCTGCATTGGCAGGCAGATTCTTAACCACTGCGCCACCGGGGAAGTCCCTTGTAGCACCTTGTTGATTATAAACTTCATGGACATAAAGACCTTGGCTGTCCCCCACAGCATCTAGGGATGGTATTTAATAAATACATTGTTTGATTAACCACCATTGACAGTCTCCTAACAACGACAACAAAAGCAACCGTGGTAAAATAATTAATGATAGCAGAATGACTATGTAAACCCTATAGTTCAGGAGCTCGTAACCTGTTTTTGTGCTGTGAACCTTTTAGCAGTCTATCAGAGCTAATGAACATCCTTTCAGAATAATTTTTTTTTTACTTTTCTTAATTGTGGTAAAATATATATAATATAAAATTTGTTGTTTTAACCATTTTAAAGTGTACAAATGAGCAGCATTAATGACATTCACGTTGTTGTGCAACCATCACCACTATCTATTTCCAAAACTTTTTCATCACCCCAAACAGAAACTCTGTACCCATTAGGCAATAACTCCCCATTTCCCCCTCCTCCAGACCCTGGTAACCTCTCTTCTACTTTCTGCCTCTATGGATTGTGTATTCTAAATATTTCATTTAAATGGAATCAGACAATATTTGTCTTTCATGTCTGGTTTATTTCACTTAGCACAATGGTGTAGCGTGGATCAGTGCTTCATTTCATTTTATGGCTGATGATACTCCATTGTATGTATGTACCACATTTTGTTTATCCATTCATCTGTTAATGGACACTTAGGTTGTTTCCAATTTTTGTCTATCGTGAATAATGCTACCGTGAACATTGGCATAGGAGTATCTGTTCAAGTCCCTGCTTACAATTCTTTTAGGTATACACCTAAGAGTGGACTTGTTGGATCATATGTTTAACTTTTTTTTTTTTTTTTTTTTGCGGTACGCGGGCCTGTCACTGTTGCGGCCTCTCCCGTTGCAGAGCACAGGCTCCGGACGCGCAGGCTCAGCGGCCATGGCTCATGGGCCCAGCTGCTCCGCAGCATGTGGGATCTTCCCGGACCAGGGCACGAACCTGTGTCCCCTGCATCAGCAGGCGGACTCTCAACCACTGTGCCACCAGGGAAGCCCCTGTTTAACTTTTTGAGGAATTTTTTTTCACAGCAGCTGCAGCATTGTGCATTCACATCAGCAAGTGTTCCAGTTTCTCCATATCCTCTCCAACATTTGTTATTTTCCATTTTTAAAAATTATAGCCATACTAGTAGGTGTAAAATGGTATCACATTGTGTGTTGCTTTTTTTTTGCATTTCCCTAATAACTAAATATGATGAGCATCTTTTCGTGTGCTTATTGGTCACTCATGTATCTTTTTTGAAGAAATGTCTATTTACTTCCTTTGCCCTTTTAAAAATTAGGTTGTTTATCTTTTTGTTGTTGAATTATAGGAGTTCTTTATATATTCTGGATATTAAACCCTTATCAGATATATGATTTGCAAATATTTTCTCCCATTCTGTAGGTTGTCTGTTGATAGTGTCCTGTGTACACAGTTTTCATTTTAATGAAATGCTATTTATCTATTTTTTTCTTTTGTTGCTTGTGATTTTTGTGTCATATTTAAGAAACTATTGTGAAATCCAAGGTAATGAAGATTTTCCCCTGTTTTCTTCTAAGAGTTTTATAGTTTTAGCTCTTAAATTTAGATCCTTGATCCATTCTGAGTTAATTTTGTATACGGTATAGAGTAAGAGTCTGGCTTCATTTTTTTCCATGTAGCTATCCCATTTTCCCAGCACTATATGTTGAAGAGTCTATTCTTTCTCCATTGAATGGTCTTGGCCAGAATATTTTTAAATGCATAAAATACATAGTATTATAAAGGAAACCAGTTATATTGAAATATAGTTATCAAAATATGAAAATATCCAAAAATTATATTTAATGATTGTGGGTCTAATAACTACCATACTTTCTAAGTAATGATGAATATAAATGCTATTTTAAGGTATCTGCAGCAATTTTAATGTAATATGAAGATATTTGTGATTCTATTGGTGAAGAAGTCAAGCTCTGCTGATACTACTGTGGTTTGTTGTCAATGTTCATAACTGAAGGAAATGCTACATTTCAGTTAGGAGGTTAGTGAAAATAAAGATATAATTTTTCCTAAAGTCACATATCCCCATGAATTCTATCTAGAGACACCTTGATCATCCATGGACCTCAGGTTAAAAACCCTTTGTGACCTACATCATGATATTAACCCTAACTACTCAACCTGTCCTCACTCACACTCCAGTTTTATTAGTCTCTCTTGTTCCTTGATTTATCACTCATAATTGGCATGAGTTAGGTGACAAGTGAAGAAGGCCTCCACGCAGCCCTATTGCAGACCTTCCTCCCTCTGAGCCTTCTCCTTTGCTCATATCCTTCCATTTTCAAGTTGTGGTTTTGGATGTCACTCCCCTGTCCTATATCACAACTCTCATTTTTTATGCTCCAGGATGGGTCAGAGGTCATATATCAAAGAGAGCATTTGGGGGCCACATTGGTTTTGTCTCTACAAAAGGATAATCTTTTCCTGACTTATACCTCATCATAAACAGGTACTACCAAAGAAATTTCAGCCTTATTCCCCTCCAGCTGCCCTATCCTCTGACCCACACTGCCTCCCATGGGTTTTTATAGCAGTGCTTATTCCCTACTTCTAAAACAAACAGTTATATCCACTTCTGAATTTTAACCTGAAAGGTAGCACAGCACTGTGGTTAAAAGCAAGACTCAGAAGCCAGATTGCCTGGTTCTGAATCCCAGTTCTGCTGCTTTCCAACTGTGTGACCTTAGGTAAGCTATCCATGCCTACTGTGCTTCAGTAGCCTCATCTATAAAATGGGGATGATAAAAGCACCTACCTTATAAGGCAATTGTGAGGATTTAAAGAATATTTGTAAAGCACCTAGCAAATAGTAAAATAATAATAATAATCTTTTAATTTCATCTCTTCCTTTCTGCAGAAAACCTCATATCTTCCTTCATTTTCTCCCTTTTAGTTACCCAACTGCAATACTCCCTCTCTTTAAAAAAATCTCCCCTGTGCTTTCACATCAACTCTTACATTCCTCTCTTCCTTTCTGCAGAAAACCTCATATCTTCCTTCATTTTCTCCCTTTTAGTTACCCAACTGCAATACTCCCTCTCTTTAAAAAAATCTCCCCTGTGCTTTCACATCAACTCTTACATTCCTCACTTTTAAGATGCTTTAACTAGGATCCAGATTCATGGCGAAGTGCCTATAACTCTTCCACCACCAGCTTCAGTTTCTGTTCCTCTAACTCCTTCCTTGATCCCTGTCAGTCTTAGGTCCTCATTATTCCATGTCCATTTTATTTTTTTGCCATGTCAGAGAGCTTTGATGACTCTCCCTAGGGTCGCTGGTCTTCCAGGGTGGCACATGGAGAGGAAGGGACACTGGACCAGATGCAGAAACAAATTGTCCCAATGCCATGCTGTATTCTCCCCCATAGAGGGCCATAATTGGAGACAGCACACTCTCCACACCCAGGGATTCTCATAAAAATAGCAATGTGTTGTTCTTTCTAAACCTATGGTCTTGCTTCTGGCTCCTGAGCAGAATTCAACAGCTGTCGATAGGAACTGTGATGGTAATAGACCGGATAGAACACTGAACTAAAAATCACGAAATCTGGATTCTAGCCCCAGTTCTGCCCACACTTGTTACTGTGACCTTGGCAGAGACATTTACACTTCTTTGGCCTTAATTACCTTAGGGACTGTAATGCTCATGGTTGTTAGAGTCAAGCATATTGAAATTACTTCTTTTCTGAGCACACATTTTAGCCTTGCATACACTGAAGTTATATTTGTTGCTACAGTCAAGTCGCAATTATTCAGAGATAGCTCATACCTGAAAAATCTCCATACTCTTTGTTTTCAGCCCATAATGAGATATAAATAGCAAAAAGCAATTTAAAACCGTATTAGCTTTACTAATGGATTAATTGATTAACAGATTGATTGATTGGTTTACAATGATTCTGCTGTGTTAGATGATCTAAAGGTTAAAGTAGGTTTTCTCAATCTCAGTACTGTTGACATTTCGGACCATGAAATCATTTCTTGTGGAGGGCTGTCCTGTGCATTGTAGGATGTTTGGTAGCATCCCTGGCCTCTACCCACTAGATGCGAGTCGTGACAATCAAAAATGTCTCCAGACATTACCAGATGTCCCTTAGGGAAAAAAATTGCTTCTGGTCGTTATCCACTGGGTTAAAAGATAATAAGGCCTTATTTTATTCCCTTTTCTTTCCATGGCTAATGCCATAAGCACAAGACTCCATATTCTCTGTAAATTTCTGCATGTTACAGGTCAAAGCCATGTAGAGTTAATGCTTGGTAAAAATTTTAGTATACAGGAATGATGTGAATGTGTTAATTCTCTGCCACCCACCAATAGCACATCTCAAAAAACTGTCCTTCCCAAGAGAAAGCCATAACAGTCCATTTTTCTACTGGAAAATTTTGGTAGGTTGAATTCTTTTCAAACATTCTGTAAAGCCACAGGCCTGATTCGTATGCTGGACTTACAAGGCCTAGTTCTTGTCATATATATGGCACCGGTTCTCAGTTGAAGGTGATACTGTCCCCCAGGGAACATTTAGCAGTGTCTGGAGACATTTTTCATTGTCACGACTAGGGGAGGGGATGCTACCGGCATCTAATGGGTAGAGATCGGAGATGCTGCTAAACATCCTACAATGCACAGGACAGCCTCACAACAAAGACTTATCCAGTCCAATATGTCCAAATATCAGTAGTGTTGAAAGAAACTCTGTTGTAGGGGAAGAAGAAGGTACTCACTATGCCTTTTCTTGGCCATGTGGGCTTTTTCTTTGGAGAACCTAATCAAGTCTCTGTTCTTTCTCACAGCTGCTCATGGCACAAGTTTCGAAGATGCATGCTTACAATCTTTCCCTTCCTAGAGTGGATGTGTTTTTATCGATTCAAGGATTGGCTTCTTGGAGACTTACTTGCTGGGATAAGTGTTGGCCTTGTGCAAGTTCCCCAAGGTAAGAAAGATACGAAGATTTTTCACCCACAGACAATACACCAGACCTGGTCACTTGCCCAGAGTAAACAAATTACTTGTGCTAGATGAATAGAAAAAAAATGTGAATTCCATTCACATCATTACCATTTGTTTCCTTACCTGCCAAATTTCTAACTCTTCTAGGGTAGTTCCAAAAGTCTCAGTTTAGTTTAGACCCCTGATACTTTCTAGAGTATTTGTAATGCCTGCTCATGGTCATTTTTTGCTCAACTAGTCATTTTATACTCACTCCAATAGATCTCACTTGGCATTGGTTTTACTTAAAAAGGTGAAGGATAGGAAATACAGCATGCTAGCTTCCCTTCAGCAAGTTACACACACAGCAGTTCAGGGGCTATTCTTTGGTCGTACAAATGGCAGTTCAGATATAACACAACAAGATCACACAGATAGGTACGGGAGCTATCTGGGCTTTAGAAGCCTCATTTCCCAAATAAAAACCAACATCTCTTGTAATTCCCATAACTGATGCCTCCATGGGTCCCACAGCGACATGCCCAGTTACAAGAGTCATTGTGCTCTGAGAAGCTCAAAACTAAGGCTTCCCGCAAGATATTAATCTTTAATTCATAGTCCCCTTGGTCCAGGTAGAATATACTAATCAGGCTCCTTTTACCATAACTAATGTTGGCTGGTAACACAGCTGACATTCCACCATTATCAGGTTTCCAAAGAAACAGAGCTAGAAGGTTAACCCAAGCTCAACTTTATCAGAGAAAGAGAAAGGATTTTGTGTTAATCCGTTACTCAGAGTAGTTCACAATTCCCTACGTAGTCTTTAAACACCTCTGTTTCTCTATTCTTCTGGGGCAAACCAAGCAGTGTTGAAACTTGTGATTGTAAAGCACAAATGAAGCCAACCCAAGGGGCCAGTGGTAGCTGAAATCCAACTCTGGCATAGGGCTGTTAGCTGGAGAAAAGGGATCCCTTTAAAATAATTAATTAATTATCATACAGTAAAATTTACTTCTTTCATACAGTTCTATTAATTTAAACACAGGTATAGAGTTGTATAACCACGCCACAGTCAAGTTACATAACAGTTGCATCAGCCCCAAAACTCTCTTGTGCCATCACTTTTTAGTCACATCCTCCACTAACTTCTAACCCCCGGCAACCACAGATCTCCTCTCCATCACCGTAGTTGTCTTTTCGAAAATGTCATGTAAATGGACTCATACAGTATGTAACTTCTGAAGGGTGGCTTCTTTATGCCTTTGAAATTAATGCAAATTGTTATGTGCATTGATAGTTTATTCCTTTTTATTGTAGAACAATATTCCATTATATGGCTATATCACAGTTTTTTATCCATCATTCACTTATTGATGAACATTTTGTTTCCAGTTTTGGGCCATCACAGAGTTGCTGTGAACATTCATGCACAGGTTTTCGTTTGAAAATATTTTTCATTTCTCTAAGGTAAATAACCCAGGAGTGATATTGTTGGTTATATGGGAAGTGTATGTTTAACTTTGTAAGAAACTGCCACACTGTTTTTCCAGAGTGGCTGTACCTACCATTTTACATTTCCACCAGCAATGTATGAGAATTCTAGTTCCTCCACACCCTTGTCAGCACTTGATATTGTCAGTATTTTTAAATTAAGCTTTCTATTTTGAGTTAACTATAGATTCCCATGAATTTGTAAGAAACCACAGAGAAGTCCCTTGTATCCCTTACCCACTTTCGTCAGTAGTAAATCTTGCAAAACTATAGATCAGTCTCACAATCAGGATGTTAACATTGATGCAGTCAAGATACAGAACATTTATACCACCACAAGGATCCCTCATATTGCCCTTTTATAGTCACCCCCACTTGCTCTCTGCCCCCATCCCCTCCTTAATCCCTAGCAATCACTCATCTTTTCTTCATTTCTATAATGTTATCGTTTCAAGAAAGTTACATAAATGGAGTCATACAGTGTGTAACCATTTGGTATTGGCTTTTTTCACTCATCATAATTCTCTGGAGATTCATCTAGGTTGTTGTGTATATCAATAGTTTATTCCTTTTTATTTCTGAGTAGTATTCCATGGTATGGATATACCACAGTTTGCTTAAAATTTCACCCTTGAAAGACATCTGGATTGTTTGTAGTTTTGGGCTATTACAAATATAACTATTATGAACATCTGTATGTAGGTTAGTGAACATAGTCTTCATTTCTCTGGGATAAATGTCCAGGAGTGCAATTGTTGGATTGTATAGTAGTTGGCATGTTTAATTTTCTAAGAAACTGCAAAGCTATTTTCTAGAATGGTTGTATCATTTTACATTCCTATTGTCAATGTATGAGTGATACCATTGCTCTGCATCCTCACTACCATTTGGTGTAGTCACTAGTTTTTACTTTAGCCATTCTGATAGGTGTGTAGTGAGATCTCATTGTGGTTTCAGTTTGCATTTCCCTAACGGTTAATGATGTTTAATATCGTTTCATATGCTAATTCTCCATCTATACATTTTAATGAAATGGCTCTTCCTTTCTTTTGCTCATATCCTAACTGGACTGTTTGCATTTTTACTTTTGAGTTTTGAGAGTTAGTTATATATTCTAGGTACTAGTCCTTTGTCTTTTGTGTTTGGCAAATATGTTCTCCCAGTCTGTAACTTTCCTTTTAATTCTCTTAACAGAGTATTTACAGAGCAAAATTACTAACTTTGATGAGGTCTACTTTTTGCTATCTGTTATTTTAGCCATTCTAAGAGATATGTAGTTGTATCTCATTGTGTTTTTAATTTGCATTTCCCTAATGGTTAATGAAGTTGAACATCTTTTCATGTTTTTATTTGCTGTCCTTCAATCCCCTTTGGCAAAGTGCCTGTTCAAGTTTTTTGCCCATTTTTTAATTGGAATTTTTTTCTTATTGTTAATTTTTTTTTTTTTTTTTTTTTTTTTTTGCAGTACACGGGCCTCTCACTGCTGTGGCCTCTCCCGTTGCGGAGCACAGGCTTCGGGCGCACAGGCTCAGCGGCCATGGCTCACGAGCCCAGCCGCTCTGCGGCATGTGGAATCTTCCCGGACTGGCACGAACCCGCGTCCCCTGCATCAGCAGGCGGACTCTCAACCACTGCACCACCAGGGAAGCCCAGTCTTATTGTTAATTTTTGATAATTCTTTTTATATTCTGAGTACAAGTCCTTTGTCAGATATGTGATTTTCAAATATTTTCTCTCAGTCTGTAGCTTATCTCTTCATTCTCTTGACAGTATCTCTGGCAGAACAAAAGGTTTTAATTTTGATAAAGTCCAATTTATCAATATTTTTTTCCTTTTATGGATTGTACTTTTCTTATCATATATAAAAACTCTTCACTTAACCATCAGGTCACAAAGATTTTCTCCTATGTTTTCTTCCAAAAGTCTTACATTTTATGCTTTACTTTTAGAACTGATCCATTTTGAGTTAATCTTTAAATAAGTTGTGAAGTTTAGGTCAAGGTGTATTTTTTGCTGCATTTTTAAAGAAGACTCTTCTCCAATGAATTGTTTTTGAACTTTTGTCAGAGATCAAATAGCCATATTTTTGTGGGACTATTTCTGGACTCTAGTCTCTTCCATTGATGTATATGTCTACCCCTTTCCCAATATCATGTGTCAATTATTGTATCTTTTTAGTGAGTCTTAAAATTGGGTAGTGTGATTCCTCCAATTTTGTTCTTTTTCGAAATTGTTTTAACTATTCTTTCATACAAATTTTTAGAATCAGCTTGTCAATATCTACAAAAAATCCTTCTGAGATTTTGATAGCCATTGATTAAATTCATAGGTTACTTTGAGGAGAATTGATATCTTATTATGTTGAGTTTCCGCTCCATGATCACAATAAGTCTCTTCATTTATTTAGGTGTTGCTTTAATTTCTTTCATCAGCATTTGTAGTTTGCAGCATACAGATTCTGTATACATTTTGTTAGATTTATATCTAAGTATTTCATTTTGGAAGAGATATTGTATATGGTAATTAAAAACATTTTTGGTTTCCAGTTGTGCATTGTTTGCATATAGAAATACAGTTGAATTTTGTGTGTTTACCTTGTATCCTGCAACTCATTTATTAGTTCTAAGAATCTTTTGTAGATTCCCTGGGACTCACTACATTGATAGTCATATCATCTGTGAGTAGAGACAGCTATGTTTTCTTCCTTCTAATATGAATGGCTTTTATAACTTTTTCTTGCTTATTGTACTAGCTAAGACTTCCAGTATATGTTAAATAAGAGTGGTGAGAATAGACATTTTTGCTTTGTTCCTGATCTCAGGGGAAGAGCATTCAATCGTTCAACATTAAGTATGATGTTAGCTGTAGGGTTTTTGTAGGTGCCCTTTATTAGGTGGAGAAAGTCTGTATCTTTTCTAGTTTGCTGAGAATTTTTATCATAAGTGAATGTTGTATTTTGTCAAAGTTTTCCCTTTAGACTGGATTACATGAATTGATTTTAAAATATTGAACTAGCCTTGTATTCCCAGAATAAAGGAGTACCTTTTAAATTTTTCATATGGCAGATACAAACCAAAATGATCCATTTGTATGTGTATATTCACTTCCAGGAAGGTATCAGAAAGTCTCTAGAGCATTCGTGTGGTGCTGAAATGAGAGACCTGAACTCTTGGCACTGATGCTTTGCCTGTGAGTCCTCTACTGACACCCACTTATCAAACATCCTTCGTTTATGGTCAAAGTTTGAGGACATTTCTTTGCTAAATTTCCAAGTCATCAGTATAATTTCATACCAAAATAAGAATGACATTAGGATGTATAAGTATACCTAGCATCCAGCACAGTATTTGGCACATAGTAGGTACTCAAGATATTTGTTGAATAATGATTACATAACTGTGTGAATGAATGAATCCAAGCAACTCTGCTGACTGACTAAGGGAATGTGTGTTATTTTAAGTAGTGTGAATAATGAAATAATTTGTAGTGTAAATAATTCAAAAGTTTTACTTATATTTAAACAGGTAGGACCTAACGACTTAATAATTTTCTTCAGATGAAACAAAAATACTGCATGATGAAAACCTTATTAAAAAGGTGCTGGTCTTCCTTACAGTAGAATCCCAATTTACAAATGTGAAAGAAAATAGAAAATCACCATTAGTGAAAAACTACAGTAATACTTATTGGAGATAAAATCCACTAACAGAGGTTAAAATTAGTGGGTAAAAGTTTGCAATCTATGTAACAGGATTTGCATAGTTTCAAAGTATCTTCCTCAAGATATTTATCAACTACTCCACTAATTTACAGTAGAGAACCTGGGAGAAACTACCTTAAACAAGTGATCAATGCTATCACCACCAATAGTAAGACATACGGAGATCACGAATCTTGTGATATAATGCACTAAAAAGGACACAATACCATTTCTGTAGTATGCACATCAAAAATGTATAACCTTAGTATGATCATAAGGAATCTAAGCAACCCCATACTGAGGGGCATTTGGCAAAATAGCTCATCTATTAATACTCTTCCAAAGTGTCAAAGTCAAGAAAGACAATTAAAGACTGAGGAACTATATCAGATTTTAGGACTAAGGAGAAATAACAACTAAATGGAGTAGGGAACTGTGGATAGAATCCTGGAACAGAAAAAGGAAATTAGGGGAAAAACTGTTGAAATTCAAGTAAAGTATTTAGTTAAATTTCTAATGTTAATTTCCTGATCCCAATAATTATACTATGATTATGTACAATGTTAACATTAGAGGAATCTAGGTAAGGTATATATGGAAATGCTCTATTATTTCTGTAGCTTTTCTGTAAGTCTAAAATTAGTTCAAAATTAAAAATTTTTTTAAGGTTTTGGAAAGTCTGGAGACTTGGTTTCTCTCTGTTTCTCCATGGCCTAAGCTTAACTGAGACTTAGACCTCTTAGTTCTCAGGCCGTTACCAAGTAATTCTCTTACCTTCCCTGCATTGGTGAATTATTTGAAACCCTACATTTCAAAGGACTTTCTCCTCACGCTACATGTTGCTTATCAAGAGTAAATAGGGCTATTCAGGGACTTCCCTCGTGGCGCAGTGGTTACGAATCTGCCTGCTAATGCAGGGGACACGAGTTTGAGCCCTGGTCCGAGAAGATCCCACATGATGTGGAGCAACTAAGCACGTGTGCCACAACTACTGAGCGTGCGCTCCAGAGCCCACGAGCCACAACTACTGAGCCCGCATGCCACAACTACTGAAGCCCGTGGGCCTAGAGCCTGTGCTCTGCCACAAGAGAAGCCACCGCAATGAGAAGCCCATGCACCACAACGAAGAGTAGTCCCTGCTCACCGCAACTAGAGAAAGCCTGCGTGAAGCAACAAAGACCCAATGCAGCCAAAAAAAAAGAGTAAATAGGGCTATTCGATATTATACTGGAATTCACAGGCAGTGTATTAAAGCAAGGAAAAAAAGTATAAGGGTAAAGAATTGCAAAGCAAGAAATAAAACTTCATTCATAGTTTTTTTTTTTTTTTTTTTGCGGTATGTGGACCTCTCACTGCTGTGGCCTCTCCCATTGCGGAGCACAGGCTCCGGACGCGCAGGCTCAGCGGCCATGGCTCACAGGCCCAGCCACTCCACGGCATGTGGGTTCCTCCCGGACTGGGGCACGAACCCGTGTCCCCTGCATCGGCAGGCGGACTCTCAACCACTGCGCCACCACGGAAGCCCATAGAGATGTATTTTTTAATGTAGAAAATTCAAAAGAATCTACAGATAAATTAATAGAATTAATAAGATTTTATCAAAGTTGCTGGATATAAGATGAGTAAATAAAAATCAATTACATTCCTTTATACCTGCAGGAAACAGAAAGTGAAAAAAAAATTTTAAATACCATTTACCAAAGCATAGTAAATATGAAGTAAGTTGTAATGAAACTAAGAAATGATGTGCAAGACCTCTATAGAGAAAATATGCAACTTTATTGAGAAATATTAATAAGGACCTAAATTAATTGGAAGATAGCATTTTCCCAGAATAGGCAAATTATTTTGAAGAGCAAATGGGAGGATTTGCTTCTCCAGCTATCAAGACTGAATGTAAAGTTATAATTTTAAGATAATGTCCATCAAAAGTAGAAAGAATAAATAAGCATTCATATATACATATATCGGAATACACAGAAGGAAAATGAGCACTCTCAAGCAACTCACAGCAACATGGAAGATGCTTATATACATAATAATAAGAAAAATAAGCAGAAATAAAAATTGTACACAGTGTAATTCCATTAATATAAAGTTCAAAAGTGGACAAACTAAACTACACTGTTGAGGGATATGTATACCAGTGGTAAAACTATAAAGAAAAGCAAAGAAATTATTATCACAAAAGTCAAAATAATGAATACCTCTATGGGGAGGGATGGAGTTGTGATTAAAGCTCTGGGTGGGGATAACATGGGTGTTTGTTTTATAAATATTTATTAAGCTCAACATCTATTTTAATGAACTTTCTATTTATATATTTCACAATAAAAATGGGGATTGCTAAATTTATTACAAAACTATTAGTAGACTAACTACTAAAAAAAGTAATTAAACAGTGTGGTAGACTTCCCTGGTGGTGCAGTGGTTAAGAATCCTCCTGCCAATGTAGGGGACACGGGTTCGAGCCCTGGTCCGGGAAGATCCCACATGCCATGGAGAAGCTAAGCCCGTGCGCCACAACTACTGAGCCTGCACTCTAGAGCCCGTGAGTCACAACTACTGAGCCCACATGCCACGACTACTGAGGCCTGCGTGCCTAGAGCCTGTGCTCTGCAACAAGAGAAGCCAGCGCAGTGAGAAGCCCGCGCAGCGCAACAGAGTAGCCCCCGCTCGCCACAACTAGAGAAAGACTGCATGCTGCAATGAAGACCCAACACAGGCAAAAATAAATAAATAAATAAATTTATATAAAAACAAAACAAACAAAACAGTGTGGTATTACAGACTTAGACAATTAGGCCAGTGGAACAGAAAAGGGTCACACATTTATATGTTGCATGGTTTGTATCAGATGTGTCACTATAGAAACAGACTTTTAAAAAATGTGAAACAATTGAATACTTATATGAAAAAAATCAATTTGTAGACCTCTACCTCACAGCATACACAAAAATCTATTCCTTTTAGATTAAAGACCCAGATATGAAAGATAAAACTATAAAGATGTTTTTGGAATAATATAGGAGAATATCTTCATGGTCGTGAGGTAGAAAATGTTTCTTAAACAAGACACAAAAAGCACTAGCCTAAAAGGAAATGACTGTTAAGTTGAATTAAATAAAAATTAAGAACTTCTGTTTATTCAAAGACATGATGAAGGTTGAAAAGCAAACCATGGAATACCCAACAAAGGACTTAAATCTATAATATATATATTCCTACATATGTGTAAGGAACTGCTAAGTAAAACTGATCAACATTATTGGTAATCAATGAAGTAGAAGTGGAAATTAACTAACTCATACACACTAAAATAAAAATTCTGACAGTATCATGTGCTAATACAGTTGTAGATAATGGGAATTGTCATACGGTGTTGGTGGGAATGTAAATTGTACAACCATTTGGAAAACAGTTTGGCATATTCTGGTAAATGCCCCAGCAGTTATGCTTCAGGGTATATCATCTTGAGGAATTTATACATCTGTGCACCTGGAATCATGTACAAGAATATTCATAGCAGTATTGTTCATGATGGCCCCCAAACTGGAAACAAAGACAGGAGACTATGTAAGCCTGGAGACAAAGAGAATGGGGAGATAGCTGCCTGGACCCTGATGGCTTTTTAGTTCTGTTTCCAGTCTCTGATGAGGCCCAACTGACCTTTGTCCTCTTTTAATAAATTTCCTATTTTGGGAATTCCTTGGTGGTCCAGTGGTTAGGACTCAGTGCTTTCACTGCCAGGGCCCGGGGTCAAGCCTGGGTTGAGGAACTAAGATCCCGCAAGCTGGGCGGTGCAGTCAAAAAAAATTCTTCTCTTTTGCTCAAGCTGATTTGAGCAGGTTTTCTGTTGACTTGCAGTCAACTGAGGCTTGCTTAGGGAAAATATGTGGAAGGGGAACCTATAAATTACAAAAGACTCAAGAGACATATCTACTAATGTGAGGACCTAATTTGATATAAACACAAAGATTGTGAAAGAAAGCACAACAACAACATCAACAAAACAAAACACAACATATGATAGCAAATAACTTTTTTAAAAGATCACCCCCAAACCCACCATACCTCTGGTTCAAGGTCTCTCATGAGGTGGCAGTCAAGTTGTCAGTTATCTCAAGGCTCTACTGAGGCTGGAGGATCAGCTTCCAGGCTCACCCGTGTTTGCTGGCAGGCCTGGGTTTCTCGCCATGTGGGCCTCTACATGGGCTGCTTGAGGGTCCTCACAACACGGCTGCTGGTAGGACCGTGTGTGGGGCCCAGTGCAAGGTGAAAATGCAGAGTCCCTAGTTCAGAAGTTATCCAGAATTTCAAGATGGTCAGAGTAGAGCATTAAGCCAAGTGTGGAGGCTTTCTAAGCCCAGGGCACTGTGTGATTGCATAGGTCACACACCCTTGAAGTCAACTCTGGCTGCTGATGACCTGAACGAAAGAGGGAGCCAGAGAGCAACGAAGACAGGAGCCACAGTCTTGCAACCTAATCTCAAAAGTGACATCATTTTTGTTGTAGCCTATTTATTAGAAGTAAGTTATTTCATGCTTTAAGGGTGGAGCTCAAAAAAGGGCATGAATACCAATTAGCCACTGTAGATCATCTTAGAGGTGGTCTACCAGTACAACCATGTATGAGAAATCAGGGAAATTTGAACATTGACTGGATATTTGATGATGTTAAAGAACCATTAATAGTTTCTTAGGTGTGATGATGGTATTGTACTCAAAAGAGGGTGCTTTTTAAAAAGATATATACTGAAAATATCTACAGATGAAATGATTCAGTGTTTTGGATTTGCCTCAAAATAATATGGGATGGGAGAGGAATGGGGGCATTGATGAAACAAGATTGGCCATGAGTTGACCATTGTTGAAGTGGGTGATCGGTACTTGGGGGTTCATTATACTCTATTTTTCAATAAGTTTAAACTTTTCCATTAAAAAAAGCCTTGCTCGTTTAAGGCAATAAATTGGCTCACCGGATTCATAACTGATTTCTGATGAGCACACTGGTATGATGTAAATTGAAGAGAGCCCCTCAGAGCAGGAGATGTGGACTTGAGACGTCAAAGGATGACACCATGAATGTTAATCCATTTGCCTCAAAATTTCCAAATTCTCATGGTGCTTCTTAGAAAAGAAAGTAACTATTGAAGAAGGAGCTGAAGGAAGAGACTGGAGTGGTTGGCATATGGAAGAGAGACAACACATACCAACTTGGAGTCACGTCAGTTAAGTGTGACAATCCTTACCTGTTCTCCAGCTTTTTCTCCAGCCCTGGAGGATTCCTAGGGCCTTCTTGTACTAGCCTGGGGGTAAGAGTGGGGCTCTTCTGAGCTGTTGGAATTAAAGGTCTTATTGCTGTGATGTTTGCTTTCCATGATTTGCATGAAGGCCTCACAGTGAAAGGTGTTTAAGCCTATGATTTAGAATTGATGTGTAAGAGCTTGTGATAAAATAGGAAGAGAAGGGCTTCCCTGGTGGCGCAGTGGTTGAGAGTCCACCTGCCGATGCAGGGGACGCGGGTTCGTGCCCCGGTCCGGGAAGATCCCACATGCCGCGGAGCAGCTGGGCCCCTGAGCCATGGCCTCTGAGCCTGCGCGTCCGGAGCCTGTGCTCCGCACGGGAGAGGCCACAGCAGTGAGACGCCCGTGTACAGCAAAAAAAAAAAAAAAAAAAATAGGAAGAGAAGTTAGAAATCAAAGGAGATAATAAAAAGTACTAATTAAGGGCTGTATGCCAAGGGATTCTGTTACCATAGTCAGCTGTATACATGGGTCATTTTTATTTTAAATATTCTTTACAGCTTTTATTTCAGGTGACTTTTAAAAGCCAGGCTACCTTTGCTTACTTAAAGTATCTTGCTTTTCAGGCCTGACGTTTGGTTTGCTGGCAAGGCAACTGGTTCCTCCTCTCAATGTCTCTTATGCAGCTTTCTGTGCTTCAATAATTTATGGAATTTTGGGATCATGTCATCAAATGTCCATTGGTGAGTTCAGTGCCGGAACCACAGGAGGTGGATGAAGTCTCCATCTCAGTCATTTACTTATTGCTAAGGAACCCAAGCTAAAGCTATGTTTAAGGTAGAAAGAAAGGAGGCAGAAGATGGATATTCTATCCATAGCATTAGTGTTCACATTTTAGAAATTGAACATTTCTTTTGTGATATTATTAATGTCACCACCAGACAAACAGGCCAGCAAGCTATTAAAGGAATTATAGGACAAGAGGTACTTTTCTTGGTGAAATTACCACATGTTGGAATCTGACTATCCTCAACCTGGAAGATCCAGAAATGATTTTGCCAAAACTCCTAGAGTGGATCCACTTTTCAGCTGTACCCATAATAACCAAAATCTGTGGACCTGATTTATAATAATCATGTCAGGGCTTCCCTGGTGGCACAGTGGTTAGGAATCCGCCTGCTGCCGGAGACACGGGTTTGAGCCCTGGTCCGGGAAGATCCCACATGCTTCAGAGCAACTAAGCCCGTGTGCCACAACTACCAAGCCTGCACTCTAGAGCCCGCGAGCCACAACTACTGAGCCTGTGTGCCACAGCTACTGAAGCCCACGCGCCTAGAGCCTGTGCTCCGCAACACGAGAAACCACCGCAATGAGAAGCCTGTGCACCGCAGCAAAGAGTAGCCCTTGCTCACCGCAACTAGAGAAAGCCTGCGTGCAGCAACGAAGCCCCAATGTGGCCAAAAATAAATAAATAAAATAAATTTATATAAAAAAATAATAATAACAATAATCATGTCAGATTATTAATTTACATTGAGAAAATGCTGTCATAGTAATCAAAGCACTCAAACCCACAGGATAAGCACTTTTCTTCCCTAAGTCAAAAGTCCATCTACTAATTTATAATTGGAAATGACTGTTACAGAGACCGGACTAGCTGAAGGTCATATAATTAGCACAATTACTTCCCCTAGGTGAACCCATACAGAAATCAAATCACAAAATGCCCTGAGAGTCTCAGAAGGGCATCGCCAACATTCACTCAGTAAAGTGCCTTTTTCTGAGCTTCCACACTGTGTAACTGACCAAGCAACCAACACTGACCATTCTGACTGTCACAGTTTTTCTCCAGGTGTGTTTGTATATTCAGTCCAGTTCCCATCCCATTCTGTTGAGTGCTCCTTTGCCTTTTTTAAGGACAATATTCCATATCTTTCCTAAAATCTATTATGTGTTGATTTTACATTTGAGCACTAAGAGAACTATTTTATTCCCATTTTTCCAAGTTCCCAGAGCACATTACAATCATTTCCAAATACTGATAACAAGGGCTACTAGAGTTTTGTTTCTGTTAGGTACTTTAAAGGTAAGATTTGCCTTTGCCTCCCTTATGTTGATAGTAGAAGTAAAGGAAATTATATTTGAAATAGGTTTAGCTCCATATCATTTTGCACCTATTAAATCCTTCATAAGTGTTAGGCATTATTTTTCTTCTTATTATTATTGATTAGCTTTGTTTTCTGATCCTTTCACCACCATCTCATGTTTTACCGTTTCTAAGAACAGGCACAGTGGCTGAGCCTGATATACATTTCTAGTCAATTTCTCTTTAATCCTACTCCATATGCCCATGATGCAAAGAGGTTAATACCTAGACCACCAAGATCTAAAACTTGTGAGTTCGTTACAGTATGCGGAGCCAGAGTTCTTTTCCCTGCTCTTTCTTATTTCTTGGTGGCCACTTTCAAATAAGAAAAGTTTGTCAGATCGAGGGCAAAACATCAGACCATGCCTTGCTTTTGTCAATATCTGTCAGTTTACCTGGACTTAAAACCTCACCTTCTGCCTGAACATTTTCTTTCATAGGTACATTCTTCCTTGTGAGTGCTCTGACGATCAATGTCCTGAGGACGTACCCATTCAACAGTGGCCACCTAATACTGGGAACTTTCATCAAGGATGACTTTTCTAACCTCTCCTTCTTTGAGAACTATAACAAATCCTTGAGTGTGATGGCATCCACAACGTTGCTGACTGGGATTATTCAGGTAGGACCTGAGTCTCTGAACCCCTGAAGAAGCAATAAATAAATAAAGGGTCTGCACGTGGACCCCTTCCTTTAATTGCTCCTGTTACCCATTGTGATATATCTGGAACTTAAGTGATTTAAGTTTTCAAAAACTTATGGGTCTTGTGGATAGGCTATCTCCTCAGTAACAAAACTTCTCCCTCCTCTGAAATCTACCACATTGGTTTAGGATGAGATACTCAATATTCTCACCAGTCCCTGATACTCTAAGACTAAAGAAGTGTCCCAGGGACTGTGGCCTAGAGTTCTACTCATGATTTCACGTTTTAAAAAATTTCTTTCTATTCTTTCAACAAGAATAGCATTCATGGGCTCACATACTATATTTTTGGTTAGTGAGCATTAGAGTCAGACCTGAAATCCTTTTTCTGCAATGACAGGACTCAGCTAATGGGCAATATCAATGACTTATTAAAATATCAAACCTTATTTTGGGCTTATTTTTAATTTCTTCTGTGAGTCTACCATCTGAAGTGTCACCCACTGAACTAAAGTAACATATTTCAGTTTTATTTCTCTTTCTTCTCAGCTAACCTGCTCTATAGCTAATTTTCACTGATTACCCCTGGGGCCATCTTTTATTAGGCAAGGACTTATTGGAAGCCTACAAAGGCAGGCTATTATGGTAGGCTGACCCCAGCCCTGACACTTACCAGCTATGTGACTTACTTAAGTTATCTTACCTTCGTGGGCCTCAGTTTCTTCATGTTTAAAATGAGAAAAATAATATTTGTATTGCAGAGTTCTTGTGAGGATTAAGTGAGAAAATGCATGCAAAGCATTCAGCCCAGAGCCTGTCACATAGTAAGCATTAATAAATTATAATGACCAAGTATAGAGAAATGAAATTGGTACTTTAATAGAGACC
This sequence comes from Monodon monoceros, assembly GCF_005190385.1. Classification (NCBI taxonomy): domain Eukaryota; kingdom Metazoa; phylum Chordata; class Mammalia; order Artiodactyla; family Monodontidae; genus Monodon; species Monodon monoceros. Next base: position 38,233,795 of record NW_021703780.1, read on the forward strand.
AAAAATTTTTTTAAAAAGGATATAATACCGGGCTTCCCTGATGGCGCAGTGATTGAGAGGCCGCCGGCCAATGCAGGGGACGTGGGTTCGAGCCCTGGTCCGGGAAGATCACACATGCTGTGGAGCAGCAGCTGGCCTGTGTGCCACAGCTTCTGAGCCTGCGCTCTGGAGCCTGCGAGCCACAACTACTGAGCCCACGTGCCACAACTACGGAAGCCCATGTGCCCAGAGCCCATGCTCTGCAATAAGAGAAGCCACTGCAATGAGAAGCCCGCTCACCACAACGAAGAGTAGCCCCCGCTTGCTGCAACTAGAGAAAGCCCGCGAGCAGCAACAAAGACCCAGTGCAGCCAAAAATAAATAAATAAAATAAATAAATTTATTTGAAAAAATAAAAAGATATAATACCTGTGTTTAAAATATTCAGTCTTGTAGGAGAAGACAAAATAACAGGCAGTAAGTCAGCAACCTATTAATTATCTAAGTGGCCTTGGCAAGTTCTTTCCCCTTGTTTGAGTGTCATTTTTTTTTCATGTAGTAAAGAAGGAGATATTCCATTTACAGGAAGATGGAATATATGTACTTTTGCCTATTCCTCCTGCTAAGAAAACTAAAAACATTGGAAAATTATATACGAAACAAACGTAAAATGACTCTGGAAGGTGAAGAGAAGAAGACAAACTGGCTCAGACCCAAGGAACAACACAGTGGTGAGTTCCTTGGATTTTCTTCTTTGCCTCATATATCTCAGACTTGGTGCTGAAGAAGCCAGAAACCCAAAATGCCAACACGGGCAGACCAAAAAAAAGCCCCAACAAAAGTCTGCTCTTTATAGCCACAGGACCAGGAAAGACTAGCAAGACTGAAAACTTTTACCCAATAACTGCTCTACTCCAGACAAACACCAAAAAAAACCCCAAAAAACCTGTGGTGTCATCCCCACTCATGCCAGCAAAGGCCAAGCAGGGAGCCCAGACTTCCACACTCACCCAGCTGTAATGAGGTAGCCACCTGGCGTATTGTCAGAGAAGGCCAAATAGGGAGTCAAGACTTTAATCTCCACGGGGCAGTAATGAGACACCCTTCCTACTCCTTGCTGGAGTGTGTCAGAGAAAGCCTAGTGAAGGGTCAGGACTTTCACCCAACACAGCATTAATGATGACAACCCCCTCTTCAGCAGTGTCAATGGAGGCGATGTAGGGAGAAATAAAGGCATTTCTGTCTCTCCCAGCCAGGATGGGAGGCCTAGTGGGGAGCCAGAACTTCCATCCCTTCCCAGCAAAAATGAAGAGTCCCTATTGCCTCAAGTGTCAGTGGATCTTGAGAGGAGAACCTGGACTTCTGCCTTACCAGGGAGTAACAAGGTGGCACCTTCCCCTTCCCCTGCCAGCACTTTATCAAAATAAGCTGGCTAAAACAGAAGGTTTAAATAAGATCCAGAGTCTTATAGCATAGTACACAAAATGTCAACAGTTAAACTGAAAATAACTTGTCATATCAAGAACTGAGAACATTCCAACTTAAATGAAGAAAGACAAGAAAAAGATGCCAGCACTGAGATGGTAGAGGTATCAGAATTATCTGGGATAAATTATAAAGCAGCCATCCTAAAAACGCTTCAGCAACCAATTATGAACATGCTTGAAACAAGTGAAAAAATAGAAAGTCTTAAAAAGTAAATAGAAGATGTAAAGAAGAACCAAATGAAAATTTTGGAGCTGAAAAATACAGTAACCAAAATTAAAAATTCAAAGGATGGGCTCAACAGCAAAATGGAGGAGACAGAGGAAAAAAATCAATGAACTTGAAGACAGAACAATAGAAATTACCCAGTCCGAACAACAGAGAGAAAATAGAAAAAAAAATTAACAGAGCCTCAGGGACAAATGGGACTATAAAAAAAGCTCTAAAATTTGTGTCATAAGCAACCCAGAAAGGGAGGAGAAAAAAGATGGGGCTGAATTATTTGAAGAAATAATAGCTGAAAACTCCCCAAATTTGGCAAAAAATATAAATCTACGGATTTAAGAAGCTTGGAAAAACCCAAAGAAGATAAATCTACAGAAATCCACATCAAGACAAATCATGTTTTGTCTTGTTTTTTTAATTTTTGGCTGCATTGGGTCTTTGTTGCCGCGCTCAGGCTTTCTCTAGTTGTGGCGAGTGGGGCCCATTCTTCATTGCGGTGCACAGGCTTCTCATTGCGGTGGCTTCTCTTGTTACGGAGCACGAGCTCTAGGCATGTGGGCTTCAGTAGTTGCGATGTGTGGGCTCAGCAGTTGTGCCACATGGGCTCAATAGTTGTGGCTTGCGAGCTCTAGAGTGCAGGCTCAGTAGTTGTGGTGCATGGGCTCAGTTCCTCCGTGGCATGTGGGATCTTCTCTGACCAGGGCTTGAACCCATGTCCCCTGCATTGGCAAGCGGATTCTTAACCACTGCACCACCAGGGAAGTCCCCATAGTCAACTTCTGAAAACTAAAAACAATGAAAAAAAAATCTTGAAAGCAGTGAGAGAAGCACTTCACTACAGGAGGAAAATAATTTAAATGATAGCAGATTTCTTGTTAGAAACCATGGAGACCAGAAGGAAATTGCACAATATTTTTTGTTTGCTGAAAGAACTGTCAACCCAAAATCATAGCCTCAGTGAAAATATCCTTCAAGAATGAAGAAGAGGGATTTCCCTGGTGGTGCAGTTGTTAAGAATCCGCCTGCCAATACAGGCGACACAGGTTCGAGCCCTGGTCCGGGAAGATCCCACATGCTGCAGAGCTACTAAGCCCATGCATCACAACTACTGAGCCTGCGCTCTAGAGCCTGCGAGCCACAACTACTGAGCCCACATGCCACAACTACTGAAGCCTGCATGTCTAGAACCCATGCTCCACAACAAAGAGAAGCCACCGCAATGAGAAGCCCACATACCGCAACAAAGAGTAGCCCCCGCTCGCCACAACTAGAGAAAGCCCACATGCAGCAATGAAGACCCAACACAGCCAAAAATAAATTAATTAATTTAAAAAAAAAGAATGAAGGAGATACCAAGACGTTCTCAGATGAAGCAAAACTAAGAGAATTTGTCACCAGCAAGACGTACCCTAAAAGAATGGCTAATGGAAGTTCTCTAAACAGAAAGGAAATGATAAAAGAAGGCATCTTGGAACATCAAGAAGGAAGAAAGAACAATGGAAAATGAAAAATATGGATAAATATGGTAGTTTTCCTTGCTTGTTGGGTTTTCTAAATTATGTTCAATGGTTGAAACAAAATTATAACGCTGTCTGATGTGGTTCAAAATGAATATGGAAGAAATATTTAAAACAATTCTTTTATAAAAAACATAAAGGAAGGTAAAGTTTCTATAATTTGCTCAAACTGGTAAAATGTTCACACTGGTAGACTGTGATAAGTTATGCATATATAATGTAATACCTAGGACAACCACTTAAAATCTATACAAAGAGATACACTCAAAAACACTATAGATAAATCAAAATGAAATTCTAAAAAATGTTCAAGTAACCAATGAAATCAGGAAAAATAAAGAGTTGGAAAACAGAGAAAACAAACAGGAAAATGGCAGACTTAAGCTCTAACATATGGACATTTACATTAAAGTTAGAGACTGACATATTTAGAAATATGCTGTCTACAAGAAACATCAAATATAATAATATAGACAGGTTGAAAGTAAAAAAATGGAAAGATAGATCATGCAAAATTAATCAAAGGAAACAGGATTGACTATATTAATATCAGATAAAGTAGACTTCAGAGCCAAGAAAATTACCAGAGGTAGAGAGGGACATTATATAATGATAAAAGTATCAGTCTACCAAGAAGACATAGCAATCCTACAAAGGTATGCACCAAACAACAGAGCTACAAAATATGTGAAGCAAAAACTGATATAACTGGAAAGGAGAAATAGACAAATCCACAATTACAGTTGGAGACTTCAACACCCCTCACTCAACAATTGATTGGACAACTAGACAGAAAATCAGCAAGCATATAATAAAATTCAAAGTATCAACAACACCAATAGGACTTGAGACATTTACAGAATACTCCCACCAATAACAGCAGAATACACATTCTTTTCAACAACCCATGGAACATACGGCAAGATAGACTGTATCCTGAGCTATAAAACAAACCTCAATAAATTTAAAAGAATTGAAATCAAACAGTATGTTCTCTGACCACAGTGGAATCAAACTAGAACTCAATAACAAAAAGTTAACAGGAAAGTCTCCAAATATCTGGATACTGCTAAATAGCATACTTCTAAATAATCCATAAGTCAGGTAGGAAATCTCAAGGGAAGTTTTTAAAAAACACATTGATGTAGGGACTTCCCTGGTGGCGCAGTGGGTAAGAATCTGCCTGCCATTGCAGGGGACACGGTTTCAATCCCTGGTCCAGGAAGATCCCACATGCCGCGGAGCAACTAAGCCAGTGTGCCACAACTACTGAGCCTGTGCTCAAGGGCTGGCGAGCCACAACTACTGAGCCCACGTGCTGCAACTACTGAAGCCCACGCGCCTAGAACCCATGCTCCATAACAAGAAAAGCCACCACAATGAGAAGCCCGTGCACCACAATGAAGAATAGCCCCCACTTGCCACAACTAGAGAAAGCCCGCATGCAGCAACAAAGACCCAAAACAGCCAAAAATAAATAAAATTAAATCTTAAAAAAAAAATACCTTGAAGTAAATGAAAATAAAACATACCAAAATTTTTGGAACACAGCTAAAGCAGTGCTGAAAAGGAAATTTATAGCACTAAATTGCATACAGTAGAATAAAGAAAATGTCTCAAATTAATAATAAAAGCTCCCTCTTCAAAACCTAGAAAAATAAGAGCAAATTAAACCAAAAATAAGCAGAAGGAAGGAAATAATAAAGAGCAAAAATGAATGAAATTGGAAAGTTTACATACTGATGATTCCATTTATGTAAAATTCTTGAAGTGACAAAATTATAGAAATGGAGAATAGATTAGTTGTCACCAGGGATTAAAGATGGGTAGAGGTCAGAGGATGGAGATTGGAGGTAGAGATGAGAGGTAAGAGGCTATTAAAGGACAACAGGAGGGATCTTTGTGCTGATGGAATTATTTTGTAACTTGGTTGTATTGATGTCAGTATCCTAATTGTGGCATTGTATCAATACTATAGTTGTGCAAGATGTTATCATTGGGGTAACTGGGTAAACCGGATCTCTGTGTGTTGCTTTTTTACAATTTCATGTCAATCTACAATTATTTAAAATAAAAAGTTTAAATTAAAAAAAAAGTCTGAACTAGATACTAATATCTAACATTTATTGCTATGTGCTGTAAATATTCAAAGCACTTTACATGTTTTATCTCATTTGATCCTCACAACACCCCCCTGTATGAGGGTAGGTATTATTCTGGTACTTATTTTAAAGAAATAAAGGTATAAAGAGGTTAAGTGAATTGCCCAAGGTCACATAACCAGTACGATTCAAAACTGGGATTCAGGCTCAGTTTGTCTACCTCTAGAATCTGTGCACTAGATAATCTTAAAGTGCAAACTAGTGTTAATAAAAGTGAAGAGTTTGTTGTCAAAAGAATATGAAGTGGGGACTTCCCTGGCAGTCCAGTGGTTAAGAGTCCACGCTTGCACTGCAGAGGGCATGGGTTCGATCTCTGGTTGGGGAATTAAGATCCCACGTGATGTGCAGTGTGGCCAAAAAAAAAAGAATATGAAGTGAGGGAATAACTTTTAGCTGGGATGGAGTTGTCTGGGAAGGAAACAACCATTTATTGAGCCTTTCCTTCATTCATCAAACATTTAGTATAGAACTTCCTCAGCTTACGATGGAGTTACATACTGATAAACCCATGGTAAGTTGAAAATACTGTAAGTCGAAAATACATTTAATACACCTAGCCTACCAAACATCATAGCTTAGCCTGGCCTACCTTAAACGTGCTCAGAACACTTACATTAGACTACACTTGGGCAAAATCATCTAACACATTATCTATTTTATAATAAAGTATTGAATATCTCATGTAATTTGTTGAATACTGTACTAAAGGTGAAAAACAGAATGGCTGTCTGAGTACAGAATAGTTATAAGTGTATCAGTTGTTTAACCTCATGATTGTTTGGCTGACTGGGAGCTGTCGCTCACTGCCACTGCCCAGCATTACGACAGAGTATCATACTGCATATGGCTAGCCCAGAAAAAAAAAAATCAAAATTCAAAGTATGGTCTCTACTGAATGCATATGCTTTTGCACCATCGTAAAGTTGAAAAAAATGTTAGAACCATTGTAATTTGGGAACTGTCTGTACTTGTTTTCAATAAGGATGGCAGATAGGTTTCGTGTCACAGACCAATTCTGACTGACAATTGATGCCTAGAAAATTACATTAACACCAGATTCTGATGCCACATCACAGCTGGGTAATTATAGATATTTAATTATAGATATTTAATTATAGATATTTTCCATTTACAAGGTGGAAGGAAGGGATGGCATGAAGAAAGAATGGTACATATTTGCATCTGTCACTATTTTCAGATTTGAGCTAAGTGTTTTACGTGAATTGTGTAGTGTAACCCATACAAAACACTGCATGTTGGGTATTATTCATTCTATAGGTGAGGAGACTGAGGTTCGGAGAGTTTAATAAACTTGCCCAAACTCACTCAGGCAGTGAGAGGTAGAGCCAGCATTGAAGCCAAGTTCTCCATCCCCAGGAATCATGCTGTTTGCACCACACCTCCTGAAGAAGAGAAGTTTCATTGAGCTTTTGAAGGAGATGATAAACATGGATTGGCAAAGAGATGGCAGAAGGGGTTTGGGCATAAGCACAGAAGTAAAAATCAGCCAGCCACACTAATGACAGGAAGCAGATTGGCCTGACTAGAGTAAAGGAGCATATTGGGCAGTAATGACAGGAGATTAAGGGAGACCAGCTGCCCAGCTAACTGAAAGCTTTGAAACAAAAAGCTTTTAAAGCTAATAGATTTATTCTTCCAAGTTTGTTTTCTGAGAGTTCCTAGTGCAGTGGAAGATGAAGCAGTGACGGTAGAAGACTTCACGACTTTTGTTTTTCTTTCCTCATCTTCTTCATTGGGCTGTGTCATTTTTCTTAACCTATCCTCTTAAGAGGGTTGGGGCTCACCCCCTATCCATAATTTTACAATTTTTTTTATTATAAAAGATGAACATGTATATTGCAAAAAATCTCAAATAATAAAAAAGTGTATAAATTACAAATATTGCCCCAAACTTTTAATCCCATTCCCCAAAGGTAACTTCTGTTAATAGTTTGGCATCTATCCTTTTAGATGCTTTGCTTGTTTATTACATAACATTTAAAATATATATTTACATATATATGCATGTGTACATGTAAAATGCTATATCATACATGTATTTATGTATAATCCTGAAGACATAAATTCAGCTTAATCATTCTTCGTAAAGATAAGCGTCAAAGGCCAGAAAGTTTAAGCTGGAACCCAGTTTGTTTTAATATTTTCCTTTGCGAAAAGCTGCATTCCTCACAGGGATATTAACCTCTCATGAAGAGGGCTATCAAAGCTTCTAGTGAAAAGGGCTTTGAAAAGGCAAGGTCTTGTTCTGATCACTTTGTCACTGTTAACCCCACATCAACAAGGTCAGTAGATTCTAGAGTAAGAACTTAAGCTTATGAACTCGTGAAGAAAGGAGTGTGGTCTTATGTCTGTAGGAAACCTCTGAATCAACACCAAGGACCTACCTTAGCTCATCAATTTCAGTTGATTAGGGAAAGAGGAACAAGAGTTATCAAAGGGGCCTAACTTAACTTTTTTTTTGGAACCCCTCTGGAGTTTGCCTAATTGGTGACATTGCTTGTTTGATGACATTCCTCCTCACTCTGGTTTTCTTTTCCATCTGAACCCCCTACAGCTATCAATGGGCATGTTAGGTTTTGGCTTCATTATCACTTACATTCCGGAGGCTGCAATCAGTGCTTACCTGGCTGCCACGGCACTACACATTATGCTGTCCCAGTTGACCTGCATCTTCGGGATTATGATTAGTTTCCATTCTGGTCCCATCTCCTTCTTCTATGTGAGTAATTTCTACCCTCACCTAGACTTACAAATGCCCCTCCCCTTGCCTCCAAAAAGAAGTAGACCCAAGTGGAGAGACTCCTGCATAGGCAGCTGGGTCAAGAGAGTCCTAGAAATAATTTCACCTCTTCTAGATTTACAGTCTTGATTAATTGCAGGTGCCAGTTGGACCATGTTCCCAGTTGCATTAACCATTTCACCCCAGCCTTTTAAACCAACATGATTTATATTAAAATTTGGTCTTTGAGATACTGTATTATCATACTTCTTCCCGTTACATGCCTCCTGAAAGACATATATCCTAAAACATAATATATACAGAATATAAAATGCAAAGTAGTCCCTGAATGCAAGCATGGCCTAGGAGCCAAGCTAAACATACATGGTCTGGGAAAATTGATAAAGAATAGGCTAATAAACAGAACTCCTGGGTCCTTTCCACTACACTGAAACATAGAAAGTATATTAGCTTCTTACTGGACATTATAGTCTTTTAATATATTGTTTTCAATTAAAAAAATATGTATCCACCTACTTGCTCTCACTGTTCTAATAATGCTCATAAAGACCTCTGTGCCCAGCAACACTGCCTAGGGACTTCCTTTTGAACTAATTTAGAAAGAGTGTCATTTTCTAGATTTAGGCAATTATCACATCCCTTTCTAAGCCTCTGTAATTTTGTTTTCTTTCAGAACATAATTAACTACTGTATAGGTCTCCCTAAAGCTAATTCCACCAGCATCTTACTATTTCTAACTGCTATTGTTGCTCTGAGAATCAACAAATGTATCAGAATTTCCTACAATCAGTACCCCATCAAGTTTCCCATGGAAATTTTTCTGGTAGGTGTTTTCATTTTGTTTTGTTTTGTTTTGCTTTTTATTGGAGTATAATTGCTTTACAATGTTGTGTTAGTTTCTGCTGTACAGCAAAGTGAATCAGTTATACGTATACATATATCCCCTCTTTTTTAGATTTCCTTCCCATTTAGGTCACCACAGAGCACTGAGTAGAGTTCCCTGTGCTATACAGTAGGTTTTCATTAGTTGTCTATTTTATACATAGTACTGTATATAAGTCAATCCCAATCTCCCAATTCATCCCATCCCCCTTCCCCCGTTGGTATCCATAAGTTTTTTCTCTACATCAGTGTCTATTTCTGCTTTGAAAACTGGTTCATCTGTATCATTTTTCTACATTCCACATATATGTGTTAATATACCATATTTGTTTTTCTCTTTCTGACTTACTTCACTCTGTATGACAGTCTCTAGGTCTATCCACATCTCTGCAAATGGCATTATTTCATTCCTTTTTATGGCTGAGTAATATTCCATTGTATATAGGTACCACATCTTCTTTATCCATTCCTCTGTGGATGGACATTTAGGTTGATTCCATGTTCTGGCTATTGTAAATAGTGCTGCAATGAACACTGGGGTACATGTATCTTTTTGAATTATGGTTTTCTCCCAGTATATGCCCAGGAGTGGGATTGCTGGGTCATATGGTAATTCTAGTTTTAGTTTTTTGAGGAACCTCCATACTGTTCTCCATAGTGGTTGTACCAGTTTACATTCCCACCAACAGTGTAGGAGGGTTCCCTTTTCTCCACATCCTCTCCAGCATTTATCATTTGTAGATTTTTTGATGATGGCCATTCTGACCAGTGTGAGGTGATACCTCACTGTAGTTTTGATTTGCATCTCTCTAATGATTAGTGATGTTGAGCATGTTTTCATGTGTTTGTTGGCCATTTGTATGTCTTCTTTGGAGAAATGTCTGTTTAGGTCTTCTGCCCATTTTTTCATTGAGTTGTTTTTTTTGATATTGAGTTGCATGAGCTGTTTGTATATTTTGGAGATTAATCCCTTGATGGTTGCTTTGTTTGCAAATATTTTCTCCCATCCTCTTGGATGTCTTTTTGTTTTATTTATCATTTCCTTTGCTGTGCAAAAGCTTTTAAGTTTCATTAGGTCCCATTTGTTTATTTTCGTTTTTATTTTCATTACTCTAGGAGGTGGGTCAAAAAATCTTGCAGCAATTTATGTCAAATTGTGTTTTGACATAATCTGACATTTGACAAATATGTCAGAGAGTGTTCTGCCTATATTTTCCTCTAAGAGTTTTATAGTGTCCAGCCTTACATTTAGGTCTTTAATCCATTTTGAGTTTATTTTTGTGTATGGTGTTAGGGAGTATTCTAATGTCATTCTTTTACATGTAGCTGTCCAGTTTTCCCAGCACCACTTATTGAAGAGACTGTCTTTTCTCTATTGTATATTCTTGCCTGCTTTGTCATAGATTGGGTGACCGAAGGTGCATGGGTTTATCTCTGGACTTTCTATCCTGTTCCATCGATCTATATTTCTGTTTTTGTGCCAGTACTATATTGTCTTGATTACTGTAGCTTTGTAGTACAGTCTGAAGTCAGGGAGTCTGATTCCTCCAGCTCCGATTTTTTCCCTCAGGATTGCTTTGGCTATTTGGGGTCTTTAGTGTTTCCATACAAATTGTAAAAATTTTTGTTCTAATTCTGGAAAATTGCCATTGGTAATTTGATAGGGATTGCATTGAACATGACGATTGCTTTGGGTAGTATAGTCATTTTCACAGTATTGATCCTTCCAATCCAAGAACATAGTATGTTTCTCCATCCGTTAGTGTTGTCTTTGATTTCTTTAATCAGTATCCTATAGTTTTCTGAGTACAGGTCTTTTGTCTCCTTAGGTAGGTTTATTCCTAGGTGTTATTCTTTTTGTTGTGGTGATAAATGAGATTGTTTCCTTAATTTCTCTTTCTGACCTTTCATTGTTAGTATATAGGAATGCAAGAGATTTCTGTGTATTGATTTTGTATCCTACAACTTTACCAGATTCACTGATAAGCTCTAGAATTTTTTGGTGGACTCTTGAGGATTTTCTGTGTATAGTATCAAGTCATCTGCAAACAGTGACAGTTTTACTTCTTCTTTTCCCATTTGGATTCCTTTTATTTCTTTTTCTTCTCTGATTGCCGTGGCCAGGACTTCCAAAACTATGTTGAATAATAGTGGTGAGAGTGGACATCCTTGTCTTGTTCCTGATCTTAGAGGAAATGCTTTCAGTTTTTCACCATTGAGAGTGATGTTAGCTGTGCACTTGTCATACATGGCCTTTATTATGTTGAGGTAGGTTCCCTCTATGCCCACTTTCTGGAGAGTTTTTATCATAAATGGGTGTTGAATTTTGTCAAAAGCTTTTTCTGCATCTATTGAGATGATCATATGGTTTTTATTCTTCAGTTTGTTAATGTGGTGTATCACATTGATTGATTTGTGTATATTGAAGAATCCTTACATCCCTGGGATAAATCTGACTTGATCATGGTGTATGATCCTTTTAATGTGTTGTTGGATTCTGTTTGCTTGTATTTTGTTGAAGATTTTTGCATCTATGTTCATCAGTGATATTGGCCTGTAATTTTCTTTTTTTGTGATATCTTTGTCTGGTTTTGGTATTAGGGTGATGATGGCCTCATAGAATGAGCTTGGGAGTGTTCCTCCCTCTTCAATTTTTTGGAAAAGTTTGAGAAGGATAGGTGTTAGCTTTTCTCTAAATGCTTGATAGAATTCACCTGTGAAGCCATCTGGTCCTGGACTTTTATTTGTTGGAAGATTTTTAATCACAGTTTCAATTTCGTTACTTGTGATTGGTCTGTTCATATTTTCTTTTTCTTCCTGGTTCAGTCTTGGAAGGTTGTACCTTTCTAAGAATTTGTCCATTTTATTGGCATAGAGTTGCTTGTAGTAGTCTCTTATGATCCTTTGTATTTCTGCAGTGTCAGTTGTTACTTTTCCTTTTTCATTTCTAATTTTTATTGATTTGAGTCCTCTCCCTTTTTTTCTTGATGAGTTTGGCTAATGGTTTATCAATTTTGTTGATCTTCTCAAAGAACCAGCTTTTTTTTGTGTGTGTGTGTTATGCGGGCCTCTCACTGTTGTGGCCTCTCCCACTGCGGAGCACAGTCTCCAGACATGCAGGCTTAGTGGCCATGGCTCACGGGCCCAGCCGCTCCGTGGCATGTGGGATCCTCCCGGACTGGGGCACGAACCCGTGTCCCCTGCATTGGCAGGTGGACTCTCAACCACTGCGCCACTAGGGAAGCCCAGAACCAGATTTTAGTCTCATTGATCTTTGCTATTGTTTTCTTCATTTCTGTTTCATTTATTTCTGCTCTGATCTTTATGATTTCTTTCCTTCTACTAACTTTGGGTTTTGTTTGTTCCTCTTTCTCTAATTCCTTTAGGTGTAGGGTTAGATTGTTTATTTGAGATTTTTGTTTCTTGAGGTAGTATTGTATTACTATAAACTTCCCTCTTAGAATTTCTTTTGCTGCATCCCATATGTTTTGGGTCATCGTGTTTTCATTGTCATTTTTTTCTCGGTATTTTTCGATTTCCTCTTTGATTTCTTCCATGATCCATTGGTTATTTAGTAGCATATTGTTTAGCCTCCATGTGTTTGTGTTCTTTACAGTTTTTTTCCATAATTGATTTCTAATCTCATAGCGTTGTGGTTGGAAAAGATGGTTGATATGATTTCAATTTTCTTAAATTTACTGAGGCTTGATTTGTGAGTGAAGATGTGATCTATCCTAGAGAATGTTCCATGTACACTTGAGAAGAAAGTGTATTCTGCTGCTTTTGGATGGAATGTTCTATAAATATCAATTAAGTCTGTCTGGTCTAATGTGTCATTTAAGGCTTTTGTTTCCTTATTAATTTTCTGTCTGGATGATCTGTCTTTTGGTGTAAGTGGGATGTTTCTGGTAAGTGTTTTTATACTCCAAACTCATGGTTCAGATCATTTAAAATATGTATTTTTAAAATTAAATTAAAAGCAAGTAACGTTGGAAGGGAAATGTTCGTAGGAGAATTGTAAAAATAATATTTTAAAAATGTACGTTGAGGGCTTCCCTGGTGGCGCAGTGGTTGAGAGTCCGCCTGCCAATGCAGGGGACATGGGTTCGTGCCCTGGTCTGGGAAGATCCCACGTGCTGCGGAGCAGCTGGGCCCGTGAGCCATGGCTGCTGAGCCTGCGTGTCCGGAGCCTGTGCTCCACAACGGGAGAGGCTGCAACAGTGAGAGGCCCGCATACCGCAAAAAAAAAATGTATGTTGAATTGTGACAAAGCTGAATACATACATTTAGTTAGCTTATATTTTTTTAAACATGCTTATTTTTCAAAGGATTTTTATCTACTGCCTTTTTCATACTATTTGAAAAATAGGGGTTTTTTTTTTTTCCCATTATGACAGTAATACAGGCTCATTCTAGCAATTTTTTTTTGGCCATGCCAAGTGGCTTGTGGGATCTTAGTTCCCTGACTAGGAATCAAACCCAGGCCCCCAGCAATGGAAGCATGGCATCCTAACCACTGGACCGCCAGGGAATTCTAGCAATTTTGAAAAACAGAAAGAAAAAAAAAGGAGGAAAAGAAATTCCTATAGCTGCACTATCCAAAGTCAACTACAATTGATATTCCTGTACTTTCAGTTATTCTCACTTTTCCTCCTTCAAACAAATACATGACAGGCCTATGCTCAGTGTTGATGAATTTCTGTATTCTTTTATGTAGAGGTTTCATTTCTATTTTAGTATAGCAGCAACCACACTGTTATTCAGCCTCCTTTCATTCTCCCTATGCTACAGTAAAGAAATTGAGGGAGATGAGATGTTAAATGAAAACTAATCCATGTCACTAAGTGGCAGAGCTGGGTTTGGGGAGGAGGGGCTGCTGGGGAAGGTGTGTGTTCATGTATATGTCCTAGGTTTTTTTAACATCTTTTTCTTTAGATCAGGGGAAATGTTAAACTAAATAAATATGATTGTTTTCTTTCTTTTCAAGAATATTAAAAAATGTTGTCTAAAGATGACATTTCTTGTTTGTTTTAAGAAATCTGGGGGAATTCCCTGGTGGTCCACTGATTAGGACTCCACGCTTTCACTGAGGAGGGCGTGGGTTCAATCCCTGGTCCAGGGAACTAAGATCCCACAAGCCACGCAGCGCGGCCAAAAAAGAAAAAGAAATCTGATAAAATTTATCTTTTGCAGTTAACATTTTTACAATACTAAAGAGATTTTCATAAATAAAGCTCAGGTTTTTGGAGTCAGCATTTCTCTTACAAGGATCAATACATCTTTGGGTGTCCATGAGCATTACTTTCCCTTTAAGAAATGTTCTGTGATAGAGATAATTAAAGTTCACTGTGTGCACCCCTATATTTCCCAGCTGCCCTTGTAGTTAGGCAGGACCATGCAACTTTGGGGCTAAAGCATAGGCGAATAGGCATGAGTTCCCAATGTTCCTTCCTCCCCTGCTGTAGTAATCATAAGGGCTATATGTTGAGGTGATAGAGTCTCCAGGAAGAATTAGCCTGGATCCCCAAGGCACTATTTGCAAAAAAGCTGTCCTGAAGAGACACTGACCCACAGTGGACTTTGTGTGGGTAAAAAAATAACTTTCAAGTGCTAGGACACTAAGATCTCATGGTTTGTATATTGCCACAGTATAACATATTCTATGCTAACTAATCCAGGTCCATACTCTTCATGATTGAAAGAGTATAGGAATTGCTTTGGAAACTGAGACCAAGCTCTGTCTTATAACTGTTGTCTACTTCTTGTGGAGGTGCATATCCTTTCTTCCTTGGAGTAGTTAAAAAGCTATCAATTCATAAAGGCCAAAAGCTGAATGGCTGCTTTTACAAAAGACCTTCCAAAACACTGTATACAAATAGTGGGGCCCTAGAGCCCAGGGAACAATGTGCATATGGAGTTTGGGGAGTGGAGTCAGAGGCAACCTCTCCTTCTCTTGGAACCAAGTACAACTCTGGCTTTTAGGAGGCTGAGGCTTTGGAGTCACCAGCAGATGGCATCTGTGACACAGACATCGGCACGCTCTCTCTGTTTCTATCTCTGTTTCTGTGTCTCTCTTTGATTCCAGCTTTACTCAGGTATAAAATTATAAGATATTTAAAGTGTGCATCATGATGATTTGATACAGATATACATTGTGAAAGGATTTCCCCCATCTAGTTAATTAACACATCCATACCCCATACATTTATCTTTTTTTTTTTGGTGAGAACATTTAAGTTCTACTCTCTTAGCAATTTTTAAGTATATGATAAAATGTTATCAACTATAGTCACCATGTTTTACGTTAGATCCTCAGACCTTATTCATCTGTTAGCTGAAAGGTTGCACTGTTTTACCAACCTTTCTCAATTCCCCCATCCCTCAGTCCCTGGCAACCACTTCTCTACTCTCTGTTTCTATGAGCGTGACTGTTTTCTTTTTTGTTTTAGATTCCATGTATAAGTGATACCATGCAGTGTTTGTCTTTCTCTGTCTAGCTTATTTCACTTAGCATAATGCCCTCAAGGTCCATCCATGTTGTCACAAATCAACCCTCTTTTAAGAGACATCAGCAGCAGGGATCATAGTGATGTTCCTTTAAGCAACCTCAAAGGCAATAACATTAACCTGGGTTATTAGGAAAGGAGAGGAGTAAGAGTATAGAGGATGCTGTGGGTTGACTATGGCTGACAGATTGGTTTGTGAGCCATAGTTAAGACATTCCTTTGGGGAATGCTATAAATAATTAGGATGCACCATGAAGTGAAGTGGAGAAATAAACTGAGGTCCAGCAACAAATGTAGGTAGAGACTTAGAATTATTGCAAATTAGACATTAAACTTTTTTGTGACCTGATTTATCCTCAAAGGTTATTGAAGCCTGCAATACACTACTTATACACATGTCAAGTCAAGTGATTGGAAACATTTTCTACTGTATAGCAGGGATTAGAGATGTAGTTTAGAATTGGAAAAAGACCTCCATGTTTCCCTTGGAAATGAGGAAAGTAGGAGAGGGAGGATGAGAGCTGCTACGGTGTAGCAGGTGAAAAGCTTTTCACAACACCCCATAAGAAACTACTGTGAAACTAAGATGTGCTGGAGATGGGCTTCCCTGGTGGCACAGTGGTTAAGAATCCGCCTGCCAATGCAGGGGACATGGGTTGAAGCCCTGGTTGGGGAAGGTCCCACATGCTGTGGAGCAGCTAAGCCCGTGCACCACAACTACTGAGCCTGTGCTCTAGAGCCCGCGAGCCACAACTACTGAGCCCGCATGCCACAACTACTGAAGCCTGCGTGCCTAAAGCCCGTGCTCCACACAAGAGAAGCCACCACAATAAGAAGACTGCGCACCACAACAAAGAGTAGCCCCCGCTCGCCGCAACTAGAGAAAGCCTGTGTGCAGCAACGAAGACCCAATGCAGCCAAAAAAAAAGGTTGTGCTGGAGGAAACTGCACATACCCAGCAGTCTATCCTTTAGATGGTAGTCTCAAATATTAAGGGAAAATTTCAAGGCAATATTTGGGATCCAGGTAAAATAAACTGACAAATAATTCAAGAGTTTCATAGATACAAGAAATTGTACATACTGTATGTTCATAACTAATGTATGTGTATGTGTGTATTTGTATATGTGTATATTTAAGCCGTATAGCAAACACCAAAAAAAAGCATCAATAGTAGTTATCTTTGGGTGATTTATCTCTGCTTTTAAATTTTTCATATTTTCTCTATTTTCCTTAATGAGCAAGTGTAACCTTTATACTGGAAATGAAAGAGTTTCTTGGCCACTTGCCATACTTCCTGTCCCTTAACTATATAAAGATCACAACTTTTCTGTTGATCCAGATCTTCCTTCCATTCTGATCTGTAGGCTTCCTAGGGGTCGTCATCTGAACACAGCATCACAGGCAAACCAATTGCTATCCTGCTCAGTGTCTGGCTGAGCTCTTAGAGTAGATGCTGGGAAAAGATTTATGTGTTAGTAGGGATAATGGAGTAAAGCAGCTATATATTATTATTTTTAAATGGGCATTGAGTTCTCTTGTCTCTGCTTTAATTTGCTTTGGTGTGAGGTCTTTATAAGGTGTAACATCTGCTAGCTTGTCTATTTTCCCTCTAACAGACATTAGAAATGGAAGGGAGACTTGGTATTTCAGAAGGAAATGAAAGGAGAAAAAAGAAAGCAAGTAATTGCTTTGCTAAAGCAATTTTTCGTGTGTGCTATCAAATGCTGCTCCATCTTATTAATGGTTATTAATGATTATCAATATACCTCAACAATCCCCCAGAGGGCTTACTTGTATTGGGACAGTGTACCTAGATTTTAAAACTGAGGCCTTGGTTACAGCTATTATCTGAAAACATGTTTATACTTGATCCAGATATTTAAAGTTGGTGAGGAAAGAGAAGTCTAGGGCAACCATTTTTTCCTATTACTATGTCAGAGACCAAGCCTAAAGTTGTTTTTCATTCTGGTTACAGTGCTAAAAAGAGTTCAGGAACCAAAAGTGTTGGGGAGGACTTCTGCCTTTGTTGTTCCACTGAACTGGCACTGCCTCTTTCTCCAACCTTCATGTATAGGGACTGCCACGTATTGCATTCCCTGTGCTGCCAGAGGCTATGGGCACCTCTGCTCTTGGAAGCAATGCATAATATTTAGATGATCACATGCCTTTTCTTTTTAAACCCCTACAGATTCTTGGGTTCGCTGCATTTGCAAACAAGGTAAACGTGGACACAGAAAACAGCAAGATGCTCATTGATATGATTCCTTATAGGTTGGTAATTCCACTTTTCCAGACTAGTTTTCCCTTCCTGTTAACTCTTCTTAGCCTCTGACTACATAGCCTGTTTGGTATCATTGACCAAAACAGAGTGCCAGTTAGTTCTCCAGCAAGGATGGGTTTATTCGGGATCAGCAAAGAATTGCAATTTGGGGTCTGCAACCATGGCGAGTCACGTGCAAGTCCTCCCACAGCAAGGGAAGAAGTTTTTATAAAGGAAAAAATAAAATTGGAGTGGGGGGAGCTATGGTAAACAAAAAGTCTATGACTTTTCATTGGCTGAGTCCTTTGCCAGGAAAGAAGAGGAGTCTTTCTTCTTCCTGTTGGGCTCTGCAATGGTCACAGGGTGTGAGAACTCCCCCTTTTGGTCTCCCAACTCTACTTAATTATTTTCTGTTTATTAATATTTTTTTAAACAATATTCTCTGCTAACAGTCTCTGGCCACAGCCAAATCTGGGTCATGGGCTCAAGTTCATTTTAGAACACAGAGGTTCTAAAGGACAAGGACTAGGACAACCCTGTTCTGCTCTGGTCAGCCTTTGACTCTCTTCCCATGGTTGAGCCAATCCCCTTACCCAAGTAAACTGCTTGGATGCACTGAATACCAGAGAGACTCATGCATCTTTCTCACAGCACGTTATGAACCTTCTCAACCTCCATACCTGTCTGATTAACTCTCAAGGATGGGACAAGAGATACCTCTGTTTTCCTAGCCTCTCTCTGGGCTTCAGTGCTCAGGAGGTGAGCATTCCTTCTGTCTTCACCTACTTAGACTGAATGGGTGTCCTTGAGCAACATTACTTCATCACTCTGAGTAGAAAGCCTTCTTCAAGTAGTCTGGCATATGGAGTTCTTAAGGACTTGCAATTAATTGACATTATAATTCCTACCAGTGACTATGGGGCATCACTCTTGCTTCTGTTAGGGAATTATAGTTTCTTTAACCTTGACCAGATGAATCACTTTAGCTAAGAAAGGCCGCATACCACAGTTTCTTGGCTCATGAGAAGGCTTTTGAAGAGCATTGTTTATTTCCTCATGTTCTTCAATAGAGAGTACAGCAAAGAGTCAATGATATTGGCTAGCCCCCAGCATACAAAACAGAGGCTACTTTGATGCAACCAGATTGAATTAATCTCATATCCTACCAGTTCTCAGTGAAATCTAATGATGATTAAATACATTTGAAATTCTGTTCACTTTTTTTAAACTGTGAGCAGGCAACCTAGGTACCAGGGAATACAATGGTAAATAAGACTTGGTCTCTGCCCTCAGGAAAAAAAAATGACAAGGGCAACAATGGGATTGATGCTTTACATAATTATTTTATGTCATTTGTTCCTCACAGTAATACTATAAGGAAGATATTATCTTCTTTTTATGGCTCAGGAAACTAAGGGTTACCAAGTTTAAATTACTTATCCAAGCTCACACAGCTGGTCAGTGTCAGAGGTACTATTTGAACCCATTTCTATTTAATTCCAAAATCCAGTATAATAAGCCCTCTATTATACTTACTTAATATGCTTCTGTTATTAATGACTTAAAAAGCACACAATTAACCTTTGCTTATATTTCATCGTAAGATTCAAGGGTATAGGTAGAGAAACAAACATTTCAAAAATCTAATTTTAGGTATTGCTTTGAACTCCCTTTTTAATTACCTGTTTATCCACGGTTGCTAGGGACTAGAAAAACTGAACAATTTAGGTTAGTTCCTTCCACGTCCATGTCCCCTTTTAACTAAATTGCTGACAAAGAATTGAATGTTACAGAAAACATCAGGAAAGAAAGAAACAGTAGTTTATGCTATTATCGTACTAAATATTTAAGGTTTACTAACATAGATTTGGGCAATAAATTCATGAAAATTAAAATCTTTTGTGCATCAAAAGACACTATCAACAGAGAAAAAAGACAACTCACAGAATAGGAGAAAATATTTGCAACTCATATATGCTAAGGGATTAACATCCAAAACACATAGAGAACTCCTAAAATGCAACAACAAAGAACCAACAACCTGACTCAAAAAGTGGAGAAAGGACTTGAATAGACATTTTTCCAAGGATGATACACAAATGGCCAATAAACACATAACATGCTCAACATCACTAATCATTTGGGAAATGCAAATCGAAACTACAATAATTCAATAGATACCACCTCACACTCATTAGTGTGACTACTATTTTTTTTTTTAAAAAGATGAAAATAACAAGTGTTGGTGAGGATATGGAGAAAATGGAAATCTTGTGCACTGTTAGTGGGAATGTAAAATGTACAGCCACTGTGGAAAGTAGTATGCTGATTTCTCAAAAGATTAAAAATAGAATTGCCAAATGATCCAGCAATTCTACTTCTGGATATATACCGCCCAAAGTTAAAAGAAGTGTCTTGAAGAGATATTTGTGCACCTATGTTCATAGCAGCATTACTCACAATAGCTGAAATGTGGAAGAAACAATAAGTGTTCATCGATGGATGAATGGATAAGCAAAATGTGTTATAAACATACAAAAAATAGAACATTTTTTGACAGTAAGAATATAGTTTTATTTATAGAATTAATAAAAGGAATATACCACACAAGTATTTTACACACAAAACACCTTAGACACAAAGATATGGAAGTGAATTTTTACAGTTTATTCACATTGAGTCTAGAACACTAGGTGACCCATTGTCACCTTTAAAAAACAGAACCTTGTCACATCTCTTGAATACAAATTAAACAGCTCAGACTGAGTTGGTCGAGGTCACATAGAATCTGGAACTCACTCTAGTCTGTGCCTTTACCCTAACTCTTGAAGCTGCTACACTCATGACCGAATAATTCAGTGGGTGGTGAATCAGACAAAACAAACACCAAACAGACTCTCCTTCACAGCATGGCAGGTGTGAGGGAAAGATAAACTTTAAACAAAGCTGTATTTATCTTGCAACAATGCCCCAACTGGAGCACTTTTTTTTTTTTTCCTATAGACAGATACTCCTCACACACGATTCTTCTGCTGCTCAAGAACCTTCAGTGGCTCCCTAGTGCCTATGAACTCACAATGGCAGCATGTTAAGGCTGGACTTTTCTTGTTTGTGACTAGCCCCAGTGGCTTGGCTGAAATTGTCTGAGATTTGATTGGAATTCAGTATTAATTGTGAAGTTGGAGAGAGAGACTGAAGGCTTCATAACAGTTCTGGAATGTGCTTAATTTGGGCACTGAAAATCCAAGTATTTTAGCATTCAACTCCCCTCGTACAATAGAATATTATTCAGCCTTAAAAAGGAAGGAAATTCTGACATATACTACAACATAGATGAACCTTGAGGACGTTATGCTAAGTGAAATAAGCCAGTCAGAAAAAGACAATTACTATATGATTCCACTTATCTGAGGTACTTAGTAGTCAAAATCACCAAGACAGAAAGTAAAATGGTGGTTGTCAGAGCTGGGGGGAGGGAGAAATGGAGAGTTATTGATTAATAGTTATAGAGTTTCAGTTTTACAAGACGAAGGAGTTATGGAGTAGATGGTGGTGATGGTTGCACATTATGAATGTATTTAATACCACTGAACAGTACATTTAAAAATGGTAAATCATGTTATGTGTCTTTTACCCAATTAAAATAATTGGGGGAAAAAAGGTGTGGATAAGAATCAGAAGCAATTTTTACAAAGGACAATGACTAAAATTATACCCTAAAAGATTTGAGTTTGACTAGCAGGGAATACATGGAGCTTTTTAGCTCTAAACCCTGTTAGATATGATATATGCCTATTGCTTACCCACTGGTATGGTCTCAAACAGTGTAAATAAACTATTTTTCATCGATTTTTGTAGTTTTGCCTGTCCTATCTGTTGCCATTGGTACATGGCAGAAACCTTGAACTAGAAGATAGCAGAGCACGTTCTCTTAATGGCTTTTGTAACCTGGCCTGAGTTGCTGGCAGTTTTGGCAAGCTGCTGCCTGAGTTGCTCTTCTTATCTCTTATTTTTATTTTTTTAAAAAAGGGTCAGACCTTTTGAAATGGATGATAAAGTACGATAAGGTTGGAGTGGGGGAGATGCCAAAATATGATTCCTGCTGTCTAGGAATAATTCCACCATTTTATTCCAGCTTCCTGTTTCCTGTAACGCCAGATACGAGCAATCTTACTGAAGTTCTTTTAGAAGCGTTCTCCTTAGCTTTAGTGAGCTCCTCTCTGCTCATATTTCTGGGCAGGAAGATTGCCAGTTTCCATAACTATGATGTCAATTCCAACCAGGTGAGAGGACAGGCCTTTCTATTACTTTCTGTGACCCTTTAATCTTTGTTCTCTAACCTTAGCCTGCAGTTAAAATGAAGACTGGATTCTTCTGTAACCAGAGAGTCACTTGGACCATGATTTGAATTACAATTACCAAAGGATGTTGTAAAAATTTATTTTTAATTATTTATTTATTTTTGGCTGCGTTGGGTCTTCGTTGCTGTGTGGGGGCTTTCTCTAGTTGAGGCGAGTGGGGGCTACTCTTCGCTGTGGTGCGCGGCCTTCTCACTGTGGTGGCTTCTTTTGTTGCGGAGCACAAGCTCTAGGCACGCAGGCTTCAGTAGTTGTGGCACATGGGCTCTAGAGCAGAGGCTCAGTAGTTATGGCACACGGGCTTAGTTGTTCCACGGCCTGTGAGATCTTCCCAGACCAGGGCTCGAACCTGTGTCCCCTGCATTGGCAGGTGGATTCTTAACCACTGCGCCACCAGGGAAGTCCTACCAAAGGATTTTTGAGAAGTGTGGCATACTTAACTCTGAAGCCACTTGAATTAATGTGTGTGGTTACTCTAGAACAGATATGGTGTAGGGAGGCAAGAAGGTAATGTATGACATCATGTTGTTAAGCTAGCAGAGTTCCTCTCCTCTCCTTTTATCTTCCTTTCCACCAAGTCCTTAAAAGTCAACCACATGCCAAAGCACGATAAGAAATGCAGTGGAGGGACTTCCCTCGTGGTCCAGTAACTGACTCCGCTCTCCCAATGCAGGGGGCTCCGGGTTCCATCTCTGACCAGGGAACTAGAACCCACGTGCCACAACTAAGAGTTCGCATGCCGCAACTAAAGAGATCCCGCATTCCACAACGAAGACCCAGTGCAGCCAAATAAATAAATAAATATTTTTTAAAAAGAAATGCAGTGGAATATCAAAACTAGGATAATAAAACAATTAAGTTGGCCTCCCAGAAATAGTCCTTCTCATTTTCTTTTTTTTAGTCTCCGACCATTTTGAGTTTGGCTTTTTCCCTAGAAATTAAAAAGGGAATATGGGGAGTTCCCTGGAGGTCCAGTGATTAGAACTCAGTGCTTTCACTGCCGTGGCCCCAAGGTTCAACCCCTGGTCAGGGAACTAAGATCCTGCTAGCCGCTTGGCACGGCCTGGTGGCCTAATGGTTAGGATTCCGGGCTTTCACTGCCTGGCCCGGGTTCAATCGGTGTCCCACTTTGACTTTAGGATAGTATAGAAGGAAGCAAGAAAAACAGTACTATATTTCTCCCTGTCATCCTAATTCCCAGCAATCATGCGGAAGAGAATAACAAGGCAAATGTCTCATTTACTCACTTTGAAAAAGGACTTTCCTTATGATCTCTAGCTAAAATGAAGAAATCAGATTTACCATCTTTCACTTCTTTCCAATAATATTTCAGTGTTATTTGAAGTGATGTACACAACCCTATCTTCATGCATAAGAAATAACAGTATACCTTTAGTTCAAACTCAGATCAGCCTTCTTTGACAAACAGTGGGCCTAAAGTATTTGCCATTTCTTTACAGGATTTAATAGCCATTGGCCTTTGCAATGTCGTCAGTTCATTTTTCAGATCTTATGTGTTTACTGGTGCTGTTGTCAGGACTGTTATCCAGGATAAAACTGGAGGAAGGCAACAGGTATGTGAAATAGAATTTGATCTCTAATATAGAAAGACACTTAGGTCTATTCATATGTATATTCACAGAAGGGGATTATATTAGTTTAACTATGTTACTGTTTTAATGTGATACTTGTTTGGGAAAAATTTGGATTTCATGCTTGGCTTATTTTTTGATTAGATTTTGTCTTAAAAGCTATCTGTCAATGTGGAACTTGAAAGTCATTTTCTATAAAAATACTGTTCTGTTAAAGGCTTCTATATATTAGCCCACAAAAAGCTACTTTCCGTGTAACATACCTAAAAGATAATATTTCGGATAAACCAACCATCACCTATTAACATTTTTTTCTATGGGGAGATATATTCTCAGCCCTAGTCTGGGAAAATAATAATATAACTCTCTCCTTCCTGACAGCAGAACTAGAAACTTTCCTGGCTTCCTCAAAGGGCATGACAAGAGGCTTTCATGATAGAGAATAAAGTCTTTGTCTAGGTGAGCTTAGGGAATTTATGACCATTCTACCTTTGTGTAAGAGAAAATTATCTAGGTCAGACCCTCTTCAGGTATCCTGAATTAGTAAACTAAATATATAGGGTATGGAAGGGAAGAAGGAAAGGGAAAATGTTGGCAGAGAAGGCTCTAAAGGCAAGCTCTCTAATTGTAGGTAAGAGATTTTTTTTAAATTTATTTATTTCATTTATTTATTTTTGACTGTGTTGGGTCTTCATTGCTGCGCACGGGCTTTCTCTAGTTGCGGCGAGCTACTTTTCGTTGTGGTGCGCGGGCTTCTCATTGCGGTGGCTTCTGGTGTAGCGGAGCACGGGCTCCAGGCGTGTGGGCTCAGTAGTTGTGGCTCACAGGCTCTAGAGCGCAGGCTCAGTAGTTGTGGCACACGGGCTTAGTTGCTCTGCGGCATGTGGCATCTTCCTGGACTAGGGCTCGAACCTGTGTCCCCTGCATTGGCAGGCAGATTCTTAAACACTGAGCCACCAGGGGAGCCCGGCAAGAGAGTTTTTAAGTCCAATGTTCATGAGTTTTAAACTGACTAGATAAAAGTTACAACTTGACAACATGAGAGGTGTCCCATCTCAGTTATATAGCATGATTAAGTGTCAAAGAACTATCAGAATTGAACCTGGAGTAAGCCCATGGAATGAGTCCGGGGATCAGGAGGCACAGAAACAGTGACAGAAGTCAAAGACAAGCTTAGGCCACAGCAGCACAGTAGGGAGGTATAGCCATGGTCAAAAAGTAAAGTGTCAGAAGAATGGACACTGAATTTGAATGGGGAAAGATAAAGTGTCACAGTCCATGGGTAAATATAAGTGAAATATAAGGTGAAAGCTAATAAAAGTCAGAAGATTGGGCAGGGGTGAGAACATGGGTCTAGAGTAAGCCCATACCACATGATTTTATGTGGACTGAGTTTTTTTGTCATAGAGCTTCTGCCAGACACATTGGCCTTTACGGTGTATGTAGCTGTTTTGTACTATTTGACCAAAAGAAGGAAGATGAGTTACGTGAAAAAGAAGGATGTTCTATGCAAGTGTGAAAAAATTTTGAAGTCAAAATGAGAGGATTGTATGGTAAGAAAAAATGGAAATTCTGGACAATAGTTCCCACTGACTTGTGACCACACACTTTATTTAGTATACAAGCATAACAAATTTGGGGAGAAAAGATGCATGTGGTTGGAAAAAACTAAATCACGGTGCAGGTAAAATTAAGTGCAGAATAAATACAATAAATTTTAAAATGCCATAAATATTGCAAGAAGGAGAATGATGGATAAAGTGAGACTTTCATGGATCATTGCAAAAGGGTTAGGATATGTATAGATGGAGGGAGGGAAGAAGGGCTTCAGTTCAGCCTCAGAGTTGCCTTTAGCCTGTTGGACAAAGTGCCTGCTTCAAAGATTGCCGATGTCTCTCATTCTGTTTTCTGCTATGGCATTGTTCTCCCCTACCAATGACATCTCTCTTTGTGGTACAGTGACCCTTCAAAGGGAAGTATGTCCCCAGGGATACTGGTAAGTCCTTCCCCAAGACCCTGACTTGCCCAGGGCAAATTGCTGGTTCAAGCAGAGAATGCCCCTGACCCTGGCCCTCCACATTGGAGCTACCCCACCTCCAATAAGTTTCTGATCTGGACTCATTCAGCCTTCTTCATCCCATAGCAGGGGTTATTCTCTCCACCCTTTTTCTCTGGGGACTTTTGATTCACTCTGCCTGAGAACACCCCCACTTTTTCAAAGCTCCTCAGGACTGCAGGAAAGAGAGGCTAGGGGGCTGGCTCTGAACCTCTCCGACATGACTTGTCACCAGGAGCCGCTTATGTATATATGTATTATGTATGTGTGTATGTATGTATGTCTGACATAAATACAAACTGTATAAAATGTGTCTGGATTTCACTTTAATTTCTTCCTGTCTAGAACCCACTTGTCTTTACTGGTTGTAGCAAAACCTATCAGCCCTTCCAGCCATGGCCTGGGCCTGCTCATCCAGTTCTGACCACTATGCTTCCCTCTTCTCTATGACTGGGTTCCTTTCCTTGTTCTCTGCTTTCCAAGGACCAGCCTTCTTGCCTTGTCCCCAGGCTCCCAGAACTGCTTTTAAAAATGAGTTATTGGGCTTCCCTGGTGGCGCAGTCATTGAGAGTCCGCCTGCCGATGCAGGGGACACGGGTTCGTGCCCCGGTCCGGGAAGATCCCACATGCCGCGGAGCGGCTGGGCCCGTGAGCCATGGCTGCTGAGCCTGCGCGTACGGAGCCTGTGCTCCGCAACGGGAGAGGCCATAACAGTGAGAGGCCCGCGTACCACAAAAAAACAAAAAAGTGAGTTATTATTTTAAAAAAGAAAAGAAAAAAATTATCAAAGAGAGAAATGAGCTGTGCTCTTTTTAGAGGAAGCAGATAGGGCAGTGGAGAGAGCCTGGATTTTGGAGTCAACTGGTCAGATGGATTGAAACCTGACTCAGTAGTTCTAGATGTGTGACCCTGGGCAAGTTACTTTCACTTTCTGAGGCTCTAGTCCTTATCTGTAAAATGGGGATAAGGATAACCTTTCAGTTGTGAGATTTAAACTGGATGACAATAGTGCCCACTACAGTGCGTGTCACTTAAGATGTTCAAATATCAGAGCTTCCACCCCAGGTCCCTAGTGCCCTGGCTGGTCCATGGTAATGTACTGTCCGCTGCTTATGGAGCATTTGGTGTCTGAGGGTCTGCATGTCAGTAGTGGCTGTGTTTTATGCGACCTCACATTGCCTTGAATCCCCAGAAAGAAGGTAAGAGTCAGTCTTTGTTCAAGAAAGCCTGGAAGAGTGATGGAAAATCAGAGCAGAAAAGCAAAAAGTCCATGAGATGTAAAGTTGTACATGCTCGTTGTCTCTAGACCCTGTTCAGGCACTGAGTCTGGGATTCTGAGAGCCATCAAGCATCCTCTTAAGGCACAATGCCACCAAGGATGGCCCTCTGATCCCAAAGCCCACCCCTTTGCGTGTGCAGCCATGGGGGACACACAATTATTGGCAGGCCTCCCTGAGCAGCAAGTTTTATGGGATTCAGTGTCTGGTTTGTGCTCATTTTAAACTAGGTTTATACAGCTAATTTTGGTGTCTGTATGTCTTCGCTTCCTTAAAAATAATCAGAAGAATTTTGGAGAAAGGAGTAGAAGGAAGGAAAAGTCCTGATATATTTTCCTGTGCTAATCAAAGCAGTTTCTTCTTATAGTGCAAGACTGCCTGAAGCTAGACTCTAAAACTCGATGCAGCAACAGGCTGATATGTACATTGGCTGGAGGAACTTATGGCTTCAGTTACCTTTTTTTAGTTCCACAGTGTATAGAGTGTTTGCCATGAGAACTTCCTGAGGTTCAGTTACAGTGATCCATTCTCCTGAATCCTTCTCCCTTCACTCTTCTCTCAAGGTTCAACTTTTCCATGTTGGCTTGGTCCCATTAGCTGTGCATCAGCTAGGATGGGGAAAGAAGGAAGTAGGATGTTGATTTCATTGCGATTATTTTCAGCGATACATTTATATGGCAAATAGCAGTGAGTAGTGAGAGGGAATCCAGTAGGAAGTTATTTTTTTCACACCTACTAAAAAAAGAGAAAAAAAGTTAGAGAATCATTGCTGAGTGGTCACTTAATGGTTTAGATTTAAGGTTGCTTGTTCTTGCTTGTATATGCCATTGTTTTGATTTGTGGTTACATACAGTTTTATTCCCCCTCCACCCCCATCACAGTGGGAAATTATGCTGCTTTATATTATTTTTTCTTAGTAGGGGCTTAAACAATGGAAATTTATCAATAGAGGATATAATGAGTTCAAGATTATGTCCAGAGAGCCTTGAGATTATAAAGGGAACTATGCTTCTTAGCTTTCTACCTGTATTTGCCAATCTGAATCACTGCTTACCAAGTAGTACTGAGCCCAGAGTAGTCAACCCAGGTGGGATAGGACCCAGAGCTCCTATATACAGCCCTGACTCATGTGCATAACCTTTTTTGATGGCAGTGAGGCAGAGGGAAACTGAAGTAGGGAAATCAGAAGTGAATATCATGGTGTTTTTAAGATGAAGCCCCACTGAAGCTGTTAGATGGGAAGTTATCCAGGCTCCAAAAGAGCGAGGTGGAATGGTTGGGATTTTAGGGCTGACAGTGGTGAGTCTACCAGGGCTTTTCTAAACTGTTCAAAGAAGGGTTAAATTTAGGATGAAATGCAGGCTGGATTTTAGGAGACTTCAGAGTCATAGCACAAAGCTATGGCAAGAAAGATTCAGATATCCAAGACAATCTGGGACTTTTCAGAAAGCCTCCATACGTCCAATCAACAAGAATTTATTGAGTACCTAGTATGTGTTTAGCACTTTGACAGGACCTGAAAATGTCAGTTCACCAAAAATGCACTTATGCTGGATGGTTATACTCAACCCCTTTTAAGAAAAAAATGACATGCTTCTCACCAAGCAGAAGACCTCAGTTGTAGACAGGGACAAATACATTCCTGATGGTCTCTCTCCAACTGGCTCTGTCTCCTCAGTTTGCATCTCTGGTAGGCGCAGGTGTGATGCTGCTCCTGACGGTGAAGGTGGGACGCTTTTTCTACAAACTGCCAAATGTAAGTAGAACTAATCAAATAGCTAAGTCAAGAAAGAATGGATCTCCAGATTACATCTTGGTGGGGCATCTCTGAGGAGAACTGCATTCAACTGATCCCCAGTGGTGGCCCCAGTCTATTTCTAGTTCCTTTTCTTTAAAATAACAGCCACTGCCTCACAGGATTGGGAGTTAAATAAGATAATATGTATAATATAGAGAGAATGGTTTTGAGCTAGTAATAAGCACTCAAACAATTGTTATTCTTCTCGTTCCCGTTAATCTTTTTTTTTTTTTTTTTTTGCTTAAGCTATAAAGTAAGCTTTGGAAGTAAGGATTCAGTTAAACATGACCAAAATAGACTTCTGATGCCAGAACACCCAATACCACCACAGACTTGGAAGCTCATTGTGCATTCATGCCATCTGTTTTCCTAAATAGTTTCCAGAAGTCCTTGTTCTGCGTTCATGTGAACTCAATCCACCTACTGCTGCCACACTGTCTCTTGGTCAGTTCAGAACACTAAAGGCAGCATCTAAAAACTGAGTTTCAACTCTGTGTTCAGCTATGCCTCTATATACTTATGTGCCATTTCTTCCCTTTGTGTGAGACGGATGACCTTACATTTAGAGATGCCAGGTGCATTAATTACTAGCTATAATCGATTTGTTCTAAGTGACAATACAGATCAATGCCCAGTCATCATAATTTCCTTTTAAATTTCCTTAATGTTCCCTTTAGCCATTTTTAGATAGTACTAAGGGAGCGGGGAGGAGATTTTATTCCTGGTGCAGCAGCTTGGTTACGCACTGAGGTGGCAGTCCCTAAGCTGGAGTGGTTGTAAATATTATGCCCATCCTTTTGAATGCGTTTATTCCACCTGGTAAATATCAGGTTTCAGTAGAGCAGGACCATCTCAAGGCTGTTGCTGCCTTCTGCTCTTGTGATTCAGGGACCTTGGAAACCAGCCATGGAATATATGCATGGTGGGTGGGATTAAGCTTCTGTTTATCACACAAGCTGTCCTCTGATTCCCAGCAGAAGCCATCTACAGAATTTAGTTTATATAGCACCTTTGGTGCTATAACTCTTGGGAGTCTATTTTCGGAGGGCCACTCACTAATTTACTTTGAACAATGATATTTTTCCATTCTAGAAGAGTCAGAATTTTTAAAAATCTCAAATAAAAATCTGTCAGAATTCACTGAAGGGTAGTGATAAAAGTAGGTAAGCCCTCCCTTACTATAAATATGTTGGGGATAGAACAGCCCTTGCTTTTGGCCAACCATGTTATGGCATGTTATTTTTATATCATCTAGTTAGGATGTTTCTGGGTGAGAAAATGTGAATACAATCTGATCAGTGGAATATCTGAATTTCTATAACACTGGGACTTTATGAGTATTAAACTACAAATGATTCCTTCCTCCTTTGAACGACTGTGGATAGCTAGTTGCAAAATCCTTAGGAGAGTAATTGGTGGAACATCCTGGCTAGGATCTCAACTAGTTAGCAACAGAACCAACATAAATTTTTAAAAAACATAATACAGGGACTTCCCTGGCAGTCCAGTTGTTAGGACTTCGTCTTCCAGTGCCCGGGGTACGGGTTCGATCCCTGGTCAGAGAGCTAAGTTCCCACATGCCTCATGGCCAAAAAACCAAAACATAAAACAGAACAAAATATTATAACAAGTTCAGTAAAAAAATTTTAAAAATAGTCCTCATCAAAAAAAAATCTTTAAAAAAAACCATAATGCAAATAGTATATTCAATATTGTTCCAATTTTGTGTGAAAAAATACATAGGCTATACCAAAATGTTAACAATGGTTATCTCTTGTATGATGGAAATTATATATAAATTCAATTCTTCTTTATACATGAGCACGTTTTATCTTAATATTAAGAAAGGTAAGGGCTTCCCTGGTGGCGCAGTGGTTGAGAGTCCGCCTGCCGATGCAGGGGACACGGGTTCGTGCCCCGGTCCGGGAAGATCCCACATGCCGCGGTGTGGCTGGGCCCGTGAGCCATGGCCGCTGAGCCTGCGCGTCCGGAGCCTGTGCTCTGCAATGGGAGAGGCCATAACAGTGAGAGGCCCGCGTACCAGAAAAAAAAAAAGAAAGGTAAAAATTTTATTGTATATTATGTCATGAAAAGATTTGTTTCCTCTTCATACTCCATACCTCAAGCCAAAAATCTGGTAAAAGCCCTATGAAGTTGAATTTCTTATCTTTCCTACCACATCTCCCTGCAAATTGTGGAAATTTTGGGAGATTCTTGACTGGAAAGAAGATGAAGATGGGAAACAAGTAATTTCTGCTGACTTCATCTTTGTTCTTCCCTCCTCTACTGACCTGTTAAGACCAAGTGGTCACTGAGTAACCTCAGAAAATAAGAGTAAGCTTGGATCCAATCCATTCCTGGTGATAGGATCAGTTCTAATTCCCAGGCAGATTATATAGAAGAGAGGATGGCTAGGAAAAGGATGAGAAATGTTTCTTAAAGTAGGTTCGATTCTACTTTGAGGCCCTGATGATTTTATATCCCTATGAGTATCCATCTTCATTTTCTTACATTTAAGACACTTTCTTTCCCTTAGAAAGGGAGACGTGCTTACTTCTAAAACTTTGGAAAATTCACAATAGATAAAAATCTATTTTTTAGATAGACTGGTTACACACTGAGGTGGCAGTCTCTGAAGCCATAGTCACAAATAAACCACTATTAACATTTTGGCATATATCTAACCAATATTATTCTCTATAAATAGATAATACTTTGCATAATTGTGATCTAACTGTACAATCTGGTATTCTTGTTTTAATTTAATGTGTAGCATGATACTCCATACTATAACTTAATCATCTTAAATTAGGTTATCTGAATTTTTGTTATTATAAATAACACAACAGTGAGCAATTTTGTACATCTACCCTTTTCTATATTTAAGATAGATTTCTAAGAGTAAAACAAAATTTCTGTGTGAAAGCATATTAGCATTTCTTGATATATTGCCAAATTATTTTCCAAAAGGGCAATACTCAACACCCATTTTTACGGGATGTCCTCAATGTTTTAAATTTGCTAATTTAATTTGATGGACAAAAATTGGTATCTTATTGTTGAAATAATTGTAGTACATCATGATTAGACTTGAAAAAAGCCCAACTGAAACTTTCAGCATTCCTGTGAGTGGAAATTCTCTTAATTTGTCACCCCTGCTGAGAATGGTTTCTAAGCAACATCGGTAACATAGATTATGTCAAGCAAACTAGACAAAGCAAGGCCAAGTAGGCAAAGATAAGAAAAATGGCCAAAGGTGCCAGCCTCCCTGAGGGCTTGCCTCAGACACCAAAGTGACAACATGGAAGCAGAAGGGGCTAGATGATCATAACCTGCGGGTACTCTTCCTCTCACTGTCAGGGTAAGTAATCAGTGACCTGAATCTAAAAGGGGCTTGTGGATTTTGGCTGTCCGAGCACCATGGAGGGCGAGGTCCTGGGAGAGGACGTGCTGCTGCGGAAGCTCAGGGACAGCCGCCCTGATAGAGAAGTACAACCAGCCCTCTATCAGCAGCTGATAGAGAAGTACAACCAGCCCTTCGAGGACGCCCCGGTGGTGCAGATGTCCATGCTGACCTACGAGACGCCCCAGGGATTGCGAATTTGGGGAGGAAGATTAATAAAGGAAAGAAATACAGGACAAATCCAGGGGTCCCTGGTGAAGATGGACGACAGGACAGATGGACCCATGCGAGTCCCAGCTGGAGGTCACGAGCTTCCCTTGCCCTGCACACAAGGTGAGGATTCAATAAGCAGTGATACTGATACAACTTTATTCCAAGAAGATGTGGTTGCTGGTAACTTGATGCCTGCAGTGCCCTGGAGCCCATTGAAAAATGAGCTAAGGAGGAAGTACTTGACACAAGTGGATATCCTGCTGCAGGATGAAGGGTGTTTGGAGTGTGCCAGTTACGGAGAGGGAAAGGACACCCATGTGACCCTGGTCCCTTCATTGGCCTCGCCTGCCAGGCCTGCCGGAGGATACTACGGTGGCATCTCTGAAGAAAGCCCCGGTGGCCCATTTCAGCCAACCTCATTGCCCAGAGAGGGTGATGCTTTGCACTCTTGCTCAGCAGGCCTGGCCCTGGTGCCGAGGGGTGATGGCATCTCCTTACAGGGAGGGACCGGTGGCAGCAGCTTCTCAAGCAGCCCATGCTCTGAGGCTGAGGACGTCTGCAGTGCAACACTCAGCGATCTGTACGCGGGCATGCTGCACTCCACGAGCTGCCTGCTGGGTGTGAGGCCCTCCTGCGTCATCTCCACCAAGACGTTCATCCGCCAGAACTGGAGCTCCAAGCGGAGGCAGAGGTGTAAGAGCAGAATGGACAGAACGAGCTGCAGAGGAGGCAGGCGCTCTCGGAGGAACCCCCAGGAGAGACGTCCACCCGGCTCCGAACCTGTGAAGGACGTGGCAGTGTTAAGAGATCGCGAGAACGTACTCGATGTTTCTGGCCATAAGATGGGTTTAAAATTGGGAAGGGCTTTTTCTGAAGTAAACAAACCCCAGATCCACGCATTCGCTTCACATTGGAAGGAGCTTCCGAGAACGCCTCAGAAGCATCATTCTTCATTGACTTACTTAGACTCCAATGCAGTGTATCATCTTGATCAGGGAAATAGATTCATGACATTAAAGTGGTTGATTTCTCCTGTAAAAATAGGTTCTAGACCCAGAGTACCGCCGGGCGAGGGAGGGAATCCTTATAGGGAGATCGAAATCAGATTTGACAAGCTTCATCAGGAATATTGCTCGAATCTTAGGAAGCAGCCCTGCCTGACTTACCTTCCCGGCTCCTCGGCTGTGGATGTGTACAGAGGTGGTCCAGCAAGCCCTGGTAGCCCCCAGGGCGTAGAAGCCCACAGGCCGAGTAGCCCTCTCTGCAGAGCAAAAGCTAAGAGGTTGAGTGAGGCTTTTGAAAGCCTGGGCAAAGGATCTATCAGAGAGGGTAGCTGCCCACCAAAGAGTGATTCCTTCCCTTCACTTTCAAAGACCAACTCCACATGTAGCCCGGGCCGCTCAGAGCAGACCTCTGACCTTGCTTGTCAAGGAAATGATCTGGGAGGATTTAGGAAGTCAGTATCACTCAACAAAGCCATTTCAGTACCCAGGGTACAACCTCCAGCCTGTGCCAGGGATCGTTACGATGACATTAAAGAAAAATTTGACAAGCTTCATCAAAAGTATTGCCAAAAATCGCTTCAGCAGACGCAGGTGCCTTTATGTACCAGAGCATCTCCAGATAAAGCAAGTGTGGGAGTTTGGTATCAAAAAGAAGACTTCTCAGGAAAATTCCATCCAGACTCTGGCTCCCAGGGTCCCCCGAACTTGTCATCGTCACCCCAGCAGAGCATTAAAAGTGCCCTCGGCTCAAACACAATTAGGGCCCCTCCATCTACAGGTGTTGCTCTCGATGCCAGCTGGGGCCATCAAGTCCCCACAAAACGACGCCGATCATCAGACCCTCAGGTGTGCAGACAGTGGGCTGGACCCTGGGATTTCTCACCTGTGGGCAGAGCCATCCCGAGGCCTGGGGAAGAGGCTGGCTCTTTATAGGTCACCTGGGAAGAGAAGAAGAGGAAAGAACAACACATCTTTCAGGATGGAAGAGAAAAGTGATTTCGTGTTAGAAAACCTCAAAGCTGAAAATCTATTGCCAAGTTATTCTGAAGTATTCCCTCTTGCCTCTCTGATTTTTGTGTATTTTTTTAAATTCTCAAGAATATGTGACAACTTGCTTTGCTTATCTGCCCTTCAAAGCAAATTTCTATGAAATTGGTTCTGTTGAGATGACTTTCTGGGTTCTTGGAAATTATTTGAATAAAGTTGACCA
Organism: Monodon monoceros; assembly: GCF_005190385.1. Lineage (NCBI taxonomy): Eukaryota > Metazoa > Chordata > Mammalia > Artiodactyla > Monodontidae > Monodon > Monodon monoceros. Next base: position 38,268,486 of record NW_021703780.1, read on the forward strand.
GTTTAAAAAATAAATAAATAAAAAATAAATAAAAGGGGCTTGTGGTAGCTGTACCAGCCAAATGAGTGACCTGGCTTTGCCTTGTTTTGTGCGTTTGACAAATTATGGAGGTGAGCAGAGAAAAACGTGGAGAAAACTTATTTGATTAGACAATGAGTCAAAGCATGGACCTGGTATTTTTATGAAATATCAGTGCATAATATCTCTGAGTGGCAAGGCTGACTGACTCTCTGTGGTACCTTTGTGGAAATTTTGGAGTTTTACCCCAGAAAGGAAAATGAAGCAGTGTTTATCTTTTCCCCACAGGCTGTGCTGGCTGGTATTATTCTGAGCAATGTCCTACCCTACCTTGAAACCATTTACAACTTACCCAATCTGTGGAGGCAGAACCAATATGACTGTGTGAGTGTAGATGTCCTGGGTGGGGTGGGAAGGATGGAGGGGAAGCCTGCAGAGAGGGGAAGAGAACAAACGAAAGAGATCAACCGGAAGGCACTGTCAGATGCCTAGTACCCTACTTTTGCTTTAAACAGGGAGTCAAGGTTATTGGTGCATGGAAATACCCATTCCAACTATGCAAAGTTAAATAAAATGCAATTAATTAAGTAGCTGCAGTTACATACAGATCTAGTAAAAAGGGTTTATCATACATCATGTATTTGAATGACTTTTAATCCAGTTAATAGGAATACAATCCAGGATGGGAGACACAAATTCTAACAAGAGAAGGAGGTGTCTTTCCAGGAAGAGTAACTGATGGAGCACTCTCCTTCTCTCTAGAGCACAAAACTAGAGGACATAAAGGGGAGACAGCAAGAAATAAAAGATGGGGGATGTGATACAATGAGAGGAGAAGCACTCAGAAGAGGCAAAGAGATAGGAAGAGGGATCATTTTGGAATGCAGGTCCCTGAATAGTTAAGAGGGGAATGTGGTCCAGTGCGCAGGTAGAGCTTCTAGTCTTAGGAGGAGGGATAGCCCTTCCAAGAGACCTGGAGAGAACGGGGGAAGGTTGAGCGCAGATACTAACAAGTGGCAGGTGGAGGGGGAAGTAAATACTTAAGGGAGTTTCAGCCTATCTTCTTTTTTAAATTTTTATCAGAGTATTATTGATTTACAATGTTGTGTTAGTTTCAGGTATACAGCAAAGTGAATCAGTTATACATAGATCCACTCTTTTTTAGATTCTTCTCCCATATAGGCCATTACAGAGTATTGAGTAGAGTTCCCTGTGCTACAGCAGGTTCTTATTAGTTATCTATTTTGTATATAGCAGTGTGTATCTGTCAATCCCAGTCTTCCAAGTTATCCCTCCCCCCTCAGCCTATCTTCTATGTGAAAATAAAGTCAACATCACCTGCTGAGAGTGATGGAGAAGGTGGTGGGATAGGGACTTGAAGAGATTCCCAATAACTATCATAGCTCTTAAAATAGCAACCACTAATTTGGTGAGTGTTCTGGGTTGCTTTACAAATAATATTTCTAATCTCAATAAATTCTATAAATCAGATACTATTATTCCTATTTTTCACACGAGGAAACTGAAGTTTTAAGAGAGAATTAAAGAGAGAAGTGACCAAGGATGCATAAAAGAATTGCTAGGTAGCCCTGGCACCCGATCATTTGTGATGGCATCAGTTCATATGGCTGTGGAATTTGTTCTCTAAATCCTAGGTGTTGGGAGAGAAAGGGTAAAGGTGAGTTGAGAAAGAGGACTTGTGATTTTCTCAATTCTGCTTGTTATCACGGTCTTCCTTTTCCCTTCTTCCTCTTTTCCATAAGCTCATTTGGATGGTGACGTTCATATCTGCAATTTTACTGGGACTGGACATGGGATTACTTGTTTCAGTAGCATTTACCTTCTTCATCATCACTGTTCAGTCACACAGGTACTTTGTCTCAGGTAATAGGAGGTGGGCCATGGCAAGGTAAGGCAACTGTAACCTAAAGGCAAATGCATTTACTTTCAGAACTAAGATTCTCCTCCTGGGTCAGATCCCTAACACCAATATTTATAGAAGCTTCCATGACTATCAGGAGGTAAGAATCCAAATCAGTCCCACTCCTTTGCCCAGAGGAAGGGGTGGACCAGGCCTGCTGCCTAGTTTTTCTACAAAACCCCTTTGCTCCTGTCTGCTGCACTGCAGATATGCATTTACAAAGGTGGGGAAAGCGATGCAGCCAGTTAAGGATAATTTTAAAATGTACTTCGGGGGAGGAAGGCCAAGAAAAAGAGAGGTGTGAGGAAATGAAGGGGAAAAGAAGAAAGCAGGAAAAGCATGGGATGAAAATGGGAGGAAGGAATTTGCTAGATCTTGCTTCTTATAAAGAATACAGATCCTCCAGGAGGTTCTAAGGATTATTTTTTCTTACTCCATAAAAGAGCTGAAAAATTTCCCTCAAGTTTACATTTATTTGTCTTGCAGGTTACAAACATTCCAGGGGTGAAGATCTTCCAGTGCTGCAACTCCATTACATTTGTCAATGTTCACTACCTAAAGCGCAAGCTGTTAGAGGGGGTGAAGGCTTTCCTCCCCAGCCTCTCTCTACCTGCTCCCCTCCCCTTCCCCGAGTATTCTCCCCTCCCCCACTCACCATCCGTATGAGACCCCCTCATATGTCTTTCAGGTTGAAATGGTAAAGGTGCCTCTTACAGAAGAAGAAATTTACAGCCTGTTTAATCAAAATGAAGGTGGCCGCCAGCAAGGAAAGCTTTGTTGGTGTTTCTGCAACTGTGATGAACCGGAGCCACCGCCCAGGGTTAGAAACATGTCTTCTTTTCTGCATTTTTCTCCACATTTTATAAAAAAGAAGTGCACTAGTAGTTTTTAAAAAAAAAGAAGAAAGAAAAGAAAAGAAAATCTAAACCCCCTCAGGGATTTTAACTCTTATACGATCCATGAGTAATTGGAAATCAAAGATTTCTACTCAGAAATGGAGACACGGGTTCCCTTTCAGGTTCAGATCTTGCCCTGAAAGTAGGAGGCAGGGGGAGATGTCCTGACTCCTGATTCCCTTCTCAATGGCCAGCAACTTATCTGAGCACAGAGTACAGTCTGCCTGTACAGTTCCCTGGTTGTCCCTGTTTCCTTGACTTTTATCTTAGCTCCCTGGCTATCTATTTCTGAAAACAAATGACTTAAAGATTGTTTTCTAACTGCAGCAGGGTCAAGGGCAGGCAGGGTCAAGGTGGCTGGGGTTCCCAAGGATCTGTCAGAGTCTCCTGATGTCTGCCTGTGACCAGGGAAATGATGATGTGGGGTGGAGGGCAGATAAGCAGACATGGGGATTTTACAGCATCTGAAGATTATTTTAGCGGATGAGTTGTAGCGCTCATTAATTTCCAACTCAGATTTGGTCTAAATATTCCCTTTCCCCAGGGCAGGGCTGTTCATTTCCAGCTTCAAGGCCTTTCATCCACACAAACACCCTGGAGGAGCAGCTCTATCTACACACACACACACACACACACACACACACACACACACACACACACACAAGAACACCTCCCATCCTCCTCCTCACCTACAATACCAAGCACCCACTCTCATTGCCATACACCCGAATGGAGCATAGGCTCTACTGAGCTCCTGGAAAATATCAACTTCCCTGCCAAGAGGACTGCTCTACTACTAGAATTAACACTATCTCTAATTTTTATTTTGTATCCACACTGCACTGAGTATTGTAGAGAGTATTTACAGGACATCAGAAAATACATTTTAGAGTATAATATGATCTAGTATTTATTGATCTCATACTGTGTGCCCAGAACTATGACACTATGAAAAAGGAAAACAAATTTTTAGGGGCCTCTGTCTCCAGGTAGTTCTTTTTTCTTTTTCTCTTTAATTGTGGTATAAAACGCATAACATAAAATCTATCATCTTCACCATTTTTAAGTGTACAGTTCAATAGTGTTAAATATATTCACATTGTTGTGCAATCATTACGACCATCTACCTCCAGAACGTTTTCATCTCGCAAAACTGGAACTCTGACCCATTAAACAACTCCCCATTTCCTCCTCCTCCCAGCCCCTGGCAACCACTATTATACTTTCTGTTTCTGTGACTTTGACGCTTCCAGATGCCTCATATAAGTGGAATCATACAGTATTTGTCTTTTTGCAATTGGCTTATTTCACATAGCATAATATCCTCAAGGTTCATCCGGGTTGTTCTTCTTTTTTCTTTTAATTTTTTCATGGAAAAATTTGAACATATACAAGAGTAGAGACAAGTATAATGAGCCTCTATGTACTCACCATCTACTTTAAGATTTATCACCTCGTATTCAATCTTATTTCATCTATATCCCTACCCACTTACAGCCCCTCAAAATCACAGGATTATTTTGAAGCAATTTATGGAATTTTAATTCAAACTGGGGAGGATTTTCTGGCAGTCCAGTGGTTAAGACTTGGTGCTTTCACTGTTGTGGGCCTGGGTTCAATCCCCGGTCAGGGAACTAAGATCCCACAAGCTGTGCAGTGCGGCCAAAAAAAAAAAAAAAAAAAAAAAAAAATCAAACTGGGGAAACAGCTCTCTATTAATGTGACATTTAAGGCTATTATTGTATTTATCCATCCAAAAATATACATTTTTTTCACATCTCTGAAATTTAGATGCATTGTACAATTGATGGCATTATTATAGTTTAATTTGCAGTGTTTTGTTTGTTTCTTGACAGTACAAAAAGTAATGGTGCATCTTAAAACTGATGAAATAAGATGGTAAACCATACCATGCAGTATTGTTATGTTCTAAATCATGTGTTTATATTCTAACCACTCTAAGACTTCAGTTAAAGAGATTGGCATGAACTCAAAAAGGCAGGGAAACTTCACGGTAGTAATGGACTTAAGCTGGGCAGGAGAGAGAAATTTGGATTTATGTCAGGTAGGAAAAAGAAGGACTCCCAGTCCGTGAATAGGCTTGGACAAAGACACTGAGGTAGAAATAAGCATGGGATCCTCAGAGTAAGAGGCTTGGCTTGGGCAGTAAGTTCAGGCAGACCCGGCGGGAGTGGATTATGAAAGCTCTTGAAAGAGTATAGAGTAGACAGAGAGAAAGGGGAGGCTCTCAGAGGTTTCTTCTGCTTGAAGGACCTTGCATCTCCCCAACACTGAGCCAGTGCTCAGCTGTCCCCCAAAGGCCTGGCCTCAGTGACTGTCAAGGCTTGGGGAGCACCTCTCTCCTTTGAACTGTAATATTATCATTTGTCCACAGCACTTTTTTTTTTAGCAATACAATATATACTACCTTGTTAGTTTTAATCTTTACATTTTTTTTCTATTTTTAAATAGAAAAGCAACAAGCAACAATGTTGCTTGTTGTTCACAAGCAACATTATTAGAACAACAGATTTTTCTTAAAGAAACATCACCCCAAAGTATACCACTCTAGCAAATGAACTCTTCATTTTCCCACATGCCTTACAGTTCTTGTCCATTTAGGTTGTTATTCATCCTTTAAATGGACACGTGCCCTCTCCCCAAGTAGAATCTGGTCCCTGTGACTGCAGTCAGCATTCACATCTTTCATGCCATTGTATTCCCGGTGCTTGGTCCTGTCCTTAAGCGACATACGCCTATTAGGAGCATGAAAGGAGTGAAAGGTAAAGACAGCCACACTCAAGTACCTTTTGTCTCCTTAAGGAAATGTGACAGAAGACAGTTTCACTGATAAAAGAAGGAGGTGTTGAGAAAAGGGACTGATGGAAGAAATACTTCAAAGTTCTAGTAGGTGCGGGAGACTAATTAGAATCCAGGGATGAGGGAAAGGAATAAATCAAAGATGATTTAAAGTCTGCCTCACTAAGACAATGATAATGTCACTGACGCATGTGGGGAAGTCGGGAGGGGTGGCTCTGAGTGGTGAGGATCAGGAAAGATGAACTTGGTTTTAGTCACAAGCTGGAAGTGACAGTGAGATATCTAAGGAAAAAAGGTATAATGCATAGTCTGCGGAGTTTTCCAAGAGAGAGGGAAGTGAGTTAGTAGATAGAAACAGCATAGTTGCAAATGCTTCCAGGCTTGTTTGAGTCTTATCATAGTCCTCCCCTAACTCTGTCATCCCAGGTTGTTTACACAGAACGATTTGAAAGTAAAGGGGACCTCGACTCGTCCTCCATTAACCTGGTCCGCTGCTCACGTTTCAAAATCATGGACACAAGCCAGACTATGTCCAATGACCAAGTACCGTACATAACATCTTGCACATTCCAGAGAAATCCAAACTACAAGGAGGTGGAGAAAGTTTGGCTTTCTGATGACCCCTCTAGGAGCATGTCGATCACACTCCCTGATGCTGCTGAAACTCAGGTTGGGGGTAGAACACTCCTGCCTTACTCGACTTCATCTCTTCTACCCAGCATCCACACCATCATCCTGGACTTCTCCATGGTACATCTTGTGGATGCACAGGCTTTGGTCATACTAAGACAGGTAAGTACTAAGGAGGCTTTCACAAGAACCCTGACCCCCTCCTACCACCACCATCCCAGCCCTGATCCTGATTGAATCCTGTTAGTCACTGGTTAGCTGCTCTGTGACTCCTAGGCCACTAGGAACTTGAGCACCAAAGACAGTTTAAGGTCAACCAGAATAAAAAGAAAACGAATCAACCCTGATTTACTAAACTAGGGTTGGTTCCCTAACCATGGCATATTATTTCTCAAGGACTGAAAAATAGGAAACTCTTAACACCATTGAAACAGCAATCTGTGCCACACCCAGCAACTCCCAGCGTATCCTGGGAGTTAGTTACAAAAAATGTCAAGGAATAGGTTCAAATGCTACAGAAGAAAGTTCACAAGGAATTCTCCACTATTCAGCTGCTGTAAAAGGCACCCAGGTTTGAAGAAGTTGTGATGAAATGACACCCCAAGTGTGGGGCCACCCGGTCCGGTACCTGTAAGGATCTTCCCCAGTTCCTTCTTCATTGCCTGCATCTTTGGGTGAAAAGGGCAGGAAAGATTTTTCCTTCAAAGCTATGTTCCCTCAGTCCTGGCTTCTCTCCCACTTTCTGGTTTCTCAGACAGATTTCATTTCTCTCCTTCTTGTACAATATGGACAGTTTAGGTGCACAACTAACCATATTGGCTTTATTGTTTAATGTCTCATAAGTATGAGACATTAAAGACATATTTAATGTCTCAGTGTCTTTTTTTTTCAAGCCAGCTTATCTCAGTTTTTAGTCCTCTATCTCACTCTTGCTCCTGTTGGCGATGGCTCAGGTTTACACATCCTGAACCCACTCGCTTCCTGGCTGTAACTGCCCCCACATTTTTTTAAAATTTATTTAATTAATTTATTTTTGACGGCGTTGGGTCTTTGTTGCTGCGCGGGGGCTTTCTCTAGCTGCGGCGAGCAGGGGCTACTCTTTGTTGTGGTGCGTGGGCTTCTCATTGCAGTGGCCTCTCTTGTTGCGGAGCATGGGCTCTAGGTGCGCGGGCTTCAGTAGTTGTGGCACAGGCTCTAGGGCACAGGCCCAGTAGTTATGGCGCACGGCCTTAGTTGCTCAGTGGCATGTGGGATCTTCCCGGACCAGGGCTTGAACCCATGTCCCCTGCATTGGCAGGTGATTCTTAACCACTGTCCGTCCCCCACCCCCCCACCTTTTTATGAGATATGCTCCTTTGGCTGACTTTCCTTCTTGTATCCTCAGATTCCATTTTAACAAAATATTTATAAATATTTTATCCTATGTCTTATTCCTAAGTGAATATGATTCTGTCTTAAGTGAGTCCAGCTCCTCTTTGGTCTAAGGCAATAGGAAGCTTGTCATCGCAGAAAGAACTCTGATTGGTGGTCTGTGGATTTGTGCTTTGTCCTGGCTTTACTACCACTCACTGTCCATCAGACCCGAGGTAACTTAATAAATTGCACTTGGTTTCCTCATCTATAAAATGAGAGGCTTAGAAGAGATTTACATTAAGGTCTTTCCCATCCATGAGACCCTCTCCCCACCAACACCCCACCCCCAATCCATTTGCAGGCTCAAATATACTTGATAATGTCTTATCTTTGGGGCTTTTCCATCTTAGGTTGTACTACTGGGCTGTATTCTCTTCTCCCAGTCTTACACTGTCGCTGTAGTTTTAGATTTCATTGACTACACTATCGAATGCCTCTTACATGCCAGACTGAGTTGAGCACATTTATATACACTATCTCATTTAGTTCTCACAACAGCCCTGAGAGACAAGCCATATTTCCCCCTAAGTGTCCTGTGCTCGCAGCTAGGAAGGGGCCTGTCCAGCCCTGGAACTTAAAGCCTCTGACATTATATCACTCTTCCCCCTGTTCTGTAGTATAATTGGGCCATCCTTTCCTCTCTCCTCTCGTCTTCCATTTTTTGGAGGCACCATATGTTCTGGTCCTTGGCATAACCCTTCCATCAACCTGGCCTACGTTGATGACTTTCTGCTCCAGCCCCATCATTGAGGCAATGTCCGGCACCTTAACTTTGCAGGCTTCAGAGATTCACGGTACACCCTCACAATTTAAAAAGGCAGGTTTCCCCCCAGGTGTCTGGCTCTGTGTGTGTTCGGGTTTGGTTTGTAGCTTCTGTGGCCAGAGCATTTGAGAAGAATGATTTCTTTGACACCGGCATCACCAAGACCCAGCTGTTCCTCACCCTCCACGACGCTGTGCTGTTTGCTTTGTTGTATCCCGCCTTGTTGGAGGAAGTCATTATGTTTTGTTTACTTTATAATTGAAAACTTGAACCCACTAAGAAAAATCCCAGTAGTTGTTCTTATTAGAGACAACCACTCCATTTAAGCTTCTTCTTAATTCACGATATTTCAATCTCCCATTGCTTGTCATTTAGAGTATGTCTATAGTGGCTCTTTACCAAATAACTTTATGATTTACTGTATGATCCAGAATGACTTTCTTGTTTCCCCTCGGTAGTGAAAGAAGTAGAGTCTGTCTGTTTTGTTTCTTTTGACACTCCAACTTAGTGCCCAGGTTTGGAACCTGTTGTGTCTTTGAGTATTAAGGTGAATGGTGACTTCTTTTGAATTGAACATTAAGATTTATAGCTCCAGAGCATATATATATATATATATATAGGCTGAAGTATATACTTGGGGTCAGTGTCTGATGTTTTACTAAATTCAAATACAACTTTGCAGAGCAGCACTGAATATGATCCTCAGGGTTCCTGAATACCTTTCCCAACTATATCACTTGACCATCTCTGGGCCACATTTTGCCACCTCTGCTTAGCGGACTCCAGAGAGAAGGAGGTCACGTGCAAACACTAAGCAATAATACCAAGATATGATTGTTCATGAGGCCCGTCCAGTGTGTCCCCATCACACCTGTGCCTGTGTCTATCCTAGCACTGTCCTCATGTGAACATTTATCTCTTTATGTGAACTGTTTCCCCACTTAAGGCCATGGGCAACCCTCCCTCTCACTCCCCACCCAAGACCATCTGATTCTCTTTTGTATTCTGGCACTTTAGGCATTTCCTGGCATAAAGCAGTTCACTCATCAAATGTTTACAGAGCTGAATGGGGTGGGGATGCAAAGGTACATATACCCCAGACAAAGAAGTTTTAAAACTCATTTAATTAAAAGGCCCTTTCCTCTACTGAGTGTGAAGATCTCTAAAACTGGCTTACTCTCTCCCCACAGATGTTCAATGCTTTCCAAAACGCCAACATCTTGGTGCTCATTGCAGGGTGTCACTGTGAGTATCTTTCATCTTATGAAGAGGGCTGTGTTTTGTATCCTGGATCCTCTCCTCCCCAGATGTCTGACCCTGTGTGTGTTCCCGGCTTGGTTTGTAGCTTCTGTGATCAGGGTACTTGAGAAGAATGATTTCTTTGACACTGGCATCACCAAGGCCCAGCTGTTCCTCACCCTCCACGATGCTGTGCTATTTGCTTTGTCAAGGAAGTTGCCAGAGTCCTCCGAGTTAAATGTGGACGAATTGGAGACAGTGATACAAGAAGCCTACTCAGAAACAGACAAGGTTGGATGATGTGAAGCATCGGGGTGGGGAGTGGTGTGGTGGTGAGGTGGGAGGAGACACCTAATCAGATAGAGATGAGCAACGTCCAGGAAAGGTTTTTGAGTGTGGCTGTCCCAGAATTTGAAATGTTGAAAGGTTCCCTTACCAGTTGGTAAATAGCAGTAAACCTGAGTCCCAGGTTCCCACACTGCCATGGCATCTGCGTGTCATTCAGGATCCTTTCCCAACTGAAGAGGGGTTACCCAACCCAGCAGAGGACTCAAGGATCTTTTTACAGCAGGTTTGGTTAGTGCCAGTGCCATACCAATTAATAAATATTTTAAATATCTCTCTTAGCTATCCCTTTAGAATCCCCCCACCACCACCACCCTTGGGATGGATAATAAAACTGATGAACTAGCAGACGTAAAGATCTGCCAGTCTAACTCTATGGCTAGAGCAAAAGGTGGGGACTATAGACAGAGATAAAGCTAAAGAAGATAGCAGGAGGCCAGGTCATGAAGGGCCTGCTGAGGATTACATTAGGGGGTTGGAAAGACAAGTAAAATCAAGAAGACAAGATGTCCAGGAATGCTGACCAGACCATTGTTATTTAAATGGTTGACCATGAAATCCAGGCTGGCTACAAAAACTAGAGAAACTGGAAGTTATGGATTGATTGAGCCTGAAGCATGGTAAGTAACTGAGGAACCAGAGGGTGCAAAGAAGATGAAAAGCAAATTTAGGCCAGAAATATTTTCTACTTTGCCAGGAACCCATGCTTTCTGGTACCTTAAGTCCTACTGTATTCTGAAATTCCTTGACTGTTCAAAAATTAAATCTAATTGGGAAGTTTTAACCCATCTAATTGTGTGTATTTCAGAAAGAAGAATCAAAACATAAAATGAGTAACCGTCTTATAGAAGCCCCCAGAAGTAAAAGTCCAGCCTTCACCATACTCCAGGACCCAGTAACAGAGGAGGAATCAGAGCTAGACTTTGATCTGTATCCCATGCAGGAGTCAGAACAAGAGACTGGGCTAGATCCAGACCTAGACCTGGATCACGAGATGGAGCCTGAGTCAGAGCTGGAGCCTGAATCTGAGCTGGATCCAGAGACAGAGACCAAGCCTGAGCCCACATCCAGGCCAAGCTCTCAGCAGCAGTACTAGCCTCTGTATCAGTTTATAACTCCCCAGTCCCCACCTCAGACTCAGCCTAGGACACAGTCAGTAGAGAGGAGGCATCAGCTTATGAATTCACTTACATCCCAGAGCAACGCCAGTGAGGATACCTTGTAGATGAGCTAGGAATAAGGGGTCAGATTCCCTCAGCAAATCCTCCCCACCCAAATGGGGCCACTTGGTCTGGAGACGTAGGCTAGTTACAAACTAGCAGTACTTGCTTTAGGACTCCTCCACCTGTTGGCCTTCCTCCTTCCTCAGTGCTGGGATCTCACTCCCAGATCACAATACTAAACACCAAGAATTATCTCTGAATTCCTTATCCAGGTTCACTTCGTTTCACCTTCAGCAGATGTTCCACTGAAGGATTTCCTTCTTCACACCCCTCACCTCTGTGCTTTTTTTTTTTTTTTAGACCATCTCTAACTTATTCCTCTCATCTGTGTTCCCCTTTCTCTAAAGAGATGAGGCTCAAATAAAATACATAACTCTAGTTACATTTGGACCGTTCCTGCTTCTTCTACCTTTTCTGTATTTTGTATGCCGAAGGAAATGTCAGGTGGAAGAAATCCCAGAAGTAGGTAGACACAGTGGGGAAGAGATGAGCATGAAAAAGAAAAACTGCGTAGCATTTGTACTTTATATGTTATCTTCACTGCACTGCTGCAGTGGGAAATAGGGGGTAAATAGGTTAAGTTAGGCTGGGCTGGGACTTCCCTGGTGGTCCAGTGGTTAAGACTTTGCGCTTCCAGTGCAGGGGGTGCGGGTTTGATCCCTGGTCGGGGAACTGAGATCCCAAATGTCGTGCAGTGCGGAAAAAAAAAAAAAAAAAAAGTTAGGCCAGCCTGTGAAGGCTTGTAGTACAAAGAACTGTTAGGCTAAAAGCACTTTTGCCATCACTCCAAGGTCAGGATCTTATCCTGACAGTGTTTCAGAAGGCCAATAAGCTGTACCACCCAATGAGAATGTTAGCTCTATAGAGCTCCCCCTGGTCTTCACATTCACATTCACTGTTGCTTCTTTCTTATAGGTTTTTAAGATCCAGGCAATCTAGGATCTGTACTCTTGGTGGACCAAACAGTTAAAATCTGTGACAGACACCAACCCCTTAGGAACTGGAAAAGTCAATCAAATCACTAGTTTGGTCCAAATTCATTTAAAAAAATTTCCCCTCCTCCATTAAAAAAAAAATCTAGTATTAAGGTACAACCTGAAGAGAAATATAAACCCCTGGGCAAAGGCATTGGGAATACTGAATTTTATTTCCCACTCAGTAGACAAGAGTCCCCTTGCTTGGAAAATCAACTTCTCTCACCTGTTAGATGAAAGAAATACTTCTTAACATAAGTGTCTCTTATCACAGAGACAACAGGTGCATTTATTCATTCTACAAACATTTACTAAGCATCTGCTATATACACAGCACCCCGGACTGTGGGGTAAATGAAACAATACTATCCCTCCCTACTTTACACACGCGTAAAGCGAGACATAAGTTTTGTAACTAGCCCAAGGTCATATACAATTGTACCCTAAAAGAGGTGGGGGAGCCCAAGTTACAAGCTTCATTTGTTCATGTTTACTCAACACATTTATTGAACTCCTACTATGTGCCAGCCACTGTCCCAGGTGCTGAAGACACAAAAATAAGCAGAATAGATGACAAAGATAATTATAAATTGTGATAAGTACCTTGACGGTAAAATACAGGAAACAAAGAGGGCATACATCAGGAGGACCTGAACCTATCTTGGGTGTCAAGGAAACTCTTCCTATGGTAATGACAATGACCTTGCATCTGAAGGATGAGAAAGAGCTAGACTGAAAGTAGGTTCCAATGACTGCTAGGAGGGCAGAACCAAACGGGGGACCAAGAGTGGTAACCATGGGTAAGTACAGAAGCTGGGCACCCAGGGACACAGCCAGATGGAGCCTAAGGGTGATTACCATGGCACCAAGGTCTCAACCAGAAACTGGTTCAAACCAGGCTGTCGGGGTGGCAGGAACAAGCACAGAAGTGTTTCAAAACCAAGAAAACATTTCACATTTAAAACAGGAGACTAGGAAGTGCACAGAGAGCCGTTTCTGTGGGCTGCCGCCCTCTCACTCCAGCTCCCTTCCATTCCCACATTTCCATCAGAGGAAGGTATTTAAACACAGAACCAATGGCTTCTGAGAGTCTGGTAGAGTTTAGACTTCGGACTTTTCTGTTATAACTGCAACATAGCTAAATCTTGATTTTCATGCATGACCTCAGAAAGACCAACCTGATGCTTGGACTATAGCCTATCTTTAAAGCATATTCTTCATAAATCCATAGCATCCATCCCCTCCTGAAATAATAAGATGAAGAAAAATGGTCAATTGATTGTAAACAGTTCAGCATTAAAGAAAGGATAAAGTAAGTAACAATTCAAAGGCTGTGTCTTCTTCCAAAATGCAGATTGCCTGAAATTCTAAGACATTTCAAACTTTACAAAATGCCATGGTTTGGATTGGTTAGCTCACTTTTCATTGCATGGTCATCATTGCAGATTTTATATCTCTAATAAGAAACTGGAGAAAAATTTTAAAGACTAAAAAACTAGTATAGGCCAGATCTGAAAGAGTATTTTTCTCCATTACTGAAAAAATCTCAAAGTAGTTTATGTTCTACAGTAAATGGGTTATGGGGCATGATTTTCACATATAAGAAATTAAGTGAAGTCAATACAACTGCAGAAAACTGGGTTTGGAAAAGAGATTGGTCAAAATAGGTGACCCTAGGTGCTGTCTCTAAATATTAATACATTAAATGTCACAAAGCCCAACGGATTGTAACTTGATCTTACCCATATCTGATTTAGATGACAGTTAGATGAGACTTTGGACTTAGACCTTTGAGTCGATGATATGTGAGAAGGACATGAAGTTTGGGGAACCAGAGATGGAATATTATGGTCTAAATATTTGTGTCACCCAAAATTCACATGTTGAAATCCTAATCCCCAAGATAATGGTATTAGGAGATGGGGCCTTTGGGAGGTGATTAGGTCACTCTTACAATTATTAGTGGGATCAGTGCCCTTATAAAAGAAGCCTCAGAGGGCTTCCCTGGTGGCGCAGTGGTTAAGAGTCCGCCTGCCGATGCAGGGGATGCAGGTTCGTGCCCCGGTCCGGGAAGATCCCACATGCCGCGGAGCGGCTGGGCCCGTGAGCCATGGCCGCTGAGCCTGTGCGTCCGGAGCCTGTGCTCCGCAACGGGAGAGGCCACAACATTGAGAGGCCCACGTACTGCAAAAAAAAAAAAAAAAAAAAAGAGGCCTCTGAGAGATCCCTCCTCCCTTCCACTATATGAGGACACAGCAAGGAGACAGCCATCTATGAACCAGAAAGTGGGTTCTCACCAGACATCTAATCTGCCAGCACTTTGATCTTGGACTTCCCAGCCTCCAGAACTGTGAGAAATAAATTTCTGTTGTTTATAAGCCACCCAGTCTATGGTATTTTGTTATAGCAGCCCAAATGGACTAAGATGCCCAAGGACTTAACTGTATTGTATCTAGATTCAACTCTCATTTATAGGTAGAAATAAAGGAAGTAATGGCGTAATCCAAGGTCATTAAGGGTCTTGAGATTATAGAATCTCAGTGCTAAAAAGGACCATGAGGGTCATCTGGACCAATTTTACCCATCCAGTCTCTTACAATTAAATTTAATTTGGGACTTCCCTGGTGGTCCAGTGGTTAAGAACCCACACTCCCAATTCAGGAGACACAGGTTCGATCCCTAGTAGGGGAACTAAGATCCTGCATGCCGCATGGTGCAGCCAAAATAAATAAATAAATACAAAAATAAATTTAATTCGATAAACACTTATTGGAAGACTCACCATACCCCAGATACTCTGTGTTTCCGTAATCTATTACTGCAGGACAATCCACCCAAAATTTAGTGGCTTAAAACAATAGTCATGCATTTGTTCATTATTCTGCAATCTGGGCTGGGTTTGGCTAGGCCCATTCATGAGGCCGCAGTCATCTAGAGATTCACCTGGGGCTAGAAATTGAAGATGGGTTTACTCACAAGTCTCGACATCTCAGCTGGGATGGCTGGAAGGGCTGGAGGCTGGCCAGGCAGCCATCTCTCTCTCCACACAGTCTCTCTGGGAGGGTACCTGGACTTCACACAGCAGCTCAAGGCAGCATGTCACCTGCCACATTCCACAGATCAAAGTACGTGACAAGGCCAGCCATGATTCAATGTGAAGGCAAATACACTCCACTTCTTGAAGAGAAAATAATTTATGGCCATTTTTAATCCACCACACTATGATAAAAGAATGAATAGAATATGATATCTGCCCTCAAGGAGCTCCCAGGCTACAAACATGCGGGGAGAGAGTGTCATGCCTACTAAACGAAAAGGTGATAATAATGAGAGGTAAAGTGCTATAGAAATACAGATGACAGGAAGGGTTAGAAAGAATGTGGGTCAGGGAAAACTACTGAGAAGAAATGACATTTGAGCTGGACATTGAGATTAAGTGGGATAAACACGAGTCTCCCAATGGACCAAGGATGAGTAGAGGAGCCACAGCTACTGTGGATCAAGTGTCCATCTGAGTAAGCACCAAGAAAAATCTTGAGTTTTGTTCTGGGAAATGGTTAAATTACTTGGAAACAGTTTGATCACTTCAGGTATGACTTTTATGCTTTGTTAGGTGAGACTAGAGCACCATTTAGTATAGGGCTAATTATTCCCCCAAATTGAGACAAAGTCTTTCTAAAAACTCTATACAATGCTCTGAATATTGGACTTAATATAATCAAAGGAGACTCATGCTTTAATTAATTTTGTGTTATCTTATAAATTTGTTAAAATACAGCTTCTCATTGTAAAAATAATACTTGCTCTTTAATGAAAATTATAAAATACAGAAAAGTGGGGTGAAAAAAAAGAAATCTCCTGTACTTCCATTCCCTAGAGAGAAATTCTGTTAACATTCTGGGGTGTTTCTTTTGTTTTACTAGAAAGCATGGGCTTTGTCTTAGTAATGAAGGATCCTTACCTCCCAAAGTTATAGAACTTTTTCTTTAGTAAATTAGAGGGTGCTTTGATTAAATCTAAAATACCACCATCCCAACATGCATTTCTTGTTCTTAAGGACTGAGATAAACAACCTGGGAACCCTGCTGGATGCCCACACCTGGCCTCAGCCCTCTAGGAAGCACCAGGCCTATAACATTATTTCCAGTATCCTTTCTTCAGATTTAATAAATTTAAGGGAAATGCCAGGGAGCTGACAGAAATCCAGTTTACTTAACAGTACTTTTCACGAAACAGACAAGGAGACTGAGTATAAACTATAGCAATGCTTAAGTGAAATGCACTATGCCCTCATGTAAGAAAATTGCAATTTTTTTTCCTTAAAGGAAAGCAGTCTTTATTTTGGGGACTTCCAAAGCTTGATTTATAGTAACTACAAACATTGCTACTTTTGAAAGTTTATAGAAGCATTTTTAGAAAAATGGTAATTTCAGACATTAGTCACACTGTTGTAACACTCATCCAATGATTATTTATTCTTCAGTAAGAAATAGAATTCTTCACAGCAAATGCCCCAGAGTTGCCTCACTCAATTACTACAGCCATTAAAAACCCATTAACTAAATCAACTAAATGTTTTTGTAGCCTTACTGAACACCTGTAGCTCTATCCTCTGTTGTCTCAATAGGCACCACGTTTATCTAAGTAACAGTAGATCACGTCTGACAGATACTAACACTAAGCTTACGTACTGTACCGAAGAAGCCTAACACTGATATGTGTGCTTGCTATAGGTGTACTCTCTGAGGCACATAAAAGCAGATCTAGGTAATGTCCTTTGGGGATGGGAGAGTTTACTTTGCCTTGACTGGTTCTCATTCTAACCAGCGAACTCTTTTTGTTTTTAAAGACACTCTTTTAAAAAATCCTGTAGCATTGATGGGAAGGGAGCCCACCACCATCATATGTGGTGCACCTACAGATGACTGCATGGCAGTTACATTGCGGCCTAAAAGACAATGTCCTATTTAGTGATATAGTAAGCAATGGTCCAAAAAACATGCAAGAGCTGGGATCTTTAAAGCGTTCCACAAAAGTCCTGTTACAGTGGAAGAATGAATTGTCTAAGGGTCGTGAGTATTAAAACTAAGGTTATGATTCCACTGTTCAATTTGGGCAGGCAGGGATCTGTTGTCACGTCGGAAGATCACAGAAAAGAGGACTCTTTGCAGAGTCCCTGATCAAAAATGGGCCTTCAGGTTTCTCTTCAAGAACAGCTCTGCTGAGCTTCCCTGGTGGCGCAGTGGTTGAGAGTCCGCCTGCCGATGCAGGGGACACGGGTTCGTGCCCCGGTCCGGGAAGATCCCACATGCCGCGGAGCGGCTGGACCCGTGAGCCATGACCACTGAGCCTGCGCGTGCGGAGCCTGTGCTCTGCAATGTGAGAGGCCCACGTACCGCAAAAAAAAAAAAAAAAAAAAAAAGAAAGGCTCTGCTTCGTAATGGTTCATCACTCAACAGTGACAGGGATTGCCTGTAATCTGAAGCAAATTAGGCATGAGGCAGTGTATGTAATCAATCTGTTTATGGACTTCCCAAGCTCTCCATCTACTAACATGGGCATGGCTGTCTCCGGGTACCTGACGTTGCCCTTGCCTGCGTGATTGCAAACACTGGGGGGTTGTGTCCTCTTCTGAGTCACAATTAGCTTGTGAAATTGCAGAATTGTTCTGATTTATTTCAGTCATTCTAGGAGCTGACTTTGGTTCCAGTTTATATAAAAAATTAACCGGTACAGCGTCTTCAGACGTATGTGTTTGTGCATCGGGAAGGGGATCAACCTCTTTTTCAACACCAAGCTGCCTTCTCTCTCTAAGCTTATCCTCTTCAGCTTCTGTAGAAGCCAAGGATAGATCAAACGTATCAAAAAATGTTGAATGTGGGCTCACAGGAATATGCTGTTTAATCAAAGGCCATTTAGGGGCTAAATCTGAGACAGCAGGGAAAGAACATTTCTCAAGCATTAATTCAGAAAGGCGTGTTTTATTAGAAAAGAGGAGCTTTGACCGCTTGTTTAAGTTCTCATGGGAAAACACAAGCCTACAGTATCCTGCAATCTCTGTCTCCTATAGTGCTGCTGGAAATGATGTTCATGTCATGTACAGAGCTTATGCCATTTCGCCTCTCTCTCCTTTGAAGTCCACTTCGAGTTCCACCAAACTTATTATGTTTTTTTTTTTTGGCCGTGTGGCTTGTGGGATCTTAGTTCCCTGACCAGGGATCAAACCCAGGCCCCTGGCAGTGGGAGCGCCAAGCCCTAACCACTGGACCACCAGGGAATTCCCTCCACCAAGCTTTTTACCAGTATCCAATGAACTTTGTGTCTCTGCAGAACAGGAATGTTTTTTCTTCCTACCCCATGGAGCATGTCAATAGTAGAAACCTCTTCTTGCAAGTCTTGTTCCTGGGGTGACACATGAATTATTATCCATTTCAATGCTTATTTCAACAATCTGAGGAGTTTCAGTGGCACAGTTTTGGTTTCTCCTTGAAGAATTCTTTGAAGGGCTTAATCCCAGTCATAAGGCAACATTTCCTCTTCAGGGACTGCTCTGTTGCTGAGGAGCTGTCTCCTATACTGATTTTTTCTCTTTGACAGACAAAACATCTGTTGGAGTTCATGCCTGCATTTTCACTACAGCTTCCTCCTTCATGGCTGAAGAGATTCTGACACCTGTATTGGAAGTTATTCCATATTTTCCCCACTTTATCTGTTGATTATAAGCTCATGACCAATAGCAGGCAGGGCTTTGGAGGGGCAGGAGCCTTGAAGGAAATATGTTGTTCTTCTGGCCACAGATACGCATGGTGCCCTTAACCTGCTACACTCACTGAAACTTGCCCAGTGGTGTTCGTTCCTCCATATAGCCTGACTCCCTGCGACATCCGGATGCATCTTATAAATGGTGTGTGGGAGACACAGCAGCTCAGATGATCCCCACTCTCCCACTCTGCTATTACCCTGGCGTGCTCCTTCTCTCCCAGGTAGCACTCACTTATTAACCCTTTACTGTGTATCAGGTTCTGTTCTAAGCACTTCACAAAAGCTAACACGTTATTCTGCACAACAACCCTGTGAGGTAGGGCTGTTATTACTCTCATTTCCTAGATGAGGAAACTGAGGTACAGGAGGTCCCACTGCCCTGGATTTCCCCTGAGGCCCCTAACTCTACCATCTTGTCTGCTGCTTAGTATCTGTGCCAGTGAACATTCAGAATAAGTCCAATAGTGCAAATTTCTGGCCTAGTAGAGGGAAAGGTGGTGCCACCAAAAGGAAAAGAAGCAGGTTCAAATGAAGGACAGTTCCTATTTACTGAGTGCATGCAATGGTGCAGGTACTTCACAGGCATGATCATATTTGTTACTTCCTCCAAAGCCTCTCGTTGAGAGAGGGACAGTTATTCTTTTTACCCAGGGTAGGACTCTTAAGACCAAGAGTTTGCCAAAAGTCACCACTATTCAGTGTCAATGTCAAAACTCAAACCCAGGTGAGATGCCAAAGATTACGCCTTTTCTCTACTCAGTGCTGCTTCAATTTGGGGAAAGGTGGCTTCTTGGTGCCTTTGACATGAGAAACTCAAATCAGTGCACTGAGTGCCTCTGTGTCTCTGCCTCCTGCCCTGGTCCCTTCCCCCCCATACACCCAGCCACCCATGATTTCTACATTCTTTCCTAACATCCCAGATAATTCACTGAGCACCTACTACGTATCTGACACTTTTCTTGTAGGCCCTGGAGATACAGCAGTAAACAAAAGTCACCGTCATTCCAAGGAGTAGTGGGGCAATCAAAGCAAATAAACAAACAAAAAAGGCCTTTCCCTCCCCCAAAAATCATTCTCAGGTTCACTGCCAGAGGGTGTATAAACCTCTCAAAGGTCCAAACAAAGGAACATATTGAAATACTGGTTTTTGGATTGAGAGAGTAAGTAACTTGAATGACTTTTTGCAAGTCAGATGGTTTCCAATTACCTGCCTTCAACAAAACTGAATAAGGACCTCTTGGAGTTGTCAGTTGACGGTCACTAATATAAATTTTGATGATGATTACTACATGATTTTTGGCACATTTGGAAGGAGTTTAAAAAAAACAATGATACTCCTGTGCCAAACCCTTTCCATTCCCATGTACTTACTTTATGTGACCAAGTTTTCGTAGCTATTACCAAACAAACATGAATAGAATGATGCAGGGCTTATTGAGAAAAATCACCTACCTTTGCACTGAGGTATATTTGCAATAAAATTTCATCTATCACAAAATGATCCTATATGTTATTTTGATTAATCATGCAATAATAATACTCATAATGATAGGTAAGAAAGCTTTTGGAGGATCATGATCTCAGGAAACATTTTTACAAATTAAATTACAACATAAACACACATTTGTATGGTGGAGAAGTATGACAGGATGATCAATACAAGACTTTTAAGCATAAAATTGTATTACCTGAGGATAAACTTCTGTGAGAGTAAAATGAAATAGAAATACAAGTGCAGGGAGAAAAGCGGGTAATGTAACATTTCTTAAAGTGATTTTTATTTTTTACATATAAAAATGAATGATGGTGGGTATCAAATTGCTATTGTATTTAAATTCCATTGGATGGCATTCAAAACTGTGATGTTAACACTTTTAAAGTGTCAATTTCCTTTGCAATCTGTATGCCTTTTATGTAATTTTCTTGCCTAGTGACCCTATCTAGAAAATCCAATACAAGACTGAACAGAAGTGGTGAGAGAGTGGACATCCTTTTCTTGTTCCTGATCTTAGGGAGAAAGCTTTCAGTCTTTCACCATTAAATATAATGACAGCTGAGTGTTTTTCCTCAGCCTTTATCAGGTTGAGGAAATTCCCTTCTATTCCCAGTCTGTTGCATGTTTTGCATGGGGGTAGTTTCAAAAAGTTATTTTAGTGAATAAGGAAGCAAAATGTTTGAAAACTCAAGTTCAATTTCCTTAGAAACTCTGTCCCTGCCATACCCCCAACAACAAGCACAGTGCCTCCATATGAAAGGGGCCCAATCAGCATTTGTGGAGCAAACTATCTCCCTCCTTTCCCGTTGCATTTTATACTCCAGTGATGCTACGCTGTTTATGGTTCCCCCACATACCATGCTGTCTTCTCTGACCGCAGGTTCCGTCCCTCCCTTCTGTTCCCAGCTGACACCTATTTGATGTGTTCCAATGCTGCCCCCGTGTCATCTCATTCAGGAGATGCCTCTCTCCTCAGCTATTCTCAAATCCTGAGCTGAGCGGGCCTCTTTTTTTTGTGCTCCTGTGGTACTTTGTGCATCTACTGTTTTTATAATCCCCCACTAAACTAGACAGATGATAGGGTGTGTGGTTAAGAGTATGAATTTGAGAGCCCGGCTGCCCAGATTCAAAATTCTGCCTCTTACTAGTTTGTGCGACTTTGGTTGTACCTCAGCTTCTTCATCTGTCAAACACAGGTGATAATAATGGTACTGATCTCATAGAGTTGTTTGAGGGATGAGGGGTAACAGTGTCCAGCAAACAGTCATTACTATGTAAGAATTAGCGAATATGTGTGTACGTATAAATGATTCACTTTGCTGCACACCTGAATCACAACACTGTAAATCAACTATACCCCAATAAAAATTAAAAAAAAAAAAGAATTAGCTATTAAGTCCTACAGGGCAAGGGCTATGTTTTCTTCTTCTCTGCTTCTCCAAACCCTTAGTCTCCTGCCCGGGCTGCAGTGGCTACTCGATACATGTTTGTCATGAGGGTGGGCCTGGTGGAAAGTATCTGAAAGAAGGAAAAGAAATATGAATTTGACATTGCATAGCAGGTTGAAATCAGAACTCAAATGTCTAAACCATGTTGCGCATTTTTACGTATTTCCTAAACAGTCTTCACTCTGGCCCCGAGATTGCCAAACTGGAGAAATTAAACCTGGGGCCAGAGGTTCCAAGAGGACAGAGTGACCTCAGAGAATATACACAAGTCACGAGAGCTGTGCTGTGCCTGCCTGCTAATGAATGTTAACAAATGTGTGTGGCAGATTTTAGTCAAAACTTGTTTTGTGAGTGAGGATGTGGTGCGGACAAATCCTCATTACTATACACTTCTCTGGTAGAAGTTCTTTACCCAGGTAGAAGAACTAAGAGTTGGACACGATCAGCGCAGGTCAGTTTGCAACACCCTGCTGCCTCCCCAGAGCACCTCCAGGGAGCAGAGCAAGGGCTCTACCTGCCTCCAGAACCATCAATCTCTGTAACCTCCTCATTGCTAGAGAATCTCCTCCCCTCCTCCAATCTTCACGCTGTGGCCAGAGCATCCAAAAGGATGCATAGTTTCCCACCCTACCAAGCCAAGGCTTTTATTCTTTTAAAGGTTTATTTATTATTTATTTTTTATTTTATTTATCTTTGTCTGGGTCGGGTCTTAGTTGCAGCACTTGGCATCTTCGTTGAGGCATGCGGAATCTTTTTGTTGCAGCACGCGGGCTCTTTCGTTGCAGTGCACGGGCTTCTCGCTAGCTGTGGCGTGCCGGTTTTCTCTCTCTAGTTGTGGCGTGCAGGCTCCAGGGTGCGTGGGCTCTGTACTTTTGCGGCACACAGGCTCTCTAGTTGAGGCGCACGAGCTCAGCAGTTGTGGCGCGTGGGCTTAGTGGTCCCGCGACATGTGGGATCTTAGTTCCCTGACCAGGGATCGAACCCACGTCCCCTGCATTGTAAGGTGGATTCTTCACCACTGGACCACCAGGGAAGTCCCAAGGCTTTTATTCTTATATCTCCTCCACCTACACCCCTCAACCCTTCACTCCAGCACAATTTCCTTGTGAAGTATAAGCTTTTATAGAACAAAGCCAGAAAGCGGTTTATCTCCAAGCAACTTCTGTTATCAAGCCTCTCCAGGGATCAGGGAGCCCAAGAGGCTGACTTCTTGCTTGGAAAGTGCTGGCTGCTTTGGGTGTATCCTACAGACTGCCCAGACAGGCTGTGCTGGATCTTTTGTTTGCCCTCCAGATTCACCCTCCACCTCTCCACCCTGCTCTGTGCCCTGGGAGGCTGGCCTGCATGGACTGCATCACCCAGGCACATTTGCCTTCTAACTTCCAGTTGAGTTTTGTCAATGGGAGGCACTAGCTGGAGAGGATGACTGGAGAAAGAGGCTGGGTATTTATTTCCCTGCTGCGCCATGGTTATATCCCTCTATCAAAGGGCACAGCTGTATTCAGGCAGTCCTTTCTTACTGCTACAGCTCTGTTATGGGTTGAATTGTATCCCCGTCCTCAAAAGATATATTGGAGTCCTAACCTCAGAAGGTGACCTTTTGGAGTGACCTTTTGGAGATAGGGTCTTTACAGAGGTAATCAAGTTAAAATGAGCTCTTGAGGATGAACCCTAATCCAATATGGCTGATGTCCTTATGAAAAGGGGAAATTTGAACATAGGTTGAGGCACACATACAGGGAAGATGATCTGAAGAGTCATGGAGAAGGCGGTCACCTACAAGCCAAGCTAAGAGGACAAATCCTTTCCTCATAGTCCTCAGAAGGAACCAACCCTGCTGATGTCTTGGTTTCAGACTTCTAGCCTCCAGGGCTGAGACAATACATTTCTATAGTTTAAGCCACCCAGTTTGTGGTACTTTGTTAAAGCAACCCTAGCAGACTAACACAAACTCTCATTGGGTCTGGTAACACCTCCACCCCTTGTGTCTTCAGGCCTACAGGGTGGTAAAGACTCCCACTGTTGCTAGTCTTCACCATCCCTAGTTGGTTTCCCTTAATCCTGTCCACACCTCAATCTCTTTATTCAATTCTCTTCAATTATTCTGTTGACTGTGCCATGTTTACTGAGACTCAAGTCTAAAATATAATTATATCTTCCCAATATACTTCACAAAACAATCACAAAGGCAAGAGAAAGTTCTATTGGGGTTCTCCAATTATGCAGACATCTACTGGGAATCTTATTCAATATATTTTCACTTTCTTCTGTTGCCTATTTCATCTTGCAGGACATAGAGGAAGCCATGAGGGGAAGTGATACTTTGGACTTAATTCAGATCAAAATTGTGAGAGTTTGTGGTAATCAAGGCAGGGAATGGGTGTGATGAAACACGTATCCTACACTTTAGGTGCTCATATTTCAAAAATTCCAAAGAAGCATTAGGTAAGACCCTATGACAGCCTGAAAAAATAAGTTAGCTCAAAAGGAATGGGATCTTGCAGAAATTAAATTCTGACACTGCCCATGAGCAGCAAAAACATGACGACTCATGTTCTCTGAATAATCCTACTTTTAAAAGAACTTGCAGAAAAACAGTTGTGGGAGAGGCGTATGTATGTAATTGAAAATGAATACCAAAGAATGGCCACCACTTTTAAGAATAACTTCTGGAAGGGGAAAATCCAAAATAGGATAAGTCCTGTGAAAATAGGGGGGGGGGAAGTGATTTTTAAAGTTACATTTAAAGCGAGGAACACAGAAAAAGGTGTAGGCTTTAGAATACGGGAAAAAAACAAACCAGCTTATATGAACAATTATAGAAATTACAGAAAAGGTGTGAAGAACTGAAGCATGCTGGGAGACTTGGGAAAAACAGATGAAAGAAAAAGGAGAAATAGTCAATTCTGGGAACTCAGTCCAGTGAACTTGACACTGACTCTGGAAAAATTCTCAAATGAGTTGTTAAACAGATGGCTGGTGAGCTCTTAGAGAGAGAATCAACAGTCACTCAGAGATGTATTTCCTTTTTGATGGATCTGCACTAACCCATTTGCGTTTTAGCACAGCTCTCCTGTTGTCCCTCTCAGCGTTTTCTCTCCCTCATCTAGACCTTTCTCATAAACTGCACATCATTTATTCTTTGATTAGACAAATATTTGAGCACCTGGTAAGTGCTAGGCACTAATTTCCCCATTCTGGGACTTTCCCTCAGCCACCAGCTCTCTCCTGTCTTTTCTAAACCCCATGTGGTTTTCCTGAGCTGGCAGAATCCACATACTCCAGCGCTTGACTGTCTGCCCCAACTCACCTTTTGTTTTCCAGGATAGAATTGGGAGGAAACTGGGTTGCAGTTTTCCTTGGCCAACAGGTGCTGTCCTCTTTTGCAATATGCCCAGAAATGCTATCATTCGGGTTCCATGCAACAGATATTAATTAACTCAATTTCAAATTTGGCAAACCTACATTTCCAGACTCACGTTCCACTTCATCTCTTCAGTCATTACCAGCCCCAGTCCCTGCCTGTAAGTTTCCAAGCCTGTGCCTTTTTGCTCAATTGATTCTCTCATTCAGGAGCCTGACATCTCCTCCACCTCTGGAAATCCTACACATTTCCCCAGACCCAACTCAAAAGCTGCCTCCTCCCTGGCTGTACTTAATGACCTACTTTGCTCAATAAAATCCCACCCAAGCCCCATGCTTGACCTGTGCAGCACCATTGTACTTTCATCTTCCCTTCTCAATTAATTACTTGTCTGTCTTCCTCACTGGAGTCTAACTTCTTTAAGGGCAAGGGTCTGCAGGCTTCCACCCAGTCCAGGTGCAGTACTTTACAAAGGGGTCGGCAAACTAAGGCCTGAGCAAAGAATGATTGAAATAGTGGAAAAAAGATCAACAGAAGAATAATACTTCATGATACATGAAAATTACATGAAATTCAAATTTCAGGGACCATAAATAAGACTTTTTTTGAACACTGAGAGCCCCTATTTTCTATGACTGCTTTTGAGCTCTAGTGGCAGAGCTTAATAGTTGAGATCTTATGGCCCCCAAGATCTCCTGGGGTTTACTATATGGCCCTTTACAGAAAAACTTTTCTAACCCTGCTTTACAACAAGGATTTGATGACTGATCACTGTGTCAGGACACCAAGGTTCTCAGTACATATCCCCTCCGAGTTTTAGTTTATTTGTGTATTGGAAGTAATAACTGTCTTGCCTTTAAGCTGTCATGAACATCAAATGAGATAATGCACTTAGAAAAGTATAAAAATATTCTATAAAGACAACTGTGTTTATCTGTACTAAAAAGATAAAGTGGTAAAATAAGAAAACACTGTAAGCTTTTATTCTCCTGCTTCCTTCGTTTACAGTCTTCTGTTGAATTTGAAATTTTAAGAGAAAGTTTTTACTTTTTAAGTGACGATAAGGTCACAGGTTCCTTCCTTCCAGTCTTTCTTTTGTGTTGCTCCCACCTCCTTTTCTTTCTCACTTGTAATTCCCGCCCCCCCTCCATTTTCTTTATATAGTTTCTCAATTGGCCCTCACAATAACTCAGTGGAGGCACTGGGACACACCTGATTATTCCATTTTACAGACAAGGAAAACAAGGCAGATTACAGTTGGCTGCGCAGCTCTGACTCAGCACACAGGGAGCCCTCAGTACCACGCTCTTCGCCATTCCTCAGGGGCAACCGCCCGGCAAATAGAACAAAGCTGACCCTGCGAGGCTTCCAAGCTTGGTCCTCAAACACCCCTTGCGTGTATATCCTCGGCGTTATTTCCTTCACCCCTCTTCCCCCAATTCTTTACTGCCGCCCCCCCTTCTCAGGAACAGGTGGTAGGCTCCGCGCTCAACGCGCAGACGCGCGCCGTCGTGGGCGGGGCGGGAACTGGGGGGCGGGGTGTGCGCGGGCTTGGTTTTGGGCCGCGGCGGGAGCTGGAGTCACCGCCAGTGGAGTGCGCAGGCGCCAGGCAGTTACCGGTTTCGCCATGGAGCGGAAAGGTGAGCGGTGGAGCGGCCTCCGCCACGAGGGCATCGGCCGCCGGGGCAAGGCCCGGGTCAACGCCAGGAGCTTAGCCTAAGCGCCGCCGTCCGGTCCCCGGGCGTGCGGCGCCCCTCCACTGAGGTGGCGCCGCCCCTCACCCCCCGCCTCTGGGCAGCCGGTCCGCGCCCCTGAGCTCCGGCGTCCTTCCGCGCCGGCAGTCATCGCCTCTCTTGCCCCGCCAGGCCGGCCCGCCCCTTGGGGCCACTCCAGGGCCCGGCCCTCGGCAGGCGAGGCCGACCCCGGCGCGCCAGCCCCCTGACCCGGCCTGAGCCCCTTCCGGCGTGCCCCGCCTGGGCGCTGCTCAGCGCTCCGTGGGCCGCCAGCCCCCTGAGCGGCCGCCTGGCCGACGCCGCGGCGCTTGCCCCGGAGCCGCCCCTCAGGCAGGCCCCGCACCCGGGCCTCGCGCCCCTGCTGGGTCTCCACCCTCACCTTGGTGTCTTCCTTTCCTCCCCATTCGCCCTTCATCCATCCCTCTCTCCTGCAGTGCTTGCGCTCCAGGCCCGAAAGAAAAGGACCAAGGCCAAGAAGGACAAAGCCCAGAAGAAGTGAGTCTCACCCCCCAACATCCCTTTCTTTGGATTTGCCCCCGCACCTCGTCTCTGGTTTCACGCCTTGAACGTGCACCGGGTTTGGACACCCGGCGGCCGCAGCCACATGGCCTCGGGGCGGCCAAGGAGGGTCGCGCCCCGTGAACCATGTGGGCGGGAGCTTCTGTTGCTGGAGGCCAGGTCTGCGTCTTAGCAGCCCCGCTCCTTCTGGAAAGGGCTGTTGGGAGAGGACCGTAGCCCGACCGGTACCTTACCTTCCCAACTCCAGAGAGGAGGCACAAGCTTCCCGAATTTGAGCCTCCCCACGGAGCTGGTAGATCACTATCAGTTTGTGAACCCTGCTCTCTTTCCATACCTGCTTCGCAGCGTCTTAATTTGCCCCCTCCTTCTGCAGGGTAAGCGGCAGGGAATTCTTGAATGAATTTTCTGTATTTTGGTCTGCCAGCCACACGCTCCCTTTTATAGAGGAGGGCATGGAGCTTTCCCCTGGGTTAGGCAAAACTTCCTGAGCCTGCAGGCGCCTGGCCTTCCTTGCAGTCTGCAGGCAGCCCTCTGGGGTATGCAGCCAGTTTCTGTTGCTGCTTCTCTTTCCCCGGAACCTCAGGTCCTCGCACTGAATGCAGATACCTTCTGGAGTGGGCATCACAGTGGTGACGGGGAAGTTCTTTAGCCAGCGCTGTTGATGATTTTGGCTTGGTGTGTTAAGTGCCACTTGCCGGTTTTTATCAGCAGGATGCATAATCGTGGTTTAGCGCTATTGTGGGAAACACAAAAGTTGGTCAGAACGTCATAGAAACGCCCAGTAGAGGGCTTCTGCAAGTGAGGCTTAGTCTGAAGAACTTTTGTAGTCACATTTAATTGCAGAGGGCCTTGGAAATTGTCTTTTAGACACTTGTACTCAGAAAAAAAAATGCATTATTTTCATGACACTTTTCCATTTCCTTGGACCTACGTGGAGTTGTACACATCTAAGTCTTTCTGAGCTGATAAAACTCATTTCAGAGGCTTTCCTAGGTTTTCTTTCTGAATGATGATACAAGATTCGGGCATGTGTGCGTGTGTGTACGTTTGTGTATTGTTTTCGGCAGCTGCCTAATGTTTCAGGAGAGCAAACGATGACTTCTATCAATAGAGCTAAAGTGGTAGGTGACCTCACCTCTTGCTTCATTTCTATCAACTGTCTTACGAAATTTTTTATTTTCGGAAGTGCTTGGTAACCAGTGCATTTAAATGTGAGTTTATATATGTTTGTGTGTGTATTTAATTTGCCTCTTGATTATCCATGTATGGATGATTCAAAAACCAGTTTTTACTCCCAGATCGGTTTAATGGAAACAGCCAGGAGCTAACCTGGTTCTCCCGTGCAGTGGGAATTTAAATGTTACTCTGTGTGTGTGCGTGCACGAGCGTGCATGCACAGCCTTAGTTTTGTTACTCTCTGTGGAGCTGATATGAATGTGTTATAAAACCATATGTTTTCTGCTGATGTAAGGAGGTGATGATTTTATTATTCACTGTATTATTTAGATTTCATCTGTCCTGGTTTCTCCACTTGGAAATTAACCTTGATATTAGCCTGAATCAGCCTATAATTTGGGAGATAAATATGTATGGGTGATCAAATACTTTATTTTTAACACCAGATATTCAGTACTTTGGATTATCTATTTATTTATAATAAGTTTGTTCATTTATTTTTGGCTGCATTGGGTTTTTGTTGCTGTGCGTGGGGTTTCTCTAGTTGCAGCGAGTGGGGGCTACTCTTCGTTGTGGTGTACAGACTTCTCATTGCGGTGGCTTCTCTTGTTGCAGCAGAGCATGGGCTCTAGGCACGTGGGCTTTAATATTTGGCTCTCGGGCTCTAGAGCGCAGACTCAGTAGTTGTGGCGCAAGGGCTTAGTTGCTCCAAGGCATGTGGGATCTTCCCAGACCAGGGCTCTAACCTGTGTCCCCTGCATTGGCAGGCAGATTCTTAACCACTATGCCACAGGGAAGCCCCATGGATTATCTGTT
Source organism: Monodon monoceros (assembly GCF_005190385.1). Taxonomy (NCBI): domain Eukaryota; kingdom Metazoa; phylum Chordata; class Mammalia; order Artiodactyla; family Monodontidae; genus Monodon; species Monodon monoceros. Next base: position 38,298,041 of record NW_021703780.1, read on the forward strand.
TAGACCATATGCTTTATTTGTAAAGCTGAATATATGTACTTTGGATTATCTGTTACTCCTCCATTCACTACTGTGGGTAACCTAGAGTCACTTGCACAAAAGCAAGTGAGTAGTACAGATAATTAGTTATTTTACTGAATATTTCATCTTGTACAACTTGACTCCTTGAACCACCCCCATTTACTTATAGTTTCAGAGGTGCTTAATTTTTTATTTTGTCTTCAATTAATAGTTTTTCTTGATAATATTACTTTTGTTTTTGGTTTCTCCAGCCTCCTTTTAAGTACTTGAAATGTCTAATTAACTTGGTTAGAGTACTGTGTCAGAAGTTCAAGCCCCACCTGTCTCAGGTAACTTGACTTTATTCCTTGACTCTTGACTGCACTGCTGACTTCTAGTCATTTTGCAAAGGCAAGCTGCTAGTTACCAGGAGATTAGTCAGGGAGAAAGTCTGAGGGAGAAGGGTGCGATGGTTTGGTCTTTGGAGTGAGTCAGATCTGGTTTGAATTCTGATTTTACTGTGTTTTAGCAATCTGACCTTGGATTACTTAGTTAAGGAAACAGTCTTATATGTTATGACTGGTAGCTCAGTCATAATGAAAACTCATCAGGACTTGAAGTTTAAAAAAAACAAACATTTAAATGAAAAATTTTAGAAATTATGGATGTACAACAGTAAATAACATCCTAGTAATTTAGTCATGGTGTGGAACAGGTGGAAAGGATTTTCAGTCCCCTGATTTTGTAGATCTTAAAACTAGAATCTACATACTTTAAATAATATTCCCATGGAGGTGAACCAGTTTGTAGCAGTGTCAAAACTGGAATCCAGGGCTCCTGCCTTCCAGCTCAGTGCTCTTTAGGATTTGTTTCCTTTGGGTTCTTTTACTGTGCTGAAAGATCTGACTTTGGGGATTTTTAGTTGTCTTTAGTAGTTTTATTTGAAGAATTCCTTCTCCATTTCAGTTTTTCCGACACTGTACTCTTATTTACTATCATTAACTAGTTGGTGATAATCTCTATTTTACCTTACAGATAAGGCAATTGAGATTTGCCAGATTACTCCCCTAGAAAATTTAAAGCTAGGTTTCTAACCCAGATCTGACATACCCCAAAGCCCTGGACACTAACCATTGCTATCTCCAAGTGACAGTTCCTTTTGGTGTATCTGAGGACAAATAAGAATAGAGGCTGAGTGAACAGAGGCTTGTGAATAAGGGACCTCAGGATGCATGTGTGTTTAGGTACACTTTCATGGCCCATTGGGTATGTCTCTTAAAGGGTACAACGTTATATCTCCCTTTGAGCATTCAGTTTTCAATGTGTATATCAAGAGCTTCATCTGTTTGTCATAGGTTTTTATAATTTAAGACAATTTATGTATGCTTTTTTTTTTTAAGATGATTTATTTATTTTATTTATTTTTGGCTGCATTGGGTCTTAGTTGCAGGATGTGGGATCTTCGTTGAGGTGTGCGGGCTTCTCTCTAATTGTGGCGCACAGGCTCCAGGGTGGGTGGGCTCTGTAGTCTGTGGCATGCAGGCTCTCTAGTTGAGGCACGTGAGCTCAGTAGTTGTGGCATGCGGGCTTAGTTGCCCCCTGGCATGTGGGATCTTAGTTCCCTGACCGGGGATTGAACCCTCATCCCCTGCATTGTTAGGTGGATTCTCTACCACTGGACCACCAGGGAAGTCCCTTTGTCTGCTTTCAAGATTGTTTCTATGGAATATAATTCCAGAATGGATTTCATATCTAATAATTTTACTAAAATAAAGGGATTGAGAAGTGGGAAATGGGGGTACAGTTTTAAATAGGGTGATGGAGGACACATTGATAAGGTGACACTTGAAGGAGGTAAATGAAGGGCTGCTCTAGCCAGAATATTAGGAGTGGGAATATTCTTCTAGCTCCTGCTTAGCCACCAGAACTGGACAGTATTACTTGAAAAAGCTTCCCAAAGACGGTAACCTATAAGGTATCTTGTTTTGATTTCTTTTATTACTAAAGGTTGACCATTTGGAGGATATATTTATTGACCTGCTACTATCTTTTGTCCATTTTTATGTTGGATTGTTGATCATTTTCTTGATATTAAGAGCTATTTATTAAGAATATACCTTTTGGGGCTTCCCTGGTGGCGCAGTGGTTGAGAGTCCGCCTGCTGAGGCAGGGGACACGGGTTCGTGCCCTGGTCCAGGAAGATCCCACATGCCACGGAGTGGCTGGGCCCGTGAGCCATGGCTGCTGAGCCTGTGCGTCCGGAGCCTGTGCTGCGCAATGGGAGAGGCCACTCTGCGCAGTGAGAGGCCTGTGTACCGCAAAAAAAAAAAAAAAAAAAAAAAAGAATATACCTTTTGTTATGTGACAGATTTGTACTTCTCAGCTTGTTAGCCTTTCAAATTACATTTATAGTGTGTTTTTGACATAAATTAATTTTTTTTATGTGGCTAATCTGTTTCTTCGCTTTTTACCTTTGAAATTTTTGATGTCAACTTTCCTATCTTTAAAAAAAGTTGCATTTTTAACTTTGTGTGTTTCCATTAAAGTATGTACTTTCAAAATTATGTACTGCTAGAATTGCATTTTAGAATTGCTCTTAGAAATATTTTCTTGTCTTCTTTTCTTTCTCAGTAAGTTTATGTACGTTAGTAAATTTTATTTGCATTAGTGTTTCTTCTACAGTGAGGCCCAGAGGCTTGCCAGTTTACCGTGTTTCTTTAGATTACTACTTGAAACCAGCAACTTGTTGAAGTGCTAAAAGTGGTGGGTGTTTAGGAACTCCTATATTAAAAGTGAAAAAAACAGTTCACAGAAAGATAGACAAGTTGAAAAGGCAGAGGGGCTATGTACCAGATGAAGGAACAAGATAAAACCCCAGGAAAAACAAGTAAATGAAGTGGAGATAGGCAACCTTCCAGAAAAAGAATTCAGAATAATGATAGTGAAGATGATCCAGGACCTTGGAAAAAGAATGGAGGCAAAGATCAAGAAGATGCAAGAAATGTTTAACAAAGACCTAGAAGAATTAAAGAACGAACAAACAGAGATGAACAGTACAATAACTGAAATGAAAAATACACTAGAAGGAATCAGTAGCAGAATAACTGAGGCAGAAGAACGGATAAGTGACCTGGAAGACAGAATGGTGGAATTCACTGCTGTGGAACAGAATAAAGAAAAAAGAATGAAAAGGAATGAAGATAGCCTAAGAGACCTCTGGGACAACGTTAAATGCAACAACATTCGCATTATAGGGGTCCCAGAAGGAGAAGAGAGAGAGAAAGGACCCGAGAAAACATTTGAAGAGATTATAGTTGAAAACTTCCCTAACATGGGAAAGGAGATAGCCACCCAAGTCCAGGAAGTGCAGCAAGTCCCATACAGGATTAACCCAAGGAGAAACGTGCCGAGACACATAGTAATCAAATTGGCAAAAATTAAAGACAAAGAAAAATTATTGAAAGCAGCAAGGGAAAAATGACAAATAACATACAAGGGAACTCCCATGAGATTAACAGCTGATTTCTCAGCAGAAACTCTGCAAGCCAGAAGGGAGTGGCGTGATATTCTTAAAGTGATGAAAGGGAAGAACCTACAACCAACATTACTCTACCCGGCAAGGATCTCATTCAGATTCGATGGAGAAATCAAAAGCTTTACAGAGAAGCAAAAGCTAACAGAATTCAGCACCACCAAACCAGCTCTACAACAAATGCTAAAGGAACTTCTCTAAGTGGGAAACACAAGAGAAGAAAAGGACCTACAAAAACAAACCCAAAACAATTAAGAAGATGGTCACGGGAACATACACATCAATAATTACCTTAAATGTGAATGGATTAAATGCTCCAACCAAAGACATAGGCTTGCTGAATGGATACAAAAACAAGACCCATATATATGCTGTCTACAAGAGACCCACTTCAGACCTAGGGACAGATTCGGACTGAAAGTGAGGGGATGGAAAAAGATATTCCATGTAGATGGAAATGAAAAGAAAGCTGGAGTAGCAATACTCATATCAGGTAAAATAGACTTTCAGGTAAAGAATGTTACAAGAGACAAGGAAGGACACTACATAATGATCAAGGGATGAATCCAAGAAGAAGATACAACAAGTATAAATATATATGCACCCAACACAGGTGCACCTGAATACGTAAGGCAACTGCTAACAGCTATAAAAGAGGAAATCAACAGTAACACAATAATAGTGGGGAACTTTAACACCTCACTTACACCAGTGGACAGATCGTCCAAACAGAAAATTAATGAGAAAACACAAGCTTTAAATGATACAATAGACCACATAGATTTAATTGATATTTATAGGACATTCCATCCAAAAACAGCAGATTACACTTTCTTCGCAAGTGCACATGGAACATTCTCCAGGACAGATCACATCTTGGGTCACAAATCAAGCCTCAGTAAATTTAAGAAAATTTAAATCAAGCATCTTTTCTGACCACAACGCTATGAGATTAGAAATCGATTACAGGGAAAAAAATGTAAAAAACACAAACACATGGAGGCTAAACAATATGTTACTAAATAACCAAAAGATCACTGTGAAGAAATCAAAGAGGAAATCAGAAAATACCTAGAGACAAATGACAATGAAAACACAACGATCCAAAACCTATGGGATGCAGCAAAAGCAGTTATAAGAGGGAAGTTTATAGTAATACAAGCATACGTCAAGAAACAAGAAAAATCTCAAAGAATGTAACCTTACACCTAAAGGAACTAGAGAAAGAAGAAAAAACAAAAGCCAAAGTTAGCAGAAGGAAAGAAATCATAAAGATCAGAGTAGAAACAAAGAAAACAGTAGCAAAGATCAATAAAACTAAAAGCTGGTTCTTTAAGAAGATAAACAAAATTGGTAAACCATTAGCCAGACTCATCAAGAAAAAAGAGGGAGAGGGCTCAAATCAATAAAATTAGAAATGAAAAAGGAGAAGTTACAACATACACCACAGAAATACAAAGCATCCTGAGAGACTGCTAGAAGCAACTGTGCCAATAAAATGGACAACATGGAAGAAATGGATAAATTCTCAGAAAGGTAAAATCTTCCAAGACTGAACCAGGAAGAAATAGAAGATATAAGCAGACCAATCACAAGTAACGAAATTGAAACTGTGATTAAAAATCTTCCAGCAAACAAAAGTCCAGGACCAGATGGCTTCACAGGTGAATTCTATCAAACATATAGGGAAGAGCTAACACCCATCCTTCTCAAACTCTTCCAAAAAATTGCAGAGGAAAGAACCCTACCAAACTCATTCTATGAGGCCCTGATACCAAAACGAGACAAAGATACAACAAAAAAAGAAAATTACAGACCAATATCACTGATCAATATAGATGCAAAAATCCTCAACAAAATACTAGCAAACAGAATCCAACAACACGTTAAAAGGATCATACACCATGATCAAATGGGATTTATCCCAGGGATGCAAGGATTCTTCAATATACGCAAATCAATCAGTGTGGTACATCATATTAACAAATTGAAGAAAACCCATATGATCATCTCAATAGATGCAGAAAAAGCTTTTGACAAAATTCAACACCCATTTATGATAAAAACTCTCCAGAAAGTGGGCATAGAGGGAATCTACCTCAAGATAATAAAGGCCATATATGACAAAACCACAGCAAACATCATTCTCAATGGTGAAAAACTGAGAGCATTTCCTCTAAGATCAGGAACAAGACAAGGATGTCCATTCTCGCCACTATTATTCAACATAGTTTTGGAAGTCCTAGTGACGGCAATCAGAGAAGAAAAAGAAATAAAGGGAATCCAAATCGGAAAAGAGAAGATAAAACTGTCACTGTTGGAAGATGACATGATACTATACATAGAGAATCCTAAAGATGCCACCAGAAAACTACTAGAGCCAATCAATGAATTTGGTAAAGTTGCAGGATACAAAATTAATGCACAGAAGTCTCTTGCGTTCCTGTACATTAATGATGAAAAATCTGAAAGAGAAATTAAGGAAACTCTCCCATTTACCATTGCAACAAAAAGAATAAAATACCTAGGAATAAACCTACCTAGGGAGACAAAAGACCTGTACGCAGAAAACTATAAGACACTGATGAAAGAAATTAAGGATGATACCAACAGGTGGAGAGATATACCATGTTCTTGGATTGGAAGAATCAATATTGTGAAAATGACTCTACTACCCAAAGCAATCTATAGATTCAATGAAATCCCTATCAAATTACCAGTGGCATTTTTTTATCGAACTAGAACAAAAAATCTTAAAATTCGTATGGAGACACAAAAGACCCCGACTAGCCAAAGCAGTCTTGAGGGAAAAAAATGGAGCTGGATGAATCAGACTCCCTGACTTCAGACTATACTACAAAGCTACAGTAATCAAGACAATATGGTACTGGCACAAAAAACAGAAATATAGATCAATGGAACAAGATAGAAAGCCCAGAGATAAACCCACGCACCTATGGTCAACTAATCTATGACAAAGGAGGCAAGCATATACAATGGAGAAAAGACAGTGTCTTCAATAAGTGGTGCTGGAAAAACTGGGCAGCTACATGTAAAAGAATGAAATTAGAACACTCCCTAACACCATACACAAAAATAAACTGAAAATGGATTAGAGACCTAAATGTAAGGCTGGACACTATAAAACTCTTAGAGGAAAACATAGGAAGAACACTCTCTGACATAAATCACAGCAAGATCTTTTTTGATCCACCTCCTAGAGTAATGGAAATAAAAACAAAAATAAACAAATGGGATCTAATGAAACTTAAAAGCTTTTGTAAAGCAAAGGAAACTACAAACAAGATGAAAAGACAACCCTCAGAATGGGCGAAAATATTTGCAAACAAATCAACGGACAAAGGATTAGTCTCCAAAATATATGAACAGCTCATGCAGCTCAATATTAAAAAAACAACCCAATCCAAAAATGGGCAGAAGACCTAAATAGACATTTCTCCAAAGGAGACATACAGATGGCCAAGAAGCACATGAAAAGCTGCTCAACATCACTAATTATTAGAAGAATACAAATCAAAACTACAGTGAGGTATCACCTCAAAGCAGTTAGAATGGGCATCATCAAAAAATCTACAAACAACAAATGCAGGAGAGGGTGTGGAGAAAAGGGAACCCTCTTGCAGTGTTGGTAGAAATGTAAATTGATACAGTTACTATGGAGAACAGTATGGAGGTTCCTTAAAAAACTAAAAATAGAATTACCATATGACCCAGCAATCCCACTACTGGGCATATACCCAGAGAAAACCATAATTCAGAAAGGCACATGCACCCCAATATTCATTGCAGCTAACTGTTTACAATAGGCAGGTCATGAAAGCAACCTCTATGCCCACTGACAGAGGAATGGATAAAGAAGATGTGGTACATATATACAATGGAATATTAGCCATAAAAAGGAATGAAATTGGGTCATGTATAGAGACGTGGATGAACCTAGAGACTGTCATACAGAGTGAAGTAAGTCAGAAAGAGAAAAAGAAATATCGTATGTTAACGTATATATGTGGAATGTAGAAAAATGGTACAGATGAACTGGTTTGCAGGGCAGAAATTGAGACACAGATGTAGAGAACAAACGTATGGACACCATGGGGGGAAGGCAGCAGGGGGTGGGGGTGGGAGTGTGACGAATTGGGAGATTGGGATTGACATATAGACACTAATATGTATAAAATGGATAACTAGTAAGAACCTGCTGTATTAAAAAAAGTTTTTTTTTTCTTAAAAATGAAAAGACAGGCTGGTCAACTAAAATCTATTTTTACTCAAGTTTTTAGACCTGGTAGGATAACTGCAGCAAGCTTTTTTGTTTTTTACCCACCTTAGATAGACTTTTGCCTGGTGTTCCCCAGGTCCTGTCTACCACTAATGCTGGTTTGGGGACTAAGTTCATTTTTATATTGGCTGAAGCATTTTAATGGTTCTCTCACTGTAACTGAATTAATCCCAAGCAAATAAGAAAATTCAGAAAGCTAGGAGTTTTTTTTTTTAAGTCTTCATTTCCAGGTACAATGCAAGTAATAATTTAGTTAAAGAGAAATAGATATCTAAATATATTTATAATCTTACAGTTTTTTCATCGAATTTAAGATGCTGTTTTTTAATTCACCATTTTATGTACTACTAAGAAAAAAATACTACCAATTAACCTTATACACCATTTACTGTAAGATGTGTCTTGATTTCAGAGATGTAAAATGGTGGGAGACATTTTCATGTTTGAGTTTGTGAAATGCAGTAATTCCAAGATTGTGCAGAATTGACAGCATGATTTTTTTTTGCGGTACGGGGACCTCTCACTGTTGTGGCCTCTCCCGTTGCGGAGCACAGGCTCCGGACGCACAGGCTTAGTGGCCATGGCTCACGGGCCCAGCCGCTCCGCAGCATGTGGGATCTTCCCGGACCGGGGCACGAACCTGTGTCCCCTGCATCAGCAGGCGGACTCTCAACCACTGCGCCACCAGGGAAGCCCGTGATTGTCTTTTTAAAAGCTTTGTTGTGGAAATTTTCAAATATGTATGAAATGAGAGAAAATGGCAAAATAAACTTGCATATATCCACCTTAACTTCCAACAGTTATCAGCTATGGCTGATGTTGTTTCATCTATTGATACATCTTCTCCTACTCCCCTCCATCTTATTTTAAAGCAAACCCTAGACATTATCATTTTGTAAGATAGGGACTCTTAATTTTTAAAAATATAACTACAGTACTATTATGACACCTAAAATTTTTTAACACAAGTTGATATCAAATATCCAACTTTGCCATTGTTTTAAAAGTCTCTCTAGCCTTTTTATCTATAAGTTCTGCATAGTTTTTGTTTTTTCTTTCTTTGCAAACTTTAAAAAATTAATTTATTTCTTTTTGGCTGCGTTGGGTCTTCATTGCTGTGTGGGGGCTTTCTGTCGTTGCGGCGAACGGGGGCTAATCTTCCTTGCGGTGCGCAGGCCTCTCATTGCGGCGGCTTCTCTTGCTGTGGAGAACGGGCTTCAGTAGTTGTGGCACGTGGACTCAGTAGCTGTGACTCACGGGCTGTAGAGCTCAGGCTCAGAAGTTGTGGCGCATGGGCTTAGTTGCTCTGTGGCATATGGGATCTTCCCAGACCAGGGATCGAACCCATGTCCCCTGCATTGGCAGGCGGATTCTTAACAACTGTGCCACCAGGGAAGTCCCTGCAAATTTTTTGCTAGACAGCTTCATTGGTGGTGTTGTATACTTCTATCAGATGGCACCTACTGTTTGGTTGACTCTTTATTTGTGATGTTAGTGGCCTTTGATTATTGCCTAGATCCCTGATTTTATTTGGGGTTGCAAAATGGTAGTATTCTATTATTCTTTAATTTATTAATTGTAATACTCGTGTAAACAGAAACTTTATCTCTTCTGTTTGCTTATCTAGGGAGAGACTTCATGTGTATGACAGACTGGATAAATACTTTATACTTTCCAGTTTTAAAAATAATGAGCTGGGTTCCTAGCATCCTCCAAAATGACCAATAAGATTTATTTGATTATGAACACACAGATTTAAACATATTTGTGGTTCAGTCCATTGTAGTTTTGTTTTTGTTTTGTACAGCTTTATGGAGGTATAGTTTACATACCATAAAATTCACCTGTTTAAAGTGTACAATTGAGTGATTTTCAGTATGTTCACAGAGTCGTGCAACCTTCACCATGATCTAGTAGGTTTGAAATATATCCATCACCTCAGAAAGAAACGCTGTACCCGTTTGCAGTCAGTCCTCATTACCCCCCATGCTACCCGACCTCCAGCCATAGGCAACCACCAATCTACTTTCTGTCTCTATGGATTTGCTTAGGCTGGATATTTCATATAAATGGAATTGTACAATATGTGGTCTTTTGTGACTGGCTTCTTTTACTTAGCATGTTTTTAATGCTCATGCATTTTGTAGCATGTATAGTTATTTTTATTGATTGTCCTATCCTTGGCCAGTTGGAGTCCCTTCATGATGGCCCTTGAGTCATTTGTCTCAGCCTGAGACATCTTTGATAGCTTTTTGCTATCTGGTGTGAGTTTGTCCAGACTTGTACATTTTCTGCCCCAGTCAAAGAAATAGACCTTTCTCTAAGAAGGCTTTTAGTGGGAAATGACATTTGGAGATCACAATCTGGGCACTTAAGGTGCTTATTTCTACTGAGTTAGTCATTGTTTCTAGGCCTTTTTTGTGGTTAATTAGGAAATAAGTTGAAGTTGTGTTTTTTCT